>NC_089493.1:106272365-106622365 GCF_036850765.1 Saccopteryx bilineata | reverse complement strand
ACATCCATGTCCAAATGTTCACATAGACATATATATGTTTTCATTTTTCTTGAGTATATACTGCACCTACGAGTAGGATTGCTGGAATATATGGTAACTGTTTAACTGTTTGTCTAGGGGTACTTATTAAGTTTCCTCATGCTTTATTGCTCCTTGTTTCTCTTTTACTCTTAGAAACTGGGATTAAAAGTGTTTATGTGTGTATTGAGTTTTATTATTGAACTTTCAATTCAACTTTATTAGTGTTCATGTGTTTGTTTTAGCCCATGTATGTGAAAGTCCATCCTGTTTTTGTATGTTGTTGTCGAGCAGTCTTCTGCATTCTTCCTTTCTTCCATTTTGTTCACTGCAGGTTAATTTCTCTCTTTGGGACTGTGGTTTTTTTTATTATTATTAATAGTTTTTATTACCTTTTCACAGTGTTTAAAAAACAGCATTGAAGACTTTGTCAATTCTAGGTTAATAAATTTACCAGCTTTCTTGACACCGTTTATATACAACACATTGGTAATCAGGAAGACTTGCACATTGTCACAGGTCAACCATTCTAACAGGCAGTTAGTTCTAAGGGGTAGAGTAGGACTAATAGGCTTGACCACATCCTATCCTGTCAGAGTGGCCCAGGTCAAGCCAGAATTGTCCTGTGACCTGTTACAGATACAACAGTAATGGTACTGCTCAGAAAAGGACTAAATGGAAGCTGTTTTTAAAAAGCAAATGCAAAGCTATGAGTCCCTGAAACAGCCATTGTTCAGTTCTGGCAGATGTATATTCCTCTGGGATCTTTTATAGGTATTAAGACCCTAGCCACAAATGACCCAGTAAAGTGAAAATAAGACTGGCCTATAGAAATACATGACCACTCAATTTTATATTGGTTTCACATTGATATTTTTGAAAACCTGCCAAATACAACATGCACATACACAGTGCAAGTCTGTAGTTTGTTTTTATCTTGTGAATTATAGAAATAACAGGAGGGAAAACTCAATTCTTATTATACTGAAGACTAGGGGTTGGATGTGAGGTTAGCAAGGGGACAAAAGAAGTCTATGGGAAGGAATCTAATTCCTGGATTGCCGAGGATGCTACAGAGCTTGGTGCCACCAGCCTCTTGTTCCCTGGACCACCCTCCAGCAGCTGTGCCACCTCTTAATGCTCCCAGGGTCTCAGCGCCCTACGTGCAGCCTGGCACTCACAAGAAACACCTGCCCACAACAATTGCCAAGGGCTGAGGAGCTGTTTGAGACTCTATATCCTGTTTGGGAATTGTTTCAAATAAAATCAGTGACTCTTCCCTGCATCAAAACAATTTTTTTAAAGATTTAAAAAAAAAAAAAAAGAAAAGAAAAGAAGGAAGAGCAGCAAGGAGTCTGGTTCAGAGAAGCAGTCCCTGCACGGCCATTCACCCGGCCCAGCTGCCCACATCCCATGCAGCACCCTGTCACCCCTGCCTGTTTCCTCCACGGGCTGCAGGACAGCAGTGAAGCCCCTGTCAGGAGGGCAGGAGGAATCTGGCCAGCTGTATGCGATCTGGGAGGCCTCCCCCTCCTTGCTCCGGTGCCATTAGGTGCCCACTTGGTGCTGGCTACTGGGTTCCCGGTGTCCACATGGGATTCGCAGTCCTTTGTGCTTGCCTTCCCTCCCTCCTCCTTTTCTAGCCCACTCTCCGGTTATCTCTTTCTCATCTTCTTCTACTTCTCTATTTTTACATGTACCATTTTTAAAAAGATATTTCCATATCCATGTTTCATTTTCTAGACCCACCCAGAGAAAGTTTAGAGCTGAGAGGGTTTGGCACAGCCTCAGGGCCCACGTTGTGTCCCCAGTGACCTGTCTCTGTGAGACGACCCAGGCGCGGTCTATCCAATGATGCATGGGAGCTAAATGCCCTCTGTGTTTCTGCTCCTCTACCAGCGGTGAGAGAAAGTGGTGCTGCCCAGAGAAGGAGGCTCCAGGGAGGGAGGGAATGTGAGTGTGAGTGCGAGTGTGTGTGAGTGTGTGTGTGTGTGTGTGTGTGTGTAGGGGGTCCCTGAAGAGATAGGACAGAGAAGTACTGTTGAAGGCCTTAGAATCCTTCAAGCCCAGTTGGGTCATTTACCTCTCATCTGGATGCCACTCCAAAGTTTGCTGGCCCTCTTGGAATATAGTACTTTGTCCAAACTCCTTCAGGTGCTATATGGGTCTTAGGATTTTTTCTCTCCTGGAATGTTTGGGGCCCTGCTTTTGATCAGTCCAATCTAAGGACAGGTCCTTTTCATAAACAGTTATGAACAATAGTCTTTGCCCCTCCTGTGAATCGCTTTCCTTAGAGAGAAAGCCTCACTGCACTCCTGCCTTCTTTAAGTGAGGTCTGCCATGAGGCCTGGGCTAGAGCATAGAGGAGAATTTAAAATAATGCCCTTCAAACTCATGATAGTGGAGGGCCTGTGTGTTCTGTTCTAGTTTTTTATTTCCAATCATTTGTGAACTGATTTTTTTTTTGGTAAAATACAAAAAAACACAAGAAAAATGAAGGAAAGAACCCTGGACATATAAAATACAGGTCTGATTTTATTGTTAGATTTGATAGATAGTAAATAACTCTAAAAAGTGTTATAAAACACTTCCTCCCAGTTGCTGTACTTTTCTTGTAGCAGACGAGTAACGGATTGTAGGCTGGCAGCAGTCTGCAGACCGCACCCTGGTCCTCATTGCCTCTCCTGTCCCCAAGCCCTGTCTGTGGCAGGAGCTAACTCCTGCCATTGGCTGAACAACCTGTTGTTCAGTAGCAGGCTGAGGGCTGGCTGTGGAAGTTTCTCCACAACAGAGTGGAGTGTGGAGTGGAAGTCCCAGCCTGAGTCTGATCCATGTTCTAAGATTCAGGGTTTCCTAGCAATTTTAATAATAAGCAGTTGAACCATCTAAGATGGTCTTAGGTACAAAACTCATGGAATCCACGGAAAAGTTGCAGGGGTAGGAAGGGCAGAAGTAAGGACAGTTCTGAGAACCTCAGCAGACTAAGTTCATGGACCTTCACTTAGGGCCCCATCATTAACATGGCTGAGTTGCCAGCTCCCTCAGTCTCTGTGCCTCCTGGCATAAATTGCCAAGAGAGAGATTCTGTGGCTTGAATGTGGAAAAAGGTCTACCCAAGTCCAATTAGGGGTAGGTCAATGGTGCTTCCCAGACTGCTCTCCATTCAGCAGGGCTGGCAGAACCCGCTCTGTGAGAAAGAAGGTAAAGGCAGAACTGGGACCAGCGGAGCTCCTCATGTGAGCTGCTTCTGTGGAAGGTCTGGAATGATGTGCCAGTTCTCAAGCAGGAGAAATTTTTTTTTAAAGATTTTATTTCTTGATTTTAGAGAGAGAAGAAAGGCGGTTGGGGAGGTCAAAGCGGGAAACATCAATGCATAGTTCCTTTTCGTATGTGCCCTGGCTGGGCAAGCCAGGGTTTGGAAGCCGTGACCTCATCATTCCAGGTGGACACTCCATCTGCTGCACCACCAGAGGTCAGGCAGAAGGTTTCAATCATTCAGTCGCAGAGGGAAATTCTTGGCCCTGCCCTGTGCAGTCAGCTCATCCCCCTGGATCTCTAAGTGTGCTGAAATGTTGCTTCTTTGCTCCTGGTCTAACTATTCACTTAGCAAACAAGAGTCTCCCTGGAAGGCACTGACCTGTGATTTATATGTCATAAAAGGGCTGGAGTGTTTGGTGCCTGTACTTATCTGCTTCAGAAGAAACATTAAATGAGAGCTAATGGACCATTGGCTTCTAATGTGGCCACTGCTTGCTTAACGCGCTGTGCACAGGGCTCCATTTCATTCCAGCTCCCGGCCTGCTGAGCTGACTTTCATGCTGAGGGTCTCAGGGAAGCTCAGCCACAGCTGTGACCGCAAGAGCAGAATGGAAAGACTCAGAAGCTGTTGTTTGCTCCTTTCCATACCTTTGCACTGACGGTCTCTTGCCATAAAGATGTTTTATATACAAATTTTCAGAATTAAAATCCTAATGTGAAATAAAAATTTAAGCTGATGACACCATTTCAAATGATTATTTAACAGTTCATTCATAGCTCTGGATGGGAGATCTTCTTAACCTTATACCGAACACTTTCCTGTACAGCCAGGTTTATTTGAATCTGGAACAACGGTGTTTTCCTTGAACCAGCCAGCCACGGTGAATGCACAGAATTGGTTAGGTCTGCATCTCTACCAGCAGCAGACTCTAGGTGGCACTGCAATGCAGCATTAGTGCACCACCGCCTTGTCTGTTAGCCTGCAGAATACCAGGGAAGATTTAGTGCTCAGAAAAGTTAAACACTTTAAGAAAACAAAAACTTGGGACTAGGACTACCCTATACAGAGACTAAATGACAAAATGGCATGAATAGCATTGAAGGGAATATGTGTCTAGTGGTGGTTTGCAGTCTTGACACAAGTTAAGAATCATAACTATTTCATGTGCCTAGGAGTTAAGAAGACAGAAAAAAGAAATGCCTCAGAAGACAGGTAAGATGAAGATAGTAATGGGTTTTTATGTTATTATTATTATTGTATTTTGAGGGAAAATGTGGTCTGGAGTACATAAAGTTTCTCTAGATTTCTATTCCTACCTGGCGATTGAATTGAATTAATGTCAGTGGTAGTTAATAGTTATAATGAAATAGAGATCATAGTAAGCAACATAGATATAAGGTATTATTCATGAGTGATAAATTGAATCAAGAAAGAAAAACTAAGTGAAAAGTCATAAGATGTTTTTTTCTCATGGGTCACATACTCTGGGATTTATGGTATGCTTATGATATAGAGACCAACTTAGCCTACCAGATTATAATGGCTTCTTGGGAGGTATGCATAAGCTTATTATCTGAACCTTACCCTAAATTTGCAAGGATTTGTTCAATTTATTTTTGTTTCTAATGGTGCTTTAAAGCAATGATTCTCCAATGTGGTTCCTGGAACTCTGAGCCCCACCTTGACCCCCTAACTCAGAAACACAGGTTGCGGCCTGAGAATCTATGTTGCAGCCATTTCTCCAGGTGATGCTGACGTTGATGCTGATACGTGCTTAGGTTTCAGCACAATTGCTCTAAAGAATCCTCCAAGTGTGTGTGGGAAACAGTGAGACTAGAAAGGTTACCCAGTAGGTATTTGAACCCCTATTGATTTTAGCAGTGTGATTAGTGCTGGGGTTATAATGAAGGAAACATGGTTCCCCTCTCAAGCTGTTTAGAATTTAGTCAGGAAGAAGGCATACTACAACTAGAAATGTAATAATTGCTGTATGTATATAATAATTCTGTCTAGGAAGGAGGGAGAGGAAAGACTTAAAGGGTGGTGGAGGACATTTGGGCAGAGTCTTCTGAGGTAAGAAGACTTAACGAGGCAGAGATGGCTTTGTAGCTTTCAACTTTGTCTTTCATTATGACCAAGGAAGAGTTTGTCCACCTGAGAAACCGCAGGGAGCCAAGTATGCCAGGAGAGACTGTATGAGTCTTCCTTTACCTACCAGTTGGTTAACGACGTGGGCTTTTCTACTCATTAAGAGGAAAACCTGGCTAGCTTTGGACTCACTGAATTCCAGAAGCCAATTAAGTACTATGTACAGAGCTCCGAGGGAAAAAGTGACTTAAGAATATTATAGCCAGCCAAGGTGTTGGTTGAATGTAAAGACAAAAGGTAAATATTATAATGCACCAACAAATCCAAGAATTTGTTGCATGAAATCAAATGCCTGAAAACTTCTTGAGAAAAAAATTACTCAATGACAAGATTCAACTATATAAGAAGTAAATCAAAGGAATGATTTACTCAGGAATGAAGTAGTTAGAAAAAAAGACTAATGGTAATCCTTATGTGGGGACATGGGTGGAGGTAAAAGAGAACATATTTTCTCATCTTTCTTAGGAGGAAGTTGACTTTAAAAAATGACTCTATTCACGTATAATCTCTTTTTCTTAACCTAAAGTTGTGAGGGCGAACCTTTTTATAAAAACCGCCCACTTCGCCTGACCTGTGGTGGCGCAGTGGTTCAAGCGTCGACCTGGAATGCTGAGGTCGCCGGTTCAAAACCCTGAGCTTGCCTGGTCAAGGCACATATGGGAGTTGATGCTTTCTGCTCCACCCCCCTCTGTCTCTCTCTGGTCTCTCTTCTCTAAAATGAATAAATAAATAAAAATAATTTAAAATATATATATATAAAAAAACCCCGCCCACTTCTGCAGTGCTGGTCAACCTTGTTCCTCCCGCCTACTAGTGGGCGGTCCAGCTTTCATGGTGGGCCAATTGTGGTGCTGTTTGGTTGCTCTGCTATGGCCCACCATGAAAGCTAGAACGCCCACTAGTGGGCGGGAGGGACCAGGTTGACCAGCACTGCAGAAGCGGGCGGTTTTTATAAAAAGGTTCGTCATCACAGAGAGGGATCTTCTAAGAAGTAATGCCATGTATATCAAAGAAACTCCTAGCTGGAGTTTATTTTCCTTAACCTTCTTTTTCATTTAAGTTCAAGTAAAAGTAAATTTTAAAACTTTTCAAAAATTAAAGCTAGTTAATACAGCATATCTCATTTGAATTAGCTTATTTTCCCATCTATGCATCCGACCACTCATTTTTCTATCTAGCTTCAGCTAATCTCTTACTCTTATATCTTTGTCATCATCTATTTGCTCATGATGTTCTGGTATTTACCTTCAGCTCTGATGACTCTTCCAGTTTTTAGATTTATATGTCCTCTAGCCTCCTGACAGCATCACCTGGATGTTCAATGGGCACTGAATATACCACATACTCAAAACCAAATTTATGGCCCTGGCCGGTTGGCTCAGTGGTAGAGCATCGGCCCAGCGTGTGGGGGACCCGGGTTTGATTCCTGGCCAGGGCACATAGGAGAAGCGCCCATTTGCTTCTCCACCACCCCTCCTTTCTCTCTGTCTCTCTCTTCCCCTCCCGCAGCCAAGGCTCCATTGGAGCAAAGATAGCCCAGGCGCTGGGGATGGCTCCTTGGCCTCTGCCCCAGGCGCTAGAGTGGCTCTGGTTGCGGCAGAGCGAGGCCCCAGAGGGGCAGAGCATCGCCCCCTGGTGGGCAGAGCATCGTCCCTGCTCCCTGGTGGGCGTGCCGGGTGGATGCCGGTCGGGCGCATGCGGGAGTCTGTCTGACTGTCTCTCCCCATTTCCAGCTTCAGAAAAACACACACACACACACACACACACACAAAAAAAAAACAAACCAAATTTATTTTCTTCATCTTCAAATCCAAATTTGCTGTTCTTCCTATGATCCTATATTTCCTATCTTAGTTCATGATATCACCATCAACTTGGTCATTCAAGCTAGAAGCTAGAAGTCATCATCCTAGATTTCTTACCTCTCCTTTTAACTAGTCAGTAATATCACTTACTAAACATTTAGTTTTTCTTTTCCTCTTTATCCTAGCTATCACTGACCTAGGAAGTATTCTCACCAGGATCTTTGACAGTAGCTTTTTAACTTGTCTCTGGGCCTCCTTGGATTGTCTTCATTTACGTCTGTTGTTTATATTCCTGCCAGAATGATCTTTTTGAATGCAAGTTGTCATGTTTCCCACCAACTAACATTTTTCAGTGGTTCTCTATTTCCCTTGAGATAAATATTAGGGTACTGAACATACATCATCCCCAACTTCTGGTCCTGCCTAGAATTCCTTTATGCCCTGTATGACCCAGATCAGTGGTCCCCAACCCCCGGGCTGCGGACGGGTACCGGTCCGTGGGCCATTTGGTACTGGTCTGCAGAGAAAGAATAAATAACTTACATTATTTCCGTTTTATTTATATTTAAGTCTGAACGATGTTTTATTTTTTAAAAATGACCAGATTCCCTTCGTTACATATGTCTAAGACTCACTCTTGACGCTTGTCTTGTAAGTTCGACAATTACATTTAAAAATACCACAGTTTTTATGCCGGTCGCATAATTTTATTTTGTGCATTTATCCGTCCCACCCTAAAGGCCGGTCCGTGAAAATATTTTCTGACATTAAACCGATCCGTGACCCAAAAAAGGTTGGGGACCACTGGCCTAGATGACACCTGCCTATTCATTGAAACATAGCTCAAGGGTTGCTTTAGGAAGTTTTCCCAGACCTTGGACTAAGTCTTCCTCCCTTCTGCTCCATGATAGCTTTCATATACCTCTAATGTAGACTTAGCATTTAAGAGCTGTTTATATGTTGGTCTCCCTTACTACCATTTCAGGTTCCTCTGTGTCAGGAATTGTGTGTGTGTGTTTAATCATAGTGCCTTTTATATAACATATACCATGGCAAATAGTAGGCACACAAATTCTATAATTCTACTGGAGTGAACTAACCAATCCTGGTACATCTTTCTTTCTACTACCAGATACACTTCCTCTCTCCCTTGGGCACAATTGGGTAGACACTGCCAAATTCAATAGTGCTCCATTTTTCTGAACTCTGAGCACACCACTTTCCTTCCATGGATACATTATTTCTTTGGATAAATTCATAGTATTGATTAAGTTATAACTCTCTCTTAAGAGCAATCACATTCGAGGCATGTCTCCTAGACTGCATCCTAGACTCCTTTATTGAGTTTCTTCATTCTTTCATTCATTACCTCACTTATTTTAATCATGGAAGGCTATATGTCTAGAAGGTATTTACTGGGTTTTCACCAAAATGGTGCTCTTTGTATTACTAGCCTTCACTGTGGAGCAACAAGTGTGAGCTCAGTGTAGGCTTCACTGCATGGGATGTGTGTATAAAGACAGGAACCAATGGCAGGGGAGGGCAGGAGTTCTATATGGTGCTAAGTCCAACCTCAGGAGAGTTCTTAAGAATAGTCTGGTATTAGGTTAAGAGTGCTGGTTTTGGAGAGAGGCGGACTTGGTTTCAAAGCTTTAGTTAACAGCTTAGTGGTCAAGTTCCTTACTATGAATCCTTTTAAATAAGGATAATAGGACTAGCCTTAGAGATTGTTCTAATAATTAAAAGAAATAAAGTTGAAAAGTACAATGGCAGATGATAAGCATGCAACAAATGGAAGTTCACCTCATTGTCATTGTCATCATCACTATCACCTTCCTCATCATTATCACCTGAGAACAGTGCTCTGTCTGGATTCAGCCTGACTGGCCTTTAGTCCTCATCCCACCTCCCCAGGGGATATGATTTGGTTAATAGTGATGGAAACCTGAGAAAGACTTTGTGGACATCTCATCTGCCAATTGCCATTTTCTTCTTTCTCTGTTAGGAAAGAAATGCTTTGGGCTTTTAGCGACTCTGTTTATACAGGGATTATTTAGAATTTTTTATTCTTTGAAGGTGCTGGCATAGCTTCAGTCTGTAATTCTAAGGAAAAGGCATTTAGCTGGGCCTTTCTTTGTTTGTTGGGAACATTTCTGTAGATAAGCACCCTGCACAGTAAATAAACTGCATTGTTATTACATTGCCTAGCAATTTACCTGTACCAGACGGCTGTGCCAGCTATAATGGCATGACAGCTAATCCATACTCCTGCATGATTTTATCTTCTGCTACTGAAGGAAGCTGGCCGGTTTAAAGGGGTGCCCTCAAGGATCAGCTAGGGGAGACCAGTTCTGGTTTTTGTGAGTATTTTTTACACCAAAAGTCCTATGTTTGAATTTTGAATGAGTGCTTAATTTTAGGATCCATTACCTTAAGCTTCCCACAAGTAGTTTCTACCTAAAGCTTTTGTTTGGTTTAATTAAGGAAGTCTTTCAGTCCATAAGTCTGTGGTTAATACAGAGGATAAGTGTTTTTCCTACTGCATTAGAAGTTTTGGATATGTAAATAGTCTATCATCCAACTTGTTTTAAAAATAAATAGCAATTGCCTAGACTGAAAGTTTTCTCGGGAGACAGTGCCTCCCTGGGTTCACTGCTGGCTTTAGCCAATATCGGCACTATGGCCTTGGACAAGTTATTTATATTTCTGTAATCTTTTTGTTGCTGTTGTCCCATAGCTGCTTTAAGATAATACTTGAGCAGTTTTTAGTAATTACTTTTCTACACGGTCTCAGATACCTTTCATGGCTTAACTATTGCTGGCAGTGCTTAGAAGAAGGACAAGAATTGTTCAGGTTTGGGAAACTTGTTGCAGTGATACTATCGATAGTTGCTTTCCCCCCATTCATTTTCCCCAGCCTTTCTCTGAGGAGAGAAAAGGTGCCCCACTTCTCCTAGCGATGGTTCGGCAGGGTGCCTGCCTGCTGGTGAACAATCTGTCTATGTCTCTCCATCTCTCTTACCACCAATAGCTAACATTTGTTGAAGGCTTACAGTGGGTCAGGCTCTCCACAGCCATGATCTCATTTAATCCCCACTAAAACCATTATTATTGCCATTGCACAGGTGGGGAATTTGAGTTTTAGAGGGGTGAAGCAGATTATCCAAAGTCACACGGCTAATTAGTGTTAGATTCAGGTCTAATCTGTCTCAGACTAGAGAGGAGGACTGGCAGGAGGACTAACAACTGATTTCCCAGTACCTTGCTCCCCTCAGGTCAGTCTCTTCTCCACATGGAAACCATGTGAGCTTTTGCAAAAGAAAACCCAACAACTGCTTCCAACAGCCCCCCTTCCCGCATTTGTTAGCAATCTGTACTATCTGGCTTCTGCCGACCCCTCCTTGCCATCCCATCTGGCCCCACCATGCCCTGCTTTTTGTGACCTTCCCTCCTTCCTTCATCCTCAGAGTTTTTGTGGATGTGGTTCCCCTGGGGCTGGAACAGCCCCCTCCTCTCTTTCCTCTGGGGCCCAATCATGCTTCCCTATCTTTTCCTTTGCAGCCTCTGTGAAAGAAAGGGTTTCATTCCTACTACTGATGCAGGATGTTGCTTGCTGGTGGACCACTTATATCTTTCCAGACCCTACAGGTTCTGTAACTTGAAGCTCTGTTCCTGATTTCACATTAGATGAGGTTCCCCGGGTATGTGCCCATAGGATTTATAGTGCCTTTTCTCAGTGGCAGTCATCAGGATTTATAATTTCAAAGATTTTAACTGTATAGTTATTTGGTTAATGCCTCTCTATTCTGTCCTGACTAGAAGTTTTATGAGGACAAGCATTGTGTTCTCTTTAGCTCATCTTGTATTCTCAGGGTCTAACACAACACTTGACACATGCTATTGTCATTTGTCATGTTGGATAGAAGCTAAACTTTAGAAATTGGAAAATGCTGATGATCAGTCCTGGGATTTCTTCGTCCACGGCTGTTCCCAGAGGGGCAAGCAGCATGTATAAACGACACGGCCTTCAGGTCTCTTGGTGTGCGTGTGTGTGTGTGTGTGTGTGTGTGTGTGTGTGTGATCTATGTGTGTCTCTCTGAGTGTGTATGTGGTATATACACACAGACACACACATCTTCCTCTGTCCACTGCAGGCAGCTGAACCAGGAAGGTGAAGAATATTTTTCATGGTGTTATTTTTATGATAATCTATTTCGATGGTTAATTTGGTTTAGGACACTGATTTATCACCAGTTTATAGATCTCTCTCTCTCTTTTTATTGTCCTATTTGAATTATAAGGATGGCATGTGTGAAATGGAACTTCTTGGCCTATTGTTCTGCTTCTCACGCAACCAGTGTAGTTCAGACAATAAAAAGATCTATAAAATTAATATATACACAGAGTGAGAGAGGAAAGAGGGGGTCAGAGACAGAGAAAATGGGTAATGCTTTGGAATTGAATACCACATTTATCTCTCTCTGGTGAAGTTCAAAATCAAAATTTACATGCAGTGGAGGCATAAATGAGGTATGAAGGTGTTGTCCTCTCGTGTGGAAAGAGGTCTTGTAATTCTGGCTTATCTTTGTTACACAGAAAACATATTTTCTTTTTGTTTTTTTAATAATTTCTAAGGGCTTACAACTGCTGGGCCAATTTTAGAAATATATGCTCCATAAATATGACCTTAAAAAAATAAATACCAGGCCCTGGCCAGTTGGCTCAGTGGTAGAGTGTCGGCCTGGCGTGCAGGAGTCCTGGGTTCGATTCCCGGTCAGGGCACACAAGAGAAATGCCCATCTGCTTCTCCACCCCTCCCCCTCTCCTTCCTCTCTGTCTTTCTTCCCCTCCCGCAGCCAAGGCTCTACTGGAGCAAAGTTGGCCCGGGCGCTAGGGATGGCTCTGTGGCCTCTGCCTCAGGCGCTAGAATGGCTCTGGTTGCAACAGAGCAACACCCCAGATGGGCAGAGCATCACCCCCTGGTGGTTATGCCGGGTGGATCCCAGTTGGGCACATGCGGGAGTCTGTCTGACTGCCTCCCTGTTTCCAACTTCAGAAAAATTAAAAAAAAAAATACCACGTCACTTGGATTATGTAATTACTTAGTCTGCCAGGTATGTCCCAATCATGTCACCAACAGACTGCTAAGGTAGATACTTGCTTGTGAGTTTTCCCCAGCTCTTGCCTCACACCTGGCATATGGTATTCAATAAATAGTTGTAGGATAGAAGTGTAACTGAATAAATGGTGAGCAAGGTGCGGCTGTTAATGGGTATGGTGATGTACAGTTTAGACCTCAACGATCCTTCACCAGAGGAAGAATTGTGGTCCTTTCCCATTATCCTCTTTGACAGTTATACCACAGGATGTCCTTTTCCTGGCTATTTCTTATACTTCTTTTGGCTCTTGGCTTCCCTCCTAGATTGGTTACTCTTCCCACTCTAGCTATCGACCTACTCCTTTCAAAAAGCGAGACGAGAACACTTATAGAGGAGTGGTCGATCCTGATAAAGTGCCTGCTGAGAGGAAAACCAACAGCAATCTTCTACCCTCTGAGGAAGCAATCTGAATGACCAGGTGGCAGTTCCCAGATGTGATTTCAGTTGAAGTTCTTGCATTGACTATTTATTGCTCTGCTTGAAATAATGGTTATTATTGTTACAAATATTATTATGCTGAGGAAGCCAGCTTGCAAGCACAGACAGCTGCATTGTTTACAAACATAATTAATGAGGTGATTTTTAATATCAACAGCTCAGCACCAGCCTTCTTAAAGACTGTTTATGGCCTGGGCCACAGAGCCATTTGTAACTTCTACAGCACTCCTGTGACAGGGCTGTCTCCAAGAATTGCTTCCTTTAGTTGGGTCCTGGTTTATTTTATGAATGACAAAAATGGACCTTTATTTATTTATTTATTTTTTTTGTATTTTTCTAAGCTGGAAACGGGGAGAGACAGTCAGACAGACTCCCGCATGCGCCCGACCGGGATCCACCCGGCACGCCCACCAGGGGCGACACTCTGCCCACCAGGGGGCAATGCTCTGCCCCTCTGGGGGGGTCGCTCTGCTGCGACCAGAGCCACTCCAGCGCCTGGGGCAGAGGCCAAGGAGCCATCCCCAGCGCCCGGGCCATCTTTGCTCCAATGGAGCCTTGGCTGCGGGAGGGGAAGAGAGAGACAGAGAGGAAGGAAGGGGGGGTGGAGAAGCAAATGGGCGCTTCTCCTATGTGCCCTGGCCGGGAATCGAACCCAGATCCCCTGCACGCCAGGCCGACGCTCTACCACTGAGCCAACCGGCCAGGGCCATGGACCTTTACTTCTTGTTGGTGAGGAATGGTTTTATGTCTAGCAAGCCCAAGTCCACCGAAAGGTAAACACAGAAATACTTTTCTAAGAAGTGAAGGTGCATTTTTTAGCAGCTAACTTCTGTATTTATATAATAGTCATCCAATTAAGGTGGCTGTCCCGGGGGACTGGGAAGGGATGATACATTCCCTTTCCAAACATGGAAATGTTTTGTGTGATGTTATGTTCCACAAACACCTACAACATATCAATCAGGAAAATGCCCTGCACTTCAAATAGGCTTTTCACAGTTTAACAATTGAGGCCTTTTATATGACCTCAAACTTTTATTTCATTTAATTACATTTGGGTGAAGGACTTGAACAAGAGATTTTTTTTTTCTCTTTAAATCTGGCCTGGCCTTTCAAAATGGACTTGAAAACAAGCCATTCTTTCTTTGTAAGTATTAGGTTGAATTCATCCTTTTGTCTTTACTTTCCCCTTTGAACTCCTGATTTTGAACTTTGAGGTCCTGTCAGTGATTGGTGGCTGGTATACCCCAAATCTGAGAGGGAAGCTATTCTTATGAGAGGTCTACCATTGAGTGCCTTCCCAAGCAAATAGACGAATTATTCTTTCACCTGTATAATAAAATGGAAACTAATCACCCTTCTTGGCTTTGCTGTATTCAAAAGCAAGAAAATGGGCGTCAGTCTGGTTTCCTGGCCTATTTCTTACACTTCAGAGTTTAGATGATTTAAAAGTGTGCTTAAACTTCTTGCCTTTTCTTTTCTCCTCCACAAACTCCAAGAGAATTATTGTTATTATATTCCCTTTTGACCATGGAATTGCCCGATTATGTCTGGTGAGTGAAAAGCAGTAAGATAGAGAGAGATGAAAAGATTAAAAGTAGTAAAAAATGACCAAAGATAAAGCCAGCCGTCTTGTATTTTTCTTGTAATTCTCAGGCAAATGCCTCTGAAGCATAGTTCTGTGGTCCCAACTCCAAGTACTGTTGTTTATTACTTTAATCTATTGCTGGATCTGGAACAGGTGATGAGAAATTTGTGAATGCACCAGGTCTCATAACTTTTAGTGTTGAATAGGAGTGCTTAATGCAACTTCACATTTACTGAGCATCTGGGGATATACACCCCCTGTCCTTAGGAAATTAAAATAGTTTTTCCCCATTGATGTGGAGGAGAGAAAAAGAGGAAGGGAGAGAGAGAGGAAAGAAGGGAGGGAGAGAGAGATAGAGAGAGAGAGGGAGGGAGGAAAGGATAGAGAGAGAGAGAAGTATCACCTCACTATTACACTCCGTCATTCCATTTAGTTGTACATTAATTGGTTGCTTCTCATATGTGCTCTGACTGGGGACTGAACTCATGTGAGCCATCGGGCCAGGGCCTATCCTTAGGGAGTTGAGTGTCTCTCGAGGGGATAGAAATAAATGATTAAGATCCATCTCTATAAGACCACTAATATTCTTCTAAAGAGAATTGTTTGATCTGTCTGTTGGGATTATTATTGTGCTGATTACAGCAATGGTTAGAGAGGAGAAATGGAAGGTGCTAGAGAGAGTGAAACTGATTTATATAGGAAAGGACATGAAGTTACCAGTGGGACAGAAAACTATAAATCTAGAAGGTAGGAGAAGGGAGCAAGGGGTGGTGTGGAGTTGAAGAAGTAGAGAAAAATTGGGGCAAACAACTGCCATAATGACAGGATTTGGGGGGACAGAGAGATCCAATGAGAATTTTTATTTATTAAAAAAATTGAGATATAACATGTAAAGTACACAAATGCTAAATGAAAGACTCAGTGCATTTTTACATATGAATACTCTTTGTAGCTGTCACCACATCAAGGCATAGGACATTTCCATTCCTCTAGAGAGCTCCCTTACCTGCCCCCAGTCAGCAGCCCAAGGGTGATCAAATTCTGATTTCTATCTCCACACAGTATTTGCAAGTTTTTAAACTTCATTATTTGTGAATTCTTATAGTATGTATTCTTTATTACTAACTTCTTCCACTCAACATTATGTCTGTGAGATTTACACATGTTTCTGCATGTATCAGTAATTTATTCTTTTTCATCCTTGTGTAGTTTTCCATTGTATGATTACACCACAATTAATTTGCCCATTAAACTATTCATGGACATTTGGATTGCTTACCATTTGGAAACTATTTTGAATAATGCTGTTGTGAGCAATATTGTACATGTTCTTTCTCTGGGTATATCCCAGGAGTGCAGTGCCTGGGCCACAGGGTATGAGCATATGTTCAGCTTTAGTTGGTACTGCCAAATAACTTCCCAAAGCGATGGCACCAATTGGCATCGCCTGATATAGCCTAAAGTGCTCCAGCTGCCCTACCTCTTTGGCAACACTTAATGAGTACTTAAAGGAAGTTTTTCTGGGTATCATGTGGTGCCATTTCCCCTTTTGCTGCCCATTATGAAGCTTTAGGAAAGATCCTGCATTTGTAGTCAGACTTGTGTTGGATTCCTCACATTCTCTGCCAAGGGCAGCAATCCCATGTTCCCCTGGGTTGAAGCCTGGCCTCTCCATTTACTAACTGTGCATTCTTAGGCAAGGTATTTTTTTCCTTTTTGCATCACAGAATCACTGTATAGGGTTTTTATGAGGATTGAATGAGATAGTGTACATAAAGCTTTTCTGCACAGGGCCAGGCATATATTAGTACTCAAAAAATGGTGGCTTGTGTTACTACTACCAGAGGGAGAAAATTGCAAAGAGAAGGACTAGACTGTGGAGGATAGATTTGGGAGACCCAGTCCAGCTCTCCATATCCATTGGGAATGTCTCCTTCCATATATAACTCTTAGAAGCTGATTAAAGAGTCAGTAATTCCCTATTGCCAAAGCCCTGTGCCCCTTTTCTGCACTGAGGCAGGCAATTGTGACTTTTCAGGCATTGCAATTTTAGGTTTAGTTTGTATGAAGACACAGATGTACTGAAGCTGTGCTTGTCACATGACATCATCAACCACTATCACTAAGTAATTTTAGAAACAAGATTTACAATAATTAGAAAGCTCTCCCTAAAGGGGATTGATAATATGCAAGGTAAAAGAAGACTGAAGAGAAAAACTTAAAAGAGAAAAAAAGAGAAAAAGCCTATTTAATTTTATGGTCGATGCAACTTGTTACATGTGTGTCCTGCCCAAATGCATTGGATCATCTGATTTTCAAATTGCTGGGTCTATTGTTTCAGAAATAGAGTATATAAATAATTCCAGTGCAATCTCCCGAATCTGGACCTCTCTCATCCAGAACTGTTATCAGAATTAATGTAATTTATGGCACTATCTAATAATAAAATCACTGAACACTGATTGTACAGCTTCTTAAAGCTATAATTATTGCTCATTAGAAATGGATTTCATATTGTTTGCTCCTGGCACAAAACAAGTTATTAAAGGGAAAAGTTGTCAGTAGAAGCAAGAAACCAAGAAAAGCACTTTTTTTGGTTCCTAAATATGCTTCCTGATGAATCTGAGACTTGCTTTTTTAAAAAAATTATTTACTTTTACTTTTGTGAGAGAGAGACAGGCAGACACAGGGACAAACAGGAAGGGAGCAAGATGAGAAGCATCAACTCATAGTTGTGACACTTTAGTTGTTCATTGATTGCTTCTTATACGTGCCTTCACTGGGGGGCTTCAGCTGAGCCAGTGACCTCTTGTGCAAGCCAGCAACGTTATGGCAGCAGGGCTCAACTTTTTCACTGTAAAAGAGTCAAACAATACATAAATGTACTGAATAAAATGTAATCACTCCAATGGATCCTCTTCCTGAGGTCATGGTCATGAACAGTGTATGTATCCCTTACATCCTAGTGTTTCAGACAATGTGAGAACTCATTGCCCGGAATGACAGGAAAAGAAAAAAGGAAGTCTGTTTTTGTTGGCTAGCAAATCACTTCCAGATGAACTCTGGGGTTAGGAAAGCCAAGGTTTAACTCTGAAGATAGAGGTTTAGTTAGTGATCTCTATTGAGACAATGGTTGGGGAGAATTACACATTTCGGTGTGGGAAGGAGCAGTAACAATTACACTGTTTGCAAAACAGAGGCCACTGTCAATATGATCATACCTGTAGAAATGAGGAAGATCTGAGTTTATTATAAACCATGCCTTTAGCTGTGGTGTCTTCAACTTCAATGGAATGTAGCTTGGCCTTGAAATTGGTATATTTTATTTGACCTTCATAGATTGAATGTGATTTCTATGTTTTTTAATTAATCCAGCCTGGTGCCTTGTCCAGAGTCAGGCCAGATTTGTAGCATATCCTTTTCCTATGCAGATTTAGCCTCCTTAGGTCTTTTGGCATGGAATCTGAAAAGGCTAAAGAAATCAAATGAGTATTCCTTTAATAGATTCTTTTCCTCACTTGTTGATAACTGTGCTCTCTTTTCCTTAAATATACTCTTATCTAGGGCCTTCTAGTCCCTGAGTGTACAGGGACAATGTCAGATATGCAGAAATAAAGAAAAACCTTATTTTTTCACTGGAAAATTTCAAACTTTAGTAAAACTGTAGAAATGTTTAAATTGCCTTCCAATTTCAGAAAGAAATTGGTTTCCTTTAACACTTAACGAGATAAACTGCAATTCTATTCAAGTCATTTTTCTGCCTCTCCTTGTTGACAATCTGAGCTCCATTTTTTGACTTCCTCTTGCTTTCTGATTGACTTCAAGATTGCATCTAATCTTTTTATTCTATCTTGCACGAATGCAGCCTGCAATGTGTTGTGACAAGGAGCCAGACCTCCTATTAGCATATATTTATACCATGCCTCACGCAAAGTGGTGCTTGGGGATTATTAAACCAGGCTGAGCTCTGATAACACATACAAGACATGAGATTCACCCCTCCCCCTAGAAAACCCTCTATCCCAACTGTCTACTAATGTGGACATCTAATAGTTTAGAGAAAGGGATAAATGAGGGGAACCGTAAGAGTAGTTGTGGATGTAGTTAATATATTGGAGGAATGACCAGATAATCATAGGCATGGGGAGACATGAGAGATCATTGTCCTTGAAGGACCTGGAAACACCTTGGAGGGAATTTAATGGCTATTCTGTGAATCAGTTGATAACATGATCAAGTTAGCTTGATGAGGAAGGAACTATAACATGGAGGGATCTGGGAGGAGGTATGGAAATAGCTGGGTTGGAGGTATTTATAATTTGTAAAATTCAGAATAGAAATTCAGAGGGCCAGATGCCAGGAAATGAAAACAGAGACTAGGATTTCAAGATAGAGTCTCTTCTGAGGTGACTTAGGAGAGGTGACAGGCAATCTCTTCAGGTTCTATTTGTTTTCCCACAAATAAAAATTGACAGAGCAAACTCTGAGCAATATTGTGACATATGCCTACATATACTTTCATGTTCAAGTTTTGTTTTAGTGGGATTCTTAGACCCTACCAAGACCCTAGGGTTTATGACTTACTAACCTCTGCTATCAAATGGGCAACAATAGACATTAGTCATTTGCATGTGGGTTCGACCTAATTTCCACTTATGTTAACATCCCATAGCATATCTGTTTTAAGCCTATTTTCTCTAATTGCAGAAAGACAGGCTTTGTCTCCTGTGAAAGAAATTTTGAACATTAGTAACAAGTGAAAGAGTCAATTTGGGGGAAGGAAAGCCATTCTAATGACTTGTATGCTAGAGGATTTGTCTAGAAGAGAAAGTATTTTTTTCTGTCTCAGTTAACTCCCTAATAGTTGTACCCCAGGATGATGAGTTCTAGTGACTGTTGTCAAGAATTGCTGAATTTTTAGAAATTTTTCATTATGGTGCACATCTTGTAGTCTTATATATGTCTCTCTTCTCTAACTGTCTCTGAGTACGGTAGGGAGAGGAAAGGTATCTTGTTCATCTGTGTTTTTTCATTGATAGTTCATGGCTAACATGGTTTTTGAGCCACACATCACAGGTATCACACTTCACCCCAATTCTGCACTTTAAGCATTTCTGCCTTTGAGGGAAGAAGTTATATCCAGAGTGCTGTTTGGGCTGAATGTCTGGAGTGTATTGGGGTGGGCATGGCCTTACTTTGTTCCTCCAGGTGCTTAGAGTGGCAAGCTAACCCTCTCTGTTCTAGGGCTCAGGGCTTAGGGCAGGTGTTTCCCAGCTCATATCTGCTCGGGACTAAACAGATTCTTATTGTCTTCTGGCTTCTCTGGCATCTGTGACTTGGGTACACATTTGTCCCTTAGTTGGTCCTTTCCTTTTCCCTCTGTGGTAAGACTCAGGGTATAGGCTAGGCGTAGGGAATAATCAGAGAAGGGCAAAGAATCTACTTTGTACTTGGTCTTATTAGGTCTGAATAGCTTATGAAGAGGAAACTTATGAAGTGTTCAGAAGTCATGCTTTGCTTTCCCTTGTATTCATTTCCCTAGGGAACCTCCAGAATGAAGGGATGACTGAGCTAAAGCAGGATTTAGCAAAACAACAAAGTTAATTTGACTGTATAAAATGCACCTTTATAATGAACATATTTCCTGGCAGGAAAGGAATGACTAGGTAAATGATCTCTCATTTTCAAAGTTAAGGCTTTATTTTGTGGAAATTACAACTCAAAAATGTGTATGAATAGTGAGTAGTGACTCTTAAGTAACAAGACCAATTTTATAAGTCATATATGAATATTAAACTCATTAGACATTTAGGGAGTGGTGTAGGGAGAGATCAGAAGATGATAAGACATTTAAGTTTTTGTCCATGGGAGAAAACTATTATTGTAAACTATTATAGGAAACCAGGGAAAATAAAGAAAATATAAATAGAAGGAAGCATTGCAAATCACACCAAATAAGACAGCAAAGTGAGTTTCAATTCAATAATAATTGCAACATGTATGTGAATTAATTTGATCAATCAAAAGATGGAAAGTCAGATTAAAAAAACTTCAATTTAGATAGTTGATATATATAAGACTTATAAATCTCAGTTATAAAAGGGTACAGCATGGTTAAAAATAAAGGAACAGTAAAAGATACACCAGGCATATATAAACCATAGAAATCAGAGAATGCACTTTTAATATAAGAACAAATAGAATTTAAAGTGAAAAACCTAAAAAGGGACAAAAAGGAATATTGTATGTTAGTAAAGCAGATATAGCACAACAGTTACGAACATATATGCTGCTAACAATAAGATCTCAAAATATAAAAAGCAGCAACTGACCAACCTAAGAGAAGAAATAGATAAATAAACAATTATGGTTGGAACTTTAAAAAATCCTCTTGGAAACTGATAGAGCAAACAGATAAAATAAATAAGAAAAGATACAGAACAAACATAAAATACATTCTTTTCAGGCCTGTTTAATATAAGTAAAAAAAGAAAATTTTAACTTCCAATGGCTCAACTTTCTACAGACTATATTCTTTCACTGTCATGTGATAAAACTAAAGGTTAATAACAAAAGGAAAGCTAATTAACTAATCTGAATGATAAAACTAAAAATTATATCTAAAAATTTTCCAAAGATTTTATGTGTAAAAGCAAATTCTAGATTTTTTTCTATATTAAAGACTATGTTAACATATCTTTTCATGTAGGCTCTGGTGAATGTGTTTTCTGGTATAGGGAGGAGGCAATAGCAATGGAATTCTTGGGCCTTCCAGGGCCCCAGGGTTTATCAATTACTAAACTTTGCTATCAAAATGGGCAATAATAAATTAAATAATAACTATTAAAAAAAGAAATCTTCTCTGCTGTATAGACATTGTGGAAGGAGCAACCTTCCCTCCTGCTTTGAGAGGGGAGAAACCAGAAGAATACAAGGGAAAGGAGACAGCAGGGATAACTGGGTCAGCCAGGAATAAATGAACTACATCCCATAGTTCTCTAAATGGTTGCTTAGAGTCACTTGTAACACAAAGCAAGAAAAGCAGGATCCGTATGTAGCTATCTATGATCAGTGATCTGGAAACCTCTTCCCCCTTGCTGTTTCCACCAAAACTCCCCCTCCCCTGTCCTTGAGTCCTGGGAAACCTTAAACAAAGGAATCACGCACCCATTGCTTAGATACTGTAAAGGTATATAACTTGTAAGAAAATCTAATTCAGGGATCTCATGCTTTGGTGCTACTAGTCCCATGTGCTCCATTGGCTACTAATAAATTCTCCTTCCTTCATTAATTAAGTTGTCTGAATGTCTCTTCCATCAGTTTTACTTCCTGTAACAACATAACTTCTATAGTTAGATGGAAAAATTTTGGAAAATATGAGAAAATGGGGAACATAGGCAGCTTCTTAATTGAAAGTTAAGCAAGTAGAGCTCCACTGTTCCCTGGGAGACTTCAGAAGACTTCCTGATGACCACCATGTTTACATCAGAAACCATGTAGACCATCAGGGAGTCAAGAGGAAGACTGAAATTCGCAGGTGTATGTGGCACATTCCAAAGACCCTTAAAGAGAGCCCAGGAAATAGGGTAGTGCTAAAATTCTTGGTATTTTGCTTCTTGGAGGATCACTGATATCATCTGTATTTACCTCTAGGCTGGTGTGGGTCCAGAAAACATGGGTTACTTATTGAATTGAAACTTTTTCAACCAGGAAATCTGGAAAAATTATAATTGTTGGCACAACAGGAATCATGGGCTAGGTTTCATGGAAAGCCAACTCTGAGATGGAGATTAGCATATAAGAGGTTTATCAGTGAAGGCTTTGGAGGTCAACACTTGGAAAGAGAAAGTAAGGAAAGGAGGAGAAGGAATCATGATTAGGCAGGAGCAGAAGCTGGCTGAAGCCTCAGCAGAGCAGATGTTATACAGGGAGTTTTGAAAGTGGGTTAACCCTTTAGAGTTGTGTTGAGTTGAGACTTTATACCTTACAGATATCAGTCATTGAAAAGGTCTGCCTGAAAGAGTGCATTGGCTTCGGTGAGGTGGCTCTTTCAACCAAGGCAGTCCCCATAGAGATAGTAAGGGGTAATAAGTCCTTCATTCCCAAAGGAAGCTGTAAATGCCACATTACAGTATCTACCACCACAGCAGTATATTTTGGTTCAAAACTAATTTTCTTTAAAAAAATAAAGAGTTGGAAGAAAATTCTGGATTGAATATGCCGCTGAGGATGAAAATCTTCCCAACCTAATACTTGCTCTGACTATGAACACGGGTAGAAAGAACTATGCTTTATAAAGGCTGCAGCACAAGGAATGCTAGTGGTTTCCTCCCCCGCACACTCTTGCCTGAATGTGACACTAAAGGTTGGAGTATCCTTCCTAGTCTTAATTTTTCCTCCCTCCATGTAAGAGGGATAACAGTTTTGAAAAGAATTAAAATGATACAATAAATACTCTTGACGTTTTTATTTTTTTACTTGAGGATAGTAAGGGATGATTCAATGGTAAGAAGAGATAGTAGCTTAATCTCTCTAAAGAGAACTCAAGAGAGGGTAAGGGAAAGGGAGGCCATAGGTAAGACCAACAGTGTGGTGTTGGCAGAAGGACAGGATAGTAAGGGCACTCTGGAGTGGATGGTGGAAGTTGTCTTCCCCTTTGATCCTTCTTGATGAAGCTTCTCTTTTAGATATTCAATTTTATTTTGTCCTACCCTGTGAGGGAGTAAAACAGAGCATCAAATACAACTTATTATTCTGAATATTCTTAAGTTTGAGTATGGAGATTCAGTGACTAAAGCTTTTATATTTGTTTTAAAAAAGTATGTCTTGATTTCTTCATCTTTTTTTTTTTTTGCTAAGATTCAGAATTGCAATAACAAAAAGGAAACAATTTGGAGCTCCAGGGACTTTTTTTTCATTTTTATTATTATTAATTTTAATGGAGTGATACTGATAAATCAGGGTACATATGTTCAGAGAAAACATCTCCAGGTTATTTTGACATTTGATTATGTTTCATACCCCTCACCCAAAGTAAAATTTTCCTCTGTCACCTTCTATCTAGTTTTCTTTGTGCCCCCACCTCACCCCTCTCTTTCCCCCTACATCCCCCCAGAAACCACTACCTCTTGTCCATGTCTCTGAGTCTCATTTTTATGTCCCACCTATGTATGGAATCATATAGTTCTTGGTTTTTTCTGATTTATTTATTTCGCTCAGTATAATGTTATCAAGGTCCATCCATGTTGTTGTAAATGATCCGATGTCATCATTTCTTATGGCTGAGTATTATTTCATAGTATATATGTACCAAAGCTTTTTAACCCACTCATCCACTGATGGACACTTGGGCTATTTCCAGATCTTCACTATTGTGACAATGCTGCCATAAACTTAGGGTTTTCTATATACAATATCATATCCTTTTGAAACAGTACTATGGTGTTCTTGGGGTATATTCCTAAAAGTGGGATAGCTGGGTCAAAAGGCAGTACAATTTTTAATTTTCTGAGGAATCTCCATACTGTTTTCCATAGTGGCTGCACCAGTCTGCATTCCCACCAGCAGTGCAGGAAGGTTCCCTTTTCTCTACATCCTCACCAGCACTTACTGTGTTGTTTTGTTGATGAGCGCCATTCTGACAGGTGTGAGGTGATATCTCATTGTGGTTTTAATTTGCATTTCTCTAATGATTAGTGATGTTGAGCATTTTTTCATATGCCTGTTGGCCATCTGTGTATCCTCTTTGGAGAAGTGTCTATTCATTTCTTTGGCCCATTTTTTGATTGGATTGTTAGTCTTCCTGGTATTGAGTTTCACAAGTTCTTTATAAATTTTGGTTATTAACCCCTTATCAGATGTATTGTTGAATATGTTCTCCCATTGTATAGTTTGTCTTTTTATTCTATTCCTGTTGTCTTTAGCTGTGCAAGCGCTTTTTAGTTTGATATAGTTCCATTTGATTATCGTCTTTTATTTCACTTACCCGTGAGAGATGTTGGAGAGCTTACTGAGTATGTTTTCTTTTTAAATGCTTATGGTTTCATAACTTATATTTAAGTCTTTTATCCATTTTGAGTTTATTTTTGTGAATGGTGTAAGTTGGTGGTCTAGTTTCATTTTTTTGCAGGTAGATGTCCAGTTTTCCCAACACCATTTGTTAAAGAGACTGTCTTTACTCCATCGTATGCTCTTACCTCCTTTGTCAAATATCAGTTGTCCATAAAGGTGTGGGTTTATTTCTGGGTTCTCTGTTCTGTTCCATTGATCTATATGCCTGTTCTTATGCCAGTAGGAGGTTGTTTTGAGTACAGTGGCCTTGTAGTATAACTTGATATCAGGAAGTATGATACCTCCCGCTTTATTCTTCCTTTGCAAGATTGCTGAGGCTATTTGTGTTCTTTTTTGGTTTCATATAAATT
Organism: Saccopteryx bilineata; assembly: GCF_036850765.1. Lineage (NCBI taxonomy): Eukaryota > Metazoa > Chordata > Mammalia > Chiroptera > Emballonuridae > Saccopteryx > Saccopteryx bilineata. Next base: position 106,597,529 of record NC_089493.1, on the reverse strand, counting down.
TTTGGAATCTATATTTTATATCTTTGAAGTATGTCATTGGTATTGCATTGAATTTATAAATTGCTTTGGGTAATATAGACATTTTAATGATGTTTATTCTTTCTAACCATGAGCACAGTATATGCTTCCACTTGTTTATATCTTCCTTAATTTCTTTTATCAATGTTTTATAATTTTCTGAGTACAAGTCTTTAATCTCCTTGGTTAAATTTACTCCTGGGTACTTTATTTTTTTGATTGCAATAGTGAAGGGAATTGTTTCCTTAATTTTTCTTTCTGACAGTTCATTGTTGGTGTATAAAAATGCCTCTGATTTCTGTGTATTAATTTTATATCCTGCCACCTTGCTGAATTCATTTATCGGGTCCAGTAGTTTTTTGACTGAGACTTTAGGGTTTTCTATATACAATATCATATCATCTGCAAATAATGATAGTTTTACTTCTTTTCCAATTTGAATGCCTTTTATTTCTTCTCCTTGTCTGATTGCCGTGGCTAGGACTTCCAGAACTATGTTGAATAAGAGTGTTTAAAGGAGGCACCCCTGCCTTGTTCCTGTTCTTAAGGGGATTGCTTTTAATTTTTGCCCATTGATTATGATGTTAGCTGTGGGTTTGTCATAGATGGCCTTTATCATGTTGAGGTATGGTCCCTGTATTCCCACTTTGCTGAGAGTTTTAGTCATGAATAGGTGCTGAATTTTATCAAATGCTTTTTCTGTATCTATTAAAATGATCATGTGGTTTTTCTTTTTCCTTTTGTTTATGTGATGAATCACACTGATTAATTTGCAAATATTGTACCAGCCTTGCCTCCCCATAATAAATTCCACTTGATCATGGTGTATAATTTTTTTCATATATTGCTGTGTCTGGTTGGCTAATATTTTGTTGAGGATTTTAGCATCTAAATTCATCTGGGATATTGGTCTATAATTTTCTTTCTTTGTGTTGTTTTTGCCTGGTTTTGGAATCAGAATTATGCTCTCCTCATAAAAGGAGCTTGAAAGTCTTCCTTCCTCTTGAATTTTTTGAAATAGCTTGAGAAGGATAGGAGTTAGTTCTTCTTTGAATATTTGGTAGAATTCACTTGTGAAACCATAAGGCCCAGGACTTTTCTATGTTGGAAGTTTTTTGATAACTGTTTTGATCTCATTTGTTGTAATCGGTCTGTTTAGGTTTTCTGATTCTTCCAGATTGATTTTTGGAAGATTGTATATTTCAAGGAATTTGTCCATTTCATCTAGGTTGTCTAGTTTTTTGGCATACAGTTCTTCATAGTATTTTCTTACAATATTTTGTATTTCTGTTGTGTCAGTTATTTCTCTGCCCTCATTTCTAATTTTATTTATTTGAGTCCTCTCTCTTTTTTTCTTGGTGGGTCTGGTTAAAGGTTCATCGATCTTGTTTATCTTTTCAAAGAACCAGCTCCTGGTTTCATTGATTCACTGTAGCCTCTATGTTGTTTATTTCTGCTCTGATCTTTATTATTTCCTTCCTTCTACTACCTCTGGGCTTTACTTGCTGTTCTTTTTCTAGTTCTTTTAGATGCAGGGTTAAGTTGTTTATTTGAGCTTTTTCTAGCTTCTTAATGTATGCCTGTAATGCTATGAACTTCCCTCTCGGACTACTTTTGCTGTGTTCCATCAATTTTGAGTTGATGTATGCTCATTATCATTTCTTTCTAGGAATTTTAAAATTTCTTCTTTGAGGCCCTGGCCAGTTGGCTCAGTGGTAGAGCGTCAGCCTGGTGTGCAAGGGGTCCTGGGTTCGATTCCCAGCCAGGGCACACAGAAGCGTCCATCTGCTTCTCCACCCCTCCCCCTCTCCTTCCTCTCTGTCTCTCTCTTCCCTTCCCACAGCGAGGCTCCATTGGAGCAAGGATGGCCCGGGTGCTGGGGATGGCTCCTTGGCCTCTGCCCCAGGCGCTGGAGTGGCTCTGGTTACAACAGAGCAATGCCCCCTGGTGGGCAGAGCGTCGCCCCCTGGTGGGCGTGCCAGGTGGATCCCGGTCAGGCGCATGCGGGAGTCTGTCTGACTGTCTCTCCCCATTTCCAGCTTCGGAAAAATACCAAAAAAAAAAAAAAAAAAAAGAAAGTTTCTTCTTTGAGCTCATTGGTAACCTATTTATTATTTAATAACTTGCTATTTAGTGTCCAAATGCATGAGTATTTTTTAGTTTTTCTCTTGTGGTTGAATTTTAGTTTGATGTTATTGTGATCAGAGAAAATGCTTGATATGATTTCAATCTTTTTAAATTTGTTGAGACCACTTTTGTGCTCTAACATGTGGTCTATCCTAGAGAATGTACTATGAGCACTTGAGAAGAATGTATATTCTGCTGCTTAAGGGTGAAAGGTTCTGAAGATATCGATTAAATCCAGTTGATCTAGTGTGTTCTTTAAGTCTACTGTTTCTTTGTTAATTTTCTTTCTTGAAGATCTATCTAGTGATGTTAGTGGGGTATTGAAATCTCCTACTATTATAGTATTGCTGTTGATCTCTCCCTTTATATCCATCAAAGTCTGCTTTATATATTTAGGTGCTCCTATATTAGGTGTGTAGATATTTATAATGGTTATATCTTTTTGTTGGCTGGCTCCCTTAATCATTATGTAGTGACCTTCTTTATCTCTTACTATAGACTTTTTTTTTTGTATTTTTCTGAAGTTGGAAATGGGGAGGCAGGTAGACAGACTCCTACATGTGCCTGACCAGGATCCACTCGGCATGCCCACCAGGGGGTGATGCTCTGCCCATCTGGGGCATTGCTCTGTTGCAACCAGAGCCATTCTAGCACCTGAGGCAGAGGCCATGGAGCCATCCTCAGCGCCCAGGCCAACTTTTTGCTCTGATGGAGCCTTGGCTGCCAGAGGGGAAGAGAGAGACAGAGAAGAAGGAGAGGGGGAGGGGTGGAGAAGCAGATGGGCGCTTCTCCTGTGTGCCCTGGCCAGGAATCGAACCCTGGACTTCTGCATGCCAGGCCGACACTCTACCACTGAGCCAACCAGCCAGGGCCACTATAGTCTTTGTTTTAAAGTCCATTTTGTATGATATTAGTATTGCTACCCCAGCTTTTTTTAAATTTTCATTTGCATGAAATATTTTTTTCCATCCTTTTACCTTCAGTCTATGTGCATCTTTTGTTTTAAGGTGTGCCTCTTGTCGACAGCATATGTATGGGTTCTGTTTTTTTTATCCATGCAGCTACCCTTTGTCTTTTGATCAGATCATTTAATCTATTTACATTTAAGGTTATTATTGATATGTAGTTGTTTATTGCCATTTTATTCTTTAAAGCTGTATTTCCCTTTTGCTATATTCTTTTTCCCCTTTGATCTGTTTACAACAGGCCCTCTTAGCATTTGTTGCAGCATTGGTTTGGTTGTGTTGAATTCCTTGAGTTTTTTTTTGTCTGGGAAGCTTTTTATTTCCCTTTCAATTTTAAACAATAGCCTTGCTGGATAAAGCAGTCTTGGCTGTAGGCTCTTGTTCTGCATTACTTTGAATATTTCTTGCCATTTCCTTTTGGCCTCAAGTGTTTCTGTTGAGAAGTCAATGTCATCTTTATGGGTGCTCCTTTGTAGGCAATAGCTTTTATTCTCTAGCAGCTTTTAATATTTTATCTTTATTACTTAGCTTTGGTATTTTAATTATGATGTGTCTTTATGTTGATTTCTTTGAGTTTCTCTTTAATGGAGTTCTCTGTGCTTCTTGAACTTGTGAGACTATTTCCTGCATTAATTTAGGGAAGTTTTCAGCTATGATATGATTGAACAAAGTCTGTATCCCTTGTTCTTTCTCTTCTCCTTCAGGAACCCCTATGATGCAGATCTTATTTCTCTTCATGTTGTCACAGTGCTCTCTTAGAGTTTCCTCAGACTTTTTGAGTCTCTTTTCTTTTTTCTGCTTTGTTTTTATGCCTTCATTTATCTTGTCCTATAACTCGCTTATTCGATCTTCAGCTTCATCCATCCTGCTTTTAATTTCTTCCATTGTGTTTTTCATTTCTGATATTGTATTTGTTATTTCTGACTGATTCTTTTTTATTATTTCAATGTCCTTTTTTATATTTGCTATCTCTTTATTTAGGTGTTCATAATGACCATCTATTGTTCTAAAATCTTTGAGCATCCTAACAATCATTATTTGAAACTCTGCATCTGGTAGTTTGGTTATACCTGACTCATTCAGGTTCTTTTCTGGAGATTTCTCTTAATTCATTTGGGTTGCATTTCTCTGCCTTCTCATTTTGTCTGTGTATAAGAATGTTTTGGCCACTGGAGTCCACTGGTGTGGCCTCTGTGTTTCCTATGTGTGGTCTGTCTGCAGGTCCACCACCCCCTTTGCCTCTGCTGCCTAGGGCATTCGGGTATGGGCATTGCTGGTGCCAGTCCACTGGGCCCGTCGCTGTGGTTTCTGCCTCTCCTCCCTGGGAGGGGCTGTGATCACATGCCTTGGTCTACAAGCCTCAGTGGCCTTGCCCTTTGTCCCACCCCCATGGGTGGGGTTATGCACCATGCCTGGGCTGTACACCTTGGCACTGCAGGCAGGGTTGAGCACCTTTGCTTAGCTACTGGTTTTCACCTGTTTCCGGGCTTTTGCCTTGCCACCTTGGGAGGAGCCTGCTCTGGTCAGCTGCAAGCCTCGGCTTTGTGGTCTGGGTGGGCTGTGCACCCATGTGGCAGGTCTCCACCCCTTCCGAGGCCCCTGCAGGTGGGATTGCAGGTGGGCTTGAAGCTGGGTCTGACCACTTTCGTGCATTTCCTACGCCCTCACCTGGCAAGACTGAGCTCACACCTGGGCCTCAGTCATATCCAGCTGACTTCTGCCCTTGCTGAAAGAACCACACTTCCATGTTTCATTGCTGCCCACCCTTCAGTGAGCCCTCAGCCGTGTGGGTGGAGGTGCTGCAGCTCAGACCGTAACACTCCATACTGTAGTCCTGAAAGTTCCCTCCTTCTCATCAATTCTGCTCTGAGTGGTGCAGGAGGACTTGTTTTTCTGATGTCCTTCTTCCCTTTGCTGGTATTGCTGGTTCCAGGGGAAATAGTCACTTCAGATTTGGGAAGTGACTCAGCCCAGGGGTTAGAGTGGCTATCCCTCAACGTGTTTCTCCCTGTGCCTCCTAGATTGCACTATCTTCCCATGGTTCCAGTCCTCTCTTCTCTCCCATCCCCCAGAGTCCCAGGTGGGTGGTTGTGAAAGAGATTTTCTGCATGGTCCCTTTAAGAAGAATTCTGGGTCTGAGATATCTGTCTCTTTTTCACAAACACTATCCTGACTGTTTCACAGCTAAATACTGTCCATATGCCTCTTCTAGGCTCTGGGGCTGCAGGCTGGGGCTTTATTTCTGGGACTCAGGATCCTCCCCTCTCTGCTAAACTCACTTTCCACCACATGAGTCTCTCAGGGCTGCCGTTTGCTCCTGAAAGCTGGGCAGCCCTTTCTGTGTTTCCACTTTTCTTATCAGTCTCAGTTTGGCTTTTTCGGTGTTCCTTGGTTAAAGAGTCCTCTTAGTTTAGTCCAAAGTTGGTTTTTCCAGATGATGGTTTTTAAAATTAAGTTGTAATCCACTTTGGTTCTGGGAGGTAGAAGTTGGTACATCTGCCTACTCCATTGCTATCTTTATGCTCTCCTCTGGTGACTTTTGTCTGTGGAGTCTGTGCCCCAGGAGGCTATGCAGATCTAGGGTTTCCTCTTCCTTCAAACGTAACTCCCTCTGGTGGCCACCTCAACACCTAAAAATCCCCATGTCTTTCCATGAGCGTCTCCTTAAGGAGATAGGGCCTACTGAGTCAGTTTGTCATGGTAAATTCCCTTTGTATGTTTATATCTCATTATGCCTTGAATTCTTCCTATATTGTTCTCATTGATCCCAAACACATGCAACATAAGGCTATTTTTCCCCTCTGCTGTGCTATTAACATTTCTATGACAGAAGGAATGTAATTATTTGGGAGTGGATAGACTTTTTTAGATTAGCTTTCCTTACTCTAGTTTTTATCTTTGAGCAGGTAGTATGCCCAGTTCATGGTTTACACTGTTTCTAGGCTGTATTGCCTTGGCTAAAGTAATTTTCAGTGGGTGAAAAAGCTGTGCTATAACTGGCCACCAGATGGGACCCTTTCTGGTGATGATTTGAGAGAAATAGTAGAAATAAGTTTGAGAACTGTGGAACAGAGGTGCTCTGCCCTAAGCTTCTACAGCTTCCAGTGAAGCTTTGTGAACCAATTTCATTTTCAAAAGTGTATTGAGAGCAGAACCTCTGGAGGGTTTATAATAGGTATAAATACATCTGTGGGATGATGGGGTGTGAAACGAGAACAAAAGTGGCAGGAACAGAAAAGAAAGCAAGAGATAGTGAAAAAGTTGGAAATATTATGAAATCAATCTCCTTTATATTCCCCAAATATATTTGAGGAAGATGATTCTTGAAGAGGAGAAATACTAGTGGTGATGATAGGAAGTGATGATAAATGAAGGTGGTGACAATGCAGGGGGAGGAGATGACAGTGAAGGTGATGATTGAGGTGGTAGAGACAGTGTACAAGAGGAGGTAGAGGTGAAGAATGCAGGGGAGATGATGGTGGAAGTGGAGGAAGTAGTTCGGGAGCTTATGGAGATGAAACAAATGGAGATGGAGGTCATGGAAATGGAGCTTATGGAGATGGAGGTCATGGAAAAAATGGTGGGAGAAATAGTAAAGATGCAAGTGGTAGAGAAGATGGTGGAAGTAGTGGTGATCATTGAGGTTGTGAAGGTTATGTTTGAGGTGGTGGAGGAGATGGTGGACATTGTGTGAAGTTGATAGAGATGGTCTTGAAGGTAGTGAAGGTGGAGGTGGTGGTAGATGAGTTGGTGATGGGGGCAGTGGCAATAGTAACCAAGAAGGTGAAGGCGATGATTGAGGTAATAGAGGAGGTGGAGGAAGTGACATTAATGGAGATTGTGGTAGAGGTGGATGATGTATTGAAGGTGTTGGAAGGGGTGGAAGGAGTGGTGCAGGAAGCTGAGAAGCTGATCAGCGTTGCAGTGGAGGTGTTTATGGTGGTACCTAAGGTGGAGGAGTTAGTGGAACCATCTGGGTTGCATAAATATCCAAACAATGTGAGGCAGAGTGTAATCTGTGCACCACTGCCTCAGAGAATGAACAGCCTTGGGTATTACTTTAAAAACTTTCTGCACAGTGTTTTTACATATTTTTTCTTCCTAATTGCATATATTTTTTGCTTTTGAGTCTAAAATTCTTATAATCTTAAGCGACTCAGAGAACTGTTGAACAACATTAATGCTGATCCACTCACTCTAACTGGGTGCCTTTTATGTGCCAGACTGAGTCAAGCATAGGTAGTCAGAACCAAAAAAATGCTTAGTTTCTGTTTTCTTTCTTTCTTTTTTTACCCTGAAGTTGGAAATGAGGAGGCAGTCAGACAGACTCCTGCATGCGCCCGACCAGGGTCCAACCAGCATGCCCACCAGGGGGCGATGATCTGCCCATCTGGGGCATCACTCTGCTGCAACCAGAGCCATTCTAGTGCCTGAGGCAGAGGCCACAGAGCTATCCTCAGCGCCCGGGCCAACTTTGCTCTAATGGAGTCTTGGCTGTGGGAGGGAAAGAGAGAGAGAGAGAGGAAGGAGAGGGGGAGGATGGAGAAGCAGATGGGTGCTTCTCCTGTGTGCCCTGGCCGGGAATCGAACCCGGGACTCCTGCATGCCAGGCCAACGCTCTACCACTGAGCCAACCGGCCAGGGCAGTTTCTGTTTTCACTGAGGAAATAGACCTATAAACAGATACTTATAATACAGTAAAGTTAAATGCAATGATAGAGATGTAAATAGCCATAATAAATAATCAAAGTGGGTAGTGTTGGGACCAGGGAAACTTCCTGGAACAGGTAGCACCTTAAGGATAAGTGAATTGGGAATTAGTTAATTGAAGGGGAAGCTAAACATTACTGGCCAAAGTGAGGAAGTAAGAAACAGTATATGTTAAATACATGGAACTACAAATAGTTCTCTGATTTGCCTACCTAAATACCTGGGTATGTTCATTTCCTTGCATTAGATTGATACTTAGAGTCAAGTTTGAAAGCATACATGGTTGCAAAAAATAAGTCTTAAGTGGGATTAGCATATTCTGATGATTAGTAGTGACATGTTCAAAAGTAGAGACAATCAGGATGAATTTCAGAGCTGGTGCCACCAAATGCTTCAACCCCACCCATTCTCTCAGCTCAAGATGTGAGTGGGAAGACAGAATTTGAATAGTTTTCCTTATCAGAGGAAGCAGGACAAACAGTATTTAAGCAGGGATGGGTGGGTGGGTATGCATTATCTATGTGAGTTTCTCAGAGAAGACCTGATATTCAAGAAAAAGTCAGCCAAGAAATGAATCACCTCATTAAAAGGAGGAACATGTCAAGGCAAGGAAGGTAAATAGACTCCTTTGCTAAACTGGATTAAGATGTGCACTTAGATACAACACTTCCCTAGAAATGGGAAAACAACAACAAAAAAACCAAAACCAAAACCAAAACATTGTACATGTGAAACTAATATAATATTGTGCCAATTATACCTTAATAAAAATTCTCTTAAAAATACAACACAAACATACCCTTTCACCAATTAAAATCAATATTAAAAAGTAAGCAGATCACACATGGTTTATCAAATGAATGACTTGATAGAAATACACAAAATGGATCTGAATAGAGAGTTTGAAGAGTTGTTTTTTAAGTAGAGAATAAACTTTAGAAAATGGATTTCCTTGAATGAATATTACAAATGACTATTCAGAGACCACGAAGAGGAAGCTTTCTGACATATCCCCTAAGCCAGTGATTTTCAACCTTTTTTGAGCCGCGGCACATTTTTTACATTTACAAAATCCTGGGGCACACCACCTACCAAAATGACACAAAATGACACTCTAACACAGTACATATTATACATATAGTTAATAATATAGTTTCTAAATGTATTTATACTCACTTAGTGTGAAACCTGGGCCTGTTTTGATGAACACAAAAGGGATATCCTGGCCTGACCTGTGGTGGCGCAGTGGGATGAAGCGTCGACCTGGAACACTGAGGTTGCCAGCCCGAAACCTTGGGCTTGCCTGGTCAAGGCACATATGGGAGTTGATGCTTCCTGCTCCTCCCCCTTCTCTCTCTCTCTCTCCCCTCTCTCTAAAAATCAATCAATAAAATATATATATAAAAAAAGGGATATCCTGGCAGGAATGGTAGAAAGACACACACGAAGCTCTTCCTCAACAGTTCTCAGTCTCTCTCTGTTTTTAGTTTTTATCACAGTCAAGCTTGAGAAGCTCAGCTCACATAGATATGTGGTTGAAAATGGGAGCAATGTCAAAATAGCTTTGTTGGCCAGAATGGGGAACTCCTTGGCAACAGATAACCAAAAACTGTCCAAAGGAAGATCAGCAAACTTTAGCTTTAAAGTTAGATAACGTTGTGATGTATTGTGATGCATTGTATATCACCCTCTGTGGGGGCCTCTTTTAAAAAGAAAAAGGTCAAATATCTATATACACCATCAAGATAGACATAACCAGCTGAGGCTGAGGCTTCATCTAGTGGTGGCAACATTTACCTCCAGTCCTGACCAGGATTAGAAATTGGGACCATGGGGAAGAGTAGCAGCTTCAACTACTCGCCGGGGCCACACAATGATAAGTGCATGGCAGCCCGAGCGGGGACCTTCCTGGGTGTTGATGAGAGGCGGCATACTATTGGTTCATCGCTAGTGGTTGGGATGAATCCTAGAAGGTGATTGGTCAGTGAGTGTTCCCTGTGCCTCCACTCTTCCTGTCGCTGATAGCTGGAGGGATTGTGAGGGGAATGTTTATGTTCGGATGGAGGTGGCTGGCAGCGGTATGGATAAATAGCCTCTGCGGGCTGTATCTGGCACTCAGGCCGTAGTTTGGGGACCCATGTTTAATTTTTCCATGGCACACCTGACCATGTCTCATGGCACACTAGTGTGCCGCGGCACACTGGTTGAAAAACACTGCCCTAAGCCACAAGTTGTCCTGCAAAGGGTAAGAGAGGTATTAGTTGGTGCACCTCTCACCCACATTGACCCACAGTGAAAAGAAGACACACTAAAGAGGCTGGACAGTGCCTTGATGACTGTATGCAAAATTTCCAAATCAGAGAAGGCAGCTCCCCTCTCTGAAAGACTCTGTCTTTGCCCACCTACCCTGAAAAGCAGGATGTGAATTGCAACAGATAAAATATTAGCATCTGACCTCTGGGCCACATATTTAAATTCACTTCTGGCTTATTCTTTCCAAATTGCAATTGAGCTTGACTATTGTGATTCAGCCATCTGCAGCCCATGTTTATAATTGTTCGTGCTATCATTGTCTCTGAGATTTTTCCCAGTTAATGTCATTAAGGGGTGGATATATGATTTCCTGGGTGATTCAATTCACTCTTCTGGCCTGTTTTCATAAGAGAGTGCCTATCTGCTGCAGCAAGAGGGCTTTTAGTGGCACTTTGGATTGTTGCTTGTGAGGAAATAATATAGGAGAACAGAACCACTCTACTGGTTGCCTTTCAGTTATAGAATTCTGTTAAATTTGCAAAAATCATTTCTAAATTCAAACTATTAATTTAGCCTTCTTTGTCTGCCTTACAAAAGCAGCAAAATAAAGCACTTAGGACCCAGTGGGAAAGGGTCCAAGCTCATACTAATGAATCTCCTGAGTTATCCTGATGCCCACCTGAGATCTAGGAATTTTCTATTAAGAAGGAGGAGGGAAGGACTGGCCTCATTTGAAACATAGATGATAGAGAGTAAATAGAGTTGTCTGTTTTTTAAAGATAATTGTGGGTTATGAAACAAAGCTAAGTAGGTAGTAATATCCTATGCAGATTGCTAAAGATGTTTTATATCTCTGCATTAGCGCATGTAATTTTAGGCCCCAAAGCAATGTCTGGTAGACTAGTCGAACATGCCAGGGCAATTGTTTAATGAATCCTAGAGAAAGCAATGGTTGGCATTCCTAAAACTGGAAAGAACTTTAAAGACTTTCTGGGCAAACGCTTTTGCTATAAAGATGAGTAAACTGAGGCTCAGAGAATATTGGCTATTTCAAAAGATTATCATTGTGGTTGAAGTTGAGGTTTTCTGATTCCTAGTGCTATGCTTTGATGTGGGGTCAACAGACCATTCAAACAATGGTCTCCTGCCTTTGCTGTGGATGTTTCCCAAAACACATTTCCCAGAAGTCATGGGCGGCACATGACTCCTCACAGCTACTCCTGCTTTTTAACGATCACAAAGCATCTTGCTCTCATTTGTTTTGGCCACACCTCTGCTAGGAGGACAACATTCTCTGCATTGATGAACCTGAAAAGCCCAGCTCTGCCATTAGTTTGAGAGATGATTGGGAAACTTTGAGAGCCAGTTCCCAGGCTGGTGCTTTCCACTCCAAACTTCCTCTTTTCTCTGGGATTCTTTCTCAAGCTGAAGGGGAAAGTAAATGCTCTAAGATTTCTGCTTTGCTGAAAGGTTGATAACATTTGTGGCAGTCTTGGTCAAGTTAGTTAAACTCTCTGATCTTTCATATTTTATATGTAAAATAAAAATAGTAATTCAGAGTTTGTGCCAAAAATAGTCCTAAGTGCAAGGGAGGTGTAAAGCCAGTAGCCACGGCCACCATCACAGCCGCCTGGCCCATGCAGGTTCGCATTAGATTCGGACAGCCAGTAATGAAACAATGGAGCCCAAAACTGGTGAGCCATTACCTTTAATCCTAGCTTGTACCTGGCAGGCAAGTAAAAGCACACACTGGACTCCAAAACCCACTCATTCGGTGCTCACAAAGCTACTGACTTATCTGAGTTTCCTAGAATCAAAGGTTTCTAGCTCACTAGCCTTATTTACCTCTGTTCCCCATCTCCTTCTCTCTGCACAAACTCTGCACAAACTGTCTTCTCCTTCAGCACTCCACCATTTTGGCTGTTTCTCCTCTCCTCCATGTGGCCTTTATCTGCTCTACTTTCTCTGCTTTCTTCTCTAATGCTAATCTTAGGAACCAAGCGAGAGCAAGCTCCCAGTCTGTCCCATTTTATAGTGTAGAAATCAAAACTTTTAATCCAATATACAAACAAGGAAGTCTCTGATACAAAGTCATTTATCTGAGGCATGATGGGATTCCTCATGAGAGTGTACCACCCCCTATCATGCAATCAGTCAAGTGTGTGGGGAAAAGCTTAGTCTTAAAGCTAAGCCTTAGGCTATAACAACCCTGCTTGTTTACAGCCTGTCCCCCACACCTAATGCAAACTATAAGTGAGCAAATGTATATCATATTTAAAAACTTATTTGACCAACTGGAGGCATTTAACAAATGTTTGTTCTCTCTTTTGCCTTTGATAATAAAAATTTTAAATATGCTATTTTTTGATTAGCTTAAGGAAAATGATTTTTTTTTGTTTATGAACATAAACATCTTTATTATAGGAAATTAAACAATGTTGAAAACTATGAATGCCTACTATCTATACATAACTATTCTGCATACTTTTATAACTTCTTCTAGTGTTCTCTTTATGCACATATATATAAATATATTTGTCATTTTATATACAACCATAATATAAAAACACTCTTTTGCAATCTACTCAACAAGAGGTTAATTCAAATAAAATGCTGATAGATATTTTCTGCCAAATCTGGGAGCATTTTTTGTCTCAAACAGGATACAACAGATGACACAATCTCATTGCATAGGTTAAAGCTTGGCTAAGGCCTGATTGTCACTCTTCTTCCCAATTGTCCTTTTCCTCTATTCTCCCCAATAGAGAGAAAATATGCCACTGAGTGTGAATTGTGTAATTCTTGGAGTTTGCAAATGATTGGCCAATCAGAAGAAGTCTTCTGCTTTTATTTACCCAAGAAAGGCCAGGGTAAGCAAGTCGTATCTACTACTGTTTGAATCCCCTGCCTTTGACTCTTCCCTCATTTTCCAGAGGACTCAGCCATAGAAGGAAACAGATTGTTGTATACTGTAGCCCATTGGGTCTTACTGACTTGTAGCTATGGGCAACCATTGATTTATTTATACTGATCTCCTTGGTGACCCTGTGGCTTGCCTTTGTCAGACAGACTGATTGACATTAGCCATGCTCACCTGCCTCCCAGATTTCCATATTCTTTATCTCTTTGGGCCTGTGATAGTGGTGACCTGAGTGATGATTTAACACCAAATATTAGGAAGGCATGCAGAACAAGTCTGCCAAGAGTTTATAACCTGAAACTGCTACCTGCCTGTTCATGTCAGGATCCATTAGAAAAATAGAGCCAGTTGAAAGTCTTTGGATATTGGTTGACTTGAATCCCACTGAGCAGGTGAAAACTTGAATATTATAACTTTGTATAGGAATATCACACCTTCATTGAAAGGTTCTCACTCATGAAGGGAGGATGCTAGTATTTATGTGGTCCCAGCTCACCAGTACATTGTGAATGGGGCCTTTCTTATGCTTTGAAATCCTGTGATTAGAATTAGCAATTTAAAAGTAGTATTTTCAGGCTGTTTTTGGCTTTATCATAATTGGGTTACCCTGTTTCCAAGACTTTATGAGTTCAGAGCTTCTTCCCAGCCTCCCCTCTTCTCACCACAGGAATCTGCATGGATTAATTCATGCCAGATGTGCTGAGGTGGTTTTGTTAGGCAGCTTTTATCTAGGAAGAGGTGGGCTGAGAGCACCCACTCATTTCCCACCATCAGCAGAAAGAGCAGCTTTTAACTATGACTCAGTGACACAGGGCTTCTAACTGTGACCTAAGATGAAATACCCATTACCAGTCGTATCTGCTCATCAAAAATCAGACTCAGTAGTCGTAATTAGCTGAGACTCCCCAGCACCTCCAGCGCCTGCCCTGAGAGAGCTCTGCTGGGCCCGGTGTGGACATGAAGGCATTCTGGAGCCATAGGGGTGCATCTGGAACTTCTGATTTTCTTGTGTTAAGTTCCCATCATAATTTAAAATTATTTAGACATGTTCTCATTAGGAATGTTGGTAAATTATAAAGAAATAATATTCTTAAGTTAGAATTTTACTTTTCTGAGCTTTTCTTCCAAGAGAAAACTTGTAATTTATGTGGCCTCTGTCATCCAAAGGGTGTATAAATGTGTGTGGGTGTGGTTCCTCATTCCCTTGCCTTCTGTCTTCTAGTGGATTTGACAGTAGGAGATATCTACAGTATATTGAAGGGCAGGAGGAGAGTGAGGTCAGGGTATTTATTCCCTCAGTTCCCTTACTGCTGGGTGGTTGTGAGCTGGCTATGTCCATCTCCCTACAACTGGAGCTCCTATCAGGAATTGTTTCCATTGTCCAGACTGTGATAGATGCTCCCTCCCCTTGCCCTTTCAGCTATAGGATAGTAATAGCTCTCTGCTGTTGCTAGACCCAAGGTAGGTTCCCTTTGTAAACCATCCTTTTGTTAGCCTTTCCTACCATGTTTGATATACCATCCTTTTTCTGCTGAATCCTGTCTATTATGCTTGGTGAATATTTTATTATTTTATGACAAAGAACAGAAACTCACACATTCTGGTTTACTGAAAGGACGTAGGGCAGGTAAAGGTCATACACCAAGTTATCTGGAAAGTCAGACTTGAAACTATTTCTTGGGTCTCTGAAAGCACCAGGTCTTCTCTGATCATTGCTCTCACTGTACAACTGTTCTCTTCTGCAATTTTCTGCATATTGGCATTCTCTGTAAGTCTCATGGATTTTATGACCTGTTTGTTCATGGTACAAACTCTGGCTCTGATAATATTTAACCTTTCAGGTTAAAGAGACCCCATGATTTAACTATGTTTCTCAGTATCCTATTTCCAATTTCCTAGAGGAAGAATCTCAATGGCTCAGTCTGAATTAGGTCCATTTATAGTCTATTCAATTGTGGCAGAGGAGAGAGGCACAAAGAACTGTCCTTTCCAGAGTTGTGAACAGATCTTCTAAGAAAGGTGTGAGGTTAGGGAGAAACTATAGTCATTTCTACATAGTACAGTGAATCGGTCTTGTGAAAATATTTGTCTCAAATACCATGTGAGAATGATGGCTAAACTTGTGTGAGGTCATTTGAAAAGGCTGTTTACATGTTTCATTCTTTGAATATTTCATCAGAAAGATATTCAATAGTTCCAGAAACTTGAAAGGGAGCTCCTATATTTGACCCTATTATGGTATTTGCCCATTTACTTCTTCTGTCACATCTTTAATAGTAACCAACCCATCCACTGTTAAATGTGAGGCTATAGGATCTTTCTTGATGACTGATTAAAAAAGATTACTGGAGAAATCCAAGATAGTGGCAGAGTAGGTAGATGTTACACTCTCCTCCTCCCAGGACCAAACTGGAATTACAACTAAAATATAAAGCAATCAACCTGAATAACTAACTGAAGACTAGCTGAAGAGAAGTCTTATAACAAAGATTTACAAATGAAGCCACATTGAGATTAGTAAGAAGGATATAGACATGAAAAAGACTGGTCCCACTCCCATGGATGGAGGCTGAGATTCCAGAGAGATATCTCAGCTGCAAAGGTACACCCTGAGAAGCATGGGGTCTCAACCTCAAGTCAGGCTTCTCAGATCAGAGCATGAGAGCCAGGAAGAGGCACCAATATAACATCTGACTGTGAAGATCAGCAAGGATTCTGTCCACCAGGGAGAGACATGGGTTCTCTAGAGACACATGTGCCCTCTTAAAAAGCCGATGCACAAAATGTCTTTCAAAGCCTAGGCTCCTAGAGGTGCATAAAGACAGATTGGTTTGTGGCTCTGGAGAGAGAGCTGGAGGAAAGTCACCAGGATACCTCCTCTGAGTCACTCTCCCATACTGAAGACACCATCTTTCATGGATAGAGTACTCCCCACAATATAATATCAACCTGGGGAGAAGCTATAGCTTCACCCTCTAGACTCCCTGTAGCCTTGCACCCTGCTGAGAAGCCAGCTGCTTATACCAAGGTATACAGGTCTGAGCATACTCAGGAAGTGTTAGTGACTGAGTTATGTGTCTTGAGACAGGGGCCACTCCTCCCACATTCCCCTAACTGTGACCAGCACCTCCCCTGCATAGAAGATCCCATGGCCCACCCTGCAGAGATCAGGCTTTGGGCAGAATCTGGGACAGACTGAACTGTGGGACTCTAGGCCAGAGACATTTTTCCATTACACTCCAAAATCAGTGCAGAGCCATCCCACACCATGACCAAATCTTGGTCTGTTTTGGCTTGATTAAACTCTGCTAATCTCACCCTGATGACTCCTTGAGACCTTGCCCCATCACAAAGGTGAGTGAGCACCCAGTAGGTGGCAGCAGGACTTGGGACATTTGCTGAGTTGCCTCAGGCCCACCACTGTCATTGAGTTGAAACCTGTATCAATCTGGTGAACACCACTCACCCCAATTTGGTGACTCTCTGAGAACCTACCTTTAAAGCCAGTAGCTGCGGCCACCACCACAGCTGCCAGGCCTGTATAAGTTTGCATTTGATTTGGACAGATGGTAATGAAATAATGGATCCAAGAACTGGTGGGTCGTTACTTTTAATCCTAGCTCACACCTGGCAGGTGAGAAAATACACACAGTGGGAAAACATTTCCCTTTCCATTCAGGGCTCCCAAAGCCACTGACTCATCCAAGTATTCCTAGAATCAAAGTCCCCACTAGCCTATTCACTTCTGTTCCCCATCTCCTTCTCTTTGCACAAACTCTGCATAAACTGGCTTTTCCTTCAGCACTCTGCCATCTTGGCTGCCTCTCCTCTGCATTGCTGATGGCAGGATCTAAGAGTGCCCCCGGACTGCCTCATTTTATAGTGGGCTACAAGGACCTTGCCAGCCTACAGCCTGTCTCCTATACCCAATGCAAACTATAAGCGAGCAAATATATATATATATCATATTTGCAAACTTATTTGACTAACACTACTTCATGCAACTGAAATACCCCCAGAGGCTATTTCAGTGCTGAGTTTAACAGGCAGCTTATGGATGGAGGCAGCAGAAGCAGATCTTGGGGTGTCTAAGACCTTTTGCTGACTGACTAGCTCCTGGCTGGTGCTGATAAAAGCCAGCTTTGATGTACAGCTTGGTCCTTCCCATACATACCAAGGCCCAGCAGAGGCAGCTACAAACTGTGTAGTACTTTGTAGCTCCAAACAGATTGCTCAGGACTAGTCACAGGTAGAGTCTGACATTGGTCTGCATAACAATCTCTACCAAGAGGCCCCAGGAACAACACACCCAATGATCAGCTTCAGATAACATCAGAGCAAGATCCAGTTTGCATCATAAAGTATCTAAAGTTTAATCTTGCCTGACCAGGCGGTGGCGCAGTGCATAGAGCATCGAACTGGGATGCAGAGGACCCAGGTTCGAGACCCCGAGGTCTCCAGCTTGAGCGTGGGCTCATCTGGCTTGAGCAAAAAAGCTCACCAGCTTGGACCCAAGGTCGCTGGCTTGAGTAAGGGGTTACTCAGTCTGCTGAAGGCCCACGGTCAAGGCACATATGAGGAAGCAATCAATGAACAACTAAGGAGTCACAACAAAAAACTGATGATTGATGCTTCTCATCTCTCTCCGTTCTTGTCTGCCTGTCCCTATCTATCCCTCTCTCTGACTCTCTCTCTGTCTCTGTAAAAAAAAAAAAAAAAGTTTAATCTTGGCAGGCACAAGAGCCCACTGAGGTAAATTCTGCTTCATGTGTTTAGCACTTGCACAGCAGTTTGCACAGTGAGGTCAGTCCTCAGTCAGCTGTTGTAATGTAACCAGCAAGTTCCCCAAAGACACCAAATCCAGATAAATTTTTGTGGAGTTTATTGGCTGGCAACTACAGGGGGATAAGACAAACCCAAATTTTGCAGCCCCCCTACAGTTCAGAGGCCCCTTTTTATAGACTCAATTACATATTGGCTAGGTTTGGGAGGAGGGGGAGCATGGCACAAAAGTCATTAATCTCATTAATAAGCTTATTGAATTTTACCGCATTGTTACAAGGTTTATCTATAGGATCTATAAAAAAGAGAACATTGCTATACATCCTTAAGGCTTTTAAGAAAAAAAGAAGTGAGCTTGACCAAGTGGTGGCGCAGTGGATAGAGCGTCGGACTGGGATGCGAAAGGACCCAGGTTCGAGACCCCGAGAGCGCCAGCTTAAGCGTGGGTTCATATGGTTTGAGCAAGGCTCACCAGCTTGGACCCAAGGTCGCTGGCTCGAGCAAGGGTTACTCGTTCTGCTATAGCCCCACGGTCAAGGCACATATGAGAAAACAATCAATGAACAACTAAGGTGTCACAATGCGCAACGGAAAACTAATGATTGATGCTTCTCATCTCTCCATTCCTGTCTATCCCTCTCTCTGACTCTCTCTGTGTCTCTGTAAAAAAAAAAAAAAAAAAAAAGAAAAAAAAAAGAAAAAAAGAAGTGAAGGGATTCTTAGATAAGTTCCATCTTCCTTGTTCTGTGTGGTAAGTGGCCCCAGGCACCCTTCCAGAGAATTATAGGAATTAGCTAAACTATGACTAGATGATCTAGTTGCCCTTGTAAGCCCTTCCTCCTGCATTCTTCCCTTTCCTTTCTCCACAGAAAGGAGAGGGTAAGAAGCCTGACTTTGCTTCTTCTCCTTTGGAGAAGCCAGTTTGTGCAGTTTGTGCAGAGAGAAGGAGATGGAGAACAGAGGTGAATAATTCTGGTGAGGTAGACACCTTTGATTCTAGGAAACTTGGATAAGTCAGTACCTTTGTGAGCACTGAATGAGTGGGTTTTGGAGCCCAGTGTGTGTTTTTACTTACCTGCCAGATGCAAGCTAAGATTAAAGGTAATGGCCCACTAGTTCTTGGCTTCATTGTTTCATTACCATCTGTCCGAATCAAATGCAAACCTGCATGAGCCAGGTGGCTGTGATGGTGGCTGTGGCTACTGGTTTTACAGAAGGCTTGAGCGGGGTGGTCCAGTACCTGACCTCTAATAACAATTGGAACAATGGGATCTAGCCCTGTCCTATCAATGCCAAGTGTTAGCACTTCTCCAGCCTTCCAATGGGAGTTTAGAGAATTGGTTATGATCAGCTCTAAGAGATTACATCCCTGGGTGGTGAAGCTTGACAGAGCTACCCCTCTCTTAAAATATACTTCTTTACTTTTAGAGGTGTCCTTTTCCCAAGTATCCCATTGGTCACATGACCAATAGTAACAGTTTACTCTACAGGAGTAGTTATGAGCACATATATACTTTTCATTTACAGTATAGCTTCTCTCCCAGCTGAGAGACCCACACTCTCTTTCTGTATGACTTATAGCAGCACATGCATCAAAACTTAAGGTGACTTGTTCTGGCTTTCCTTTGATCCTAGTTTGAGCCATGGTTAGCCCATCCTTCCATCCCCAAACTCCTCCTCCCTTTGCTATTTTTACCTTAAACACTACTTCAGTTGGAGGGTCTGTGGGGTTATAACAGATATAAGGTTGATCATTTCCTGGGTCACATATTGAATATTGAGTCTGATTATAGGTACACGTTCCTTTCTGAGTTCTCTGACATTCATAGAAGCTATAGAAAAGCAAGGTGGTAGGGACCTTTTGGCCTTCTTTGGTGATATGAATACACAGTTTACAGTACTCTGCCCTAGCTCCCCTCCCTCCCCAGAGTACAATTATAAGGAGCTCCATGGCGAGGTTCCTTAGGATTTGGTTGTACATGGACCAGCCAGCTCCTGGTTTGTGGCTGGAGCAAGGCATGCTGTCCTTCTCAGGGTCAACTTACAAGGGTTGGTGGGGTCCCTCTCTGCTGTCCATGAGGGCATTTCTGCAGGGGCTTCAGGCTTCAACTGGCTGTGGTGAATCCAGGCAGGTAAGCCGTCTACCTTGGCAACAGTGGGAGTGGTCAGGATCACGGTGTGTGGACCTGTCCATGTGGGAGTCAGTCCTTGGGTGGTGAACTTCTATACCCAAAATGAATTCCCCAGCTGGAAGGGATGTACCAGGTCTCCTGGCAGTGCTGGAAACACCTCTCGGACAGTCTTTTGGACAGCCTGCTGAGTAATCTGTAGACCCTGTAAGTACTTAAGGAAAGAGTGGTTATTTAACTCAGCTTTTATTTCTTCTCTGAGTTTTGGTAGTAAGGGAGGGGGTTTCCCAAACATTATTTTAAAAGGAGTAAATCCTTCCCTATAGGGGGTGTACCTCCTTCCCTATAAGGAGGGCTAAGGGCAGTAAGGTGGGCCACTTTTCACTGGTTTCAAAAGCAAATTTGGTTAAAGTTTCCTTTAAGGTCCAATTCATGCGTTTTACCTGCCCTGAACTTTGGGACCTGTAGGCACGATGTAATTTCCAATTAATATTAAGTGCCTTTTCTACTAGCTGTGAGATCTTGGATACAAATGCAGGCCCATTATTAGACCCAATATTAATGGGCAAGCTAAATCTGGGAATAATTTCATACAGCAATTTCTTAACAACTGTTACTGTGGTCTCATTTCTAGTGGGAAAAGCTTCTACCTATCCTAGAAAGGTGTCAATTACTTCAGTAAAATCTATTTCAAATAGTTCACCTGGGAAAGTTTCTCTCTCCCTGTTTCTCTTTATAATTTCTTTACTTTGCTTAGTATTTCTCCCATCCAAGTACTAACCAGGCCCGACCCTGCTTAGCTTCTGAGATCAGACGAGATCGGGCGCGTTCAGGGTGGTATTGCCGTAGACAGCTTAGTATTTCTTTGGGCACAGACTAAACACTCGGACATTATGCCTTCTGCAATAAATTCTAAGTCTGGCTTTTCTAATTATTTCTTCTTATCCTTAGTCATCCCTTTCCTGCTGGCAAAATCTTTTTCTAATTGGTTGCAAAGAAACCTTTGGCAACAACGGTTCTAGTAAAGTTACTAAAATTTCCTAAAAACCCCACTGATTTTAGGGCTACCTTATTGGTAATATCATCAGCTGCTTGGTTTTTCTTGAGTTTCTACAGAGTCCCCCTCTTTTGGTGCCCTGGACAGTGGATGAAGACCACTATTTCAGGGGAGCAGGCTCCTGCATTATTGGGGTGAGGGTTTGAGCCTCACCTTTGTTAGTTCTTAAGCCTTATCCTGATGGCTTCTCTTCTATTGTGCCTGTCTTAAGTTATTCCTGCCTTCAAGAATCTTACCTGTCTTTGGCTAACCAGCCATCTTAGGGGCCAAACAGAGTTATGTGAGTGAGGGAGGAGCAATGTCCCTTTTGAAATGGTTAGTATTTTTTAGCAGCTGATGTTTCTAGCTTTTTAGAAACTTATAATACCTTTCCTTTCTAAATTCTACAGTTGAATGCTATGTAAAGGCTAAGTTGACTGCCTTAGTATTTTCTGATGCCTCTGGGTCTAGAGGTGCATATGCTCTGTAAGCTTTTCATAGTCTAAGAAAGCTGCAGGGGTCTTCTGAGGATCCTGAATAACTTCTGACAACTTAGACAAATTTATGGTTCCTTTTCTTAGTACCTTTCCTGATCCTGGCTAACAGAAACTGATGGAAAGTGTCCAAAATTTCCTCTCCTGCTTGGGGATTAGTGTTCTGCTTAGGCCAGGCAACCAGATACATTTTTTTGAGGCGGTCTTTGTTGTCCTCAGTGGGACAACGTTTGTACAGTACAGATTCTAACAATCCTGTTAGGACTTGAAACTTCCTCAAGAAAGGGGATTCTGAGCTTTCTAATTCTATAGGTCACTTGGGGAAAAAAGGGATTTAAACTATGTCCTATTACATCCATGCTTCAAATTCTAAAGATCTAGTTAAAAGCATCAACTGAAATGACCAATACTTCATAAAATAAATCTTATACTGTACTTAATTATAAATTCCTTTTACATTCTAAGAAAACATACCTTATTTATGCTGTAACTTTATGCACCCTAACAGATAATGTCTAAAAGCTCAAGAGGAACAGATTTCTGTTCATATCCTTTAGCCCTTTTAATCTGGGCACAAAAATTTAATGTTTCCTACTACCACAACTAGTCATCTATTTTCTCCTTTCCACCTTCTATATTGAGAATTCTATTGTTAAGCTAATCAATAGTAATATTTGTCACTCCAGGTTTGGTGACTTAATATTGAACAATAGTGTTTCCATGGTCTACACGCTCATGAACAGACTAGACATTATCCCTTTAACTGCTTCAGAAATGACAATAAGCTGAATACTTATACACTGTATAAAAAGATATCATTAATAATCATTACATATCTCCTAATATTTAAACCAAGATTTCAACATCACAGGACTATGAAATTGCAAATAAAAAGGAGAATTAACAAAAGACTTGAAATAATAACATATACATTTCTAACATAGAAAATATTTTTTCCACAACAACAGATCCTTGGTACAAAAGGAAGTCTGCGTATTTGGCAGACTATATAATTTTATATGCCTCATCATTAGTACAAATTTAAGACAATTTACAATAAGAGGATTGTAAACTACTACCCCCCCCCCCCCCAATGAATCACTGATTTACTGAGAAAAATAAGGAAGGGTCAAAATGCACTCACTATTTTGTAGCTATCCAGCTGGTATAAGAGATGCTAACCCTCTTTTTGACCTATAGTGCTTTATACCAGTGGTCCGCAAACCCCAGGCTGCAGACCGGTACTGGTCTGTGGGCCATTTTGTACTGGTCCACAGAGAAAGAATAAATAACTTACATTATTTCCATTTTATTTATATTTAAGTCTGAACAATGTTTTATTTTTTAAAAATGACCAGATTCCCTCTGTTAAATCCATCTAAGACTCACTTTTGATGCTTGTCTCGGTCACATGATACATTTATTCATCCCACCCTAAAGGCCGGTCCGTGAAAATATTTTCTGACATTAAACCGGTCCGTGGCCCAAAAAAGGTTGGGGACCACTGCTTTACACCATCAAGTCAATATAAGGGTCAGGGTGCCTGGGTTTCCTGGTGCCCAAGGGGGAGCAGGCACTGGGAGCTACGCGAGGAATTGCCACTTGGCACCGTTCCTTGAAGCATAATTAAGCACAGCAGGGGCTCTGAACACTATGGAGGTGGTGCTATCCCTGCTGCCGCTTCTTCCCTTTTTTTTTCTTTTTGCAAACATGGTTTTTTTCTCTGCTTCTTCTCCAGCAAACATTAACAAAACAACGGCCCCTCCCAAGCAGGAATGCAATCCAATCTACTGCTTGCAATCAATTGCCCTGCTCTGAAGGCAAGCACATGCATGGCTGCCCAGCACCATTTTTAACAGTAAAAATAGCAAACTCAAAAAACCTCCACAAATTTTACAAACTCATTTTCCCAACAGTGGGCTATTCTAGTTCACATGAGGTCCTCAATTTCCCCGGGGACATAATAACCCTGTAATCCCCTGAGAACCCTTTCTTACAATTCTTTTTTTTTTTTATAAATAAATTTTTATTTTAATGGGGTGACATCAATAAATCAAGGTACTTATATTCAAAGAAAACATGTCCAGGTTATCTTATCATTCAATTCTGTTGCATACCCATTGTAAAGCCAGGAGCCATGGCCAGAGCCACTATCACAGCAGCCCGGCCCATGCAGGTTCGCATTGGATTCGGACAGTCGGTAAAGAAACCATGGAGCCAAAAACTGGTGGGCCATAGTCTTTAATCTAGCTTGCACCCGGCGGGCAAGTAAAAATACACACTGGGCTCCAAAACCCAGTCACATTCAGTGCTCACAAAGCTACTGATTTATCCGAGTTTCCTAGAATCAAAGGTTTCTAGCTCAACAGCCTTATTCTCCTCAGTTCCCCATTTCCTTCCTTATCCCAGATACAAACTCTGTACAAACTGGCATCTCACTCAGTACTCTGCCATCTTGGCTGCTTTTCCTGGCCTTCTCCACGTGGCCTCCTCCCGCTGCTGGCTCTATTCTCTCTGCTCTCTCATGCTAACCTCAGGAACCAAGAGAGCAAACTCCCGCTCCGTTCCCATTTTATAGTGTAGAAATCCAAACCCTTAATCCAATATACATAATGGGGAAGTCTCTAATACAAAATCACTTCTATGAGGCATGATAGGATTGTACCACCTCACACCAAAAAGGGTGGGACAGGCTTAATCCCAAAACCAAGCCTCAGGCTACAACAATTCTCAACACACATTAATATCACCTGGGCAACGGCCTCTTTAACAAAGTGAGCATAATACATTTTATCTGCCCAACACCCATCACCCAAAGTCAGATTGTCCTCCGTCACCTTCTATCTAGTTTTCTTTGTACCCCTTCCCCACCCCCACCCCTCTCCCTCCTTCCCTCCCCCCACCCCCTGTAACCATCACACTCTTGTCCATGTCTCTTAGTCTCGTTTTTATGTCCCACCAATGTATGGAATCCTGCAGTTCTTGTTTTTTTTTTCTGATTTACTTATTTCACTCCGTATAATGTTATCAAGATCCCACCATTTTGTTGTAAGTGATCCGATGTCATCATTTCTTATGGCTGAATAGTATACCATGGTGTATATATGCCACATCTTCTTTATCCAGTCTTCTATTTTTTTTTTACAGTGATTAAAGCCTTTAAGCAAACTTGGCCAATACAGCAAGAATCCATAAAAGAGTAGTGTCCTTAACATGTTCACCAAGTCCAAGTTGGCCCCAACACCATGCCAAATCCCCTTTTCTTACAATTCTTTACCATCATGACTAAAACAGTGGGTTTCCCCTGTGAACCTCATGCCTCCCACATCTGACAACAATTACACCACACAAAGGAATTGGGGAAGAGTAAAGGAATATAGGAGGGAACCCAACACTGGCTTTTCCCTGTGGGAGAGAGTCGGAACCCTCTCCTAGTATCAGCACTCATTCTCTTTCACACAACTCCCCCCCCCCCCCCCCACACACACACACCAGTGAAAGGTGATAAGTCACTACTCCTAACCTATGGAGGGACTATGTGACTTTCTTGCCTTAGGGAGGGGAAGGGGAGAGGCAGCTGGAGGGTCTGTCCCTGATAATCCCATCGCCTATGATCCTATCACTTATGGTCCTATCCTTTCATAATCCCATCACACATGATCCTATCACTCATTCTTTTTGCTGTAGCTGCAGTTCATTTTAATGAACTGATAACCAGCAAGGTCCACACCCATGGTTTGTTATTTTCCAACCATTTCTGTCTGGCCTTATTCCCTTTTCTTTCTTTAAGATTCTTCTAAAGAAAAGTTCTAATCTTTGTACTTTCCTTCTTAATACTATTCCTACTGTTGGTCAAATATGTTTTTAAATATGATATATGTTTGCTTCTTATAGTTTGCATTGGGTGTGGGGGACAGGCTGTAAGCAGGCAGGGTGGTTATAGCCTAAGGCTTAGTTTTAAGACTAAGCCTTTCCCACCCTTTTTGATGTAGGATGGTGCACTCTCATGAGAAATCCCATCATGTCTCAGATAAGTGACTTTGTATCAGAGACTTCCTTGTTTGTATATTGGATTAAAGGTTTTGATTTCTACACTATAAAGTGGGGCAGACCCGGGAACTTGCTCTCTCTGCTCCTGAGATTAGTATCAGAGGAGAGAGCAGAGAAAGGTCACGTGGAGAAGGCCAGGAGAAGCAGCCAAGATGGAGTGCTGAGGGAGAAGCCAGTTTGTGCAGAGTTTGTGCAGAGAGGAGATGGAAAACAGAAGTGAATAAGTCTGGTAAGCTAGAAACCTTTGATTCTAGGAAACTCAGTTAAGTCAGTAGCTTTGTGAGCACTGAATGAGTGGGTTTTGGAGCCCAGTGTGTGTTTTTACTTGCCTGCCAGGTGCAAGCTAAGATTAAAGGTAATGGCTCACCAGTTCTTGGCTTCATTGTTTCATTGCCAATTGTCTGAATCAAATGCGAACCTGCATGGGCCAGGCAGCTGTGATGGTGGCCATGGCTACTGGCTTTACACCTACCCTGTATCTTTCAAACGGGTAAAACTTCTTTGGGTTAGTATGTGGATATCTGAAACTAGTTTTCACTCTATACTTCCTCCAGCACTCTCTTAGGTCTTTAGTTAGTTTTAGCTTTAAGCAATATTATATTTCTATGAATTTTGCTTTGCTACTTTTTATAATTTTTGGGCTTTAGAATGGTTTTCTCAGAGTTGCCTTTCAAAAGTGACAACCACCTGCTGAGTCCACCTTGGTATATTCACTCTCCTTAGTATACACCGATCAGTATACACCTCTGACTAGAGGTGGGCCATCCCAGCAGATGGCCACTAAACCATATGAAGTTTACAAATTTTCCTTCATTTCTACCCTCTGGTTTTAAGTCAGAAATTTCCGATTAAAATCGCCTCTTTAAGGCTAAGTGCCTCACACAAGAGGAGAGATAGGAGCTAACAGAAAAAGCAATGTCCTCTGGGGAAAGTTGGACAGAGAGCCTTGAAACTAGAGGTCTTGGATCCAAGAAAAGAGATCTAGCAAGTCAGAGGAAGGTGGCTCGAACCAGAAAATGTCACAAGAGATTTCTCTGATGAACAAAGAGAAACTGCAGAACAGACAATTTACCATGTATATTGTATATTAACACCTGACCTTTTAGACACGATCTGATGAACAAAACAAACAAGGCACAGGGGGTGCCTTGTGAGGAGCCACTCAGATGCCCACCTGACAATGTTCCTCATGGGAGCTTAGGTACCTTGTAGCATTGGTGGAGCCACAAACTAGAAACTCAGATGCAGGCACCAGAGATCCCTATTCACACATGAATCACTCAGGGGTTTTTAGACAGAAACAATAAGAGCAAAGAATGAGATCTTGGCATAGACAAAGAACACAAACAAATGTGTTCAGGGAAGCCCAAGGCAGGACTTACTCAGTCCCCATTGATGTCTTCCCTGAGAACATATTAACTCTCTGGCAATGTCTTGGCCCTGGAAAGCCCATTGTATGAGTCTGATCATGTTTGATCCTCAGTGTTGGGCAGATAAAATATATTATGCTCACTTTGCTAAAGATGGCTCTGCCCACGTGGAAGTCCATTGCCCGAGTGATAATATTAGTTGTACTTCTTGCTTGGGATGGGTATGATTATATTAATGTGTGTTGGGGAAGGGCTTTCATGCCAAAGGATTTTAAAAGGAAGAGAGATCACATTGTTCCGGGGAAGAGCCCATGCTGTAGGAGAGCAGAGAAAGGCCATGTGGAGGAGAGGAGAGGCAGCCAAGATGGCGGAGTGCTGAAGGAGAAGCCAGTTTATGCAGAGTTTGTGCAGAGAGAAGGAGATGAGGAACAGAGGTGAATAAGACTGGTGAACTAGAAACCTTTGATTCTAGGAAACTTGGATAAGTCATTGGCTTTGGGAGCCTGGAATGGAAAGAGAAGTGTTTTCCCACTGTGTGTATTTTTTGCCTGCTGGGTGATGGGCCAGACAGCTGTGATGGTGGCTGTGGCTACTCGCTTTACAATCAGTTGCAACAGTTCCAGATTGACTAGCCCCCAAAACCAGAATATAGTAAAGCAAAAGATCTGCTTACTTACCTCCGGAGGTCAGAATTTACAATCCTTGATTTCTCTGCTGAATTGTTGAATTTTAGGGACTGGGGGTGTCTGCTGAGAAGTTGTCTGAGACCCACAGGGAAACTGGAGCCCTAGAACATCTCAGGAGGTGCCCTTCCTAGAGATCCAGTGGGGTCAGGCAACCTCCCAGAGAGGCCAGCTGATCTGGCTGCTTCTACCCGGTGTCGTGGAACACTTGAATCTCATCGAAGCCTCCAGATGTTGTAATGTAACCAGAAAATTTCCCAAAGACACCAAGTGCAGATGAATTTTTGAATATTGGCTGGCTACTACAGGAGGGTAAGACAAACCCAAATCCTGCAGCCCCCTACAGTTCAGAGACCCCTTTTTATAAACTCAATTACACACTGGCTGGGCTTGGGAGGAGGGGGAGCATGGCACAAAAGTCATTAATCTCATTAATAAGCTCATTGAATTTTGCTGCCTTGTTACAATGTTTATCTATAGGATCTATCAAAAGTAGAACATTGTTATACCCTAAAGGCTTTTAAGAAAAGAGAAGTGACAGGATTCTCAGATAAGTTCCATCTTCCTTGCTCTGTGTGGCAAGTGGCTCCAGGCACCCTTCCAGAGAATTTTAGGAATTAGCTAAACTATGACTAAATGATCTAATTGCTCTTGTAAGCCCTTCCTCCTGCACTCTTCCCTTCCCTTTCTCTACAAAAAGGAGAGTGTAAGAGGCCTGACTTTTCCTCTTTAAAAAATGGTGGTTGCTAATGCTAAGTATTATAGTCTCTTGGCACCTTATTACACAGCCAGCCTGAGAGTTGACTCCATGCATGAACAGGCCAATAGAAATCAAGACTTTATTACAGCAAGAGGGGCAAAATAAACCATAAAAGGGTATTTTTTGGAACATAAGTTCAGATGAACAAGGAGACTATGCCACTGGGTCCCAAAGGACACCTACTGCATAAGGCTATTTTGCCAATCTGGAAGCCATAGCAGATCTACATAATACATAGTAATAAAAATAAAGAGGCAGCCAAAATGGAGATACAAAGTGACATGATCCAAATGAAAGAATAGAGAAAGAGCTAAATAAAATGAAATCAAGCAGTTTACTAGCTATAAAGTTAAAAATATGATTATAAAGATGCTCAAGAAATAGAACTATAATAGTGTTGGTCAAATAAGTTTGTGAATATGATATATATGTTTGCTCGCTTATAGTTTACATTGGGTGTGGGGGACAGGCTGTAAGCAGGCAGGGTTGTTATAGCCTAAGGCTTAGTTTAAGACTAAGCTTTTCCCATCCTTGACTGTTGCATGATAGGGGGTGGTGCACTCTTATAAGGAATCCCATTATGCCTCAGATAAGTGACTTTGTATCAGAGACTTCCTTGTTTGTATATTGGATTAAAGGTTTTGATTTCTACACCATAAAATGGGGCAGAGGAGCCCATGTCAAGGAGAGCAGAGAAAGGCCATGTGGAGTGGAGGAGAAGCAGCCAAGGTGGCAGAGTGCTGAAGGAGAAGCCAGTTTATGCAGAGTTTGTGCAGAGAAGGAGATGGGGAACAGAGGTGAATAAGGCTGGTGAGGTACAAACCTTTGATTATAGGAAAACTCGGATAAGTCAGTGGTTTTGGGAGCGCTGAATGGAAAGGAAAGTGTTTTTCTACTGTGTGTATTTCTTGCCTGCTGGATGCAAGCTAGGATTAAAGTTAATGGCCCTCCAGTTCTTGGTTCCATTGTTTCATTATTGTCTGTTTGAATCAAATGTGAACCTGCAAGGGCCAGGTGGCTCTGATGGTGGCTGTGGCTACTGGCTTTACAAATGGCTTGAAAAACACAGAAACTATAAAATAAAACCAATCAGAAATGTTAACAATATCTGAAATAAAGAATATGTTAGAAGAAATAAACAGTAGGTTGGATGGAGGAGAATAGTGAATCAGTGATTTGGAAGACAGTGCAGCAAGGAACACCCTATCAGAAAAGTTAAAAGAAAAAGAATTTTTAAAAATGAGGATAAGTTGAGGTATCTTTGGGACAATATGAAACATAACAATATCTATATCCTAATGGTACCAGAAGGAGAATAGAGAGAGAGAGAGAGAGAAAGAGAGAGAGCAAGGGACTGAGAACTTATTTGAAAAAATGACTGAAAACTTCTCTACCCTGGTGAAGGAAAAAGAAACACAAGTCCAAGAACTGCAGAGTCTCAAAACAAGATGAACTTAAAGAAGCCTACAGTAATATACATCATAATTAAAATAGCAAAGGTTGAAGACAAAGAGAGAATCTTAAAAGCAGCAAGAGAAAGACAGTTACCAACAAGGGAGCTCCCATAAGACTGTCAGCTGATCTCTTAACAGAAACATTTATGGCCAGAAGGGATTTGTATGAACTATTTAAAATGATAAAAAGCAAGGATTTACCAAGACTACTTTACTGAGCAAGGCTATCACTTAAAACTGAGGGAAAAATAAGGAGCTTCCCAAAGAAAAAAAGCTAACAGAGTTTTAAACTAGTACTATAAAAATGTTAAAGTGTCTTTTTTAAGAAAAAGAAGAAAAGAAAAAAGAGTTAAATAGTTAAAAAGACTGAAATTGCAATAAGTATGTACTTATCCATAATCACTTTAATTGTAAGTGGTTTAAATGCTTTTATCAAAAGACACAAGGTAACTGCATGGATAAGAAAACAATATCCATATATATGCTATCTACAAGAGACCCACCTCAGAATGGAAGATATACACAGACTAATAGTAAAGGGATGAAAAAGATATTTTCTGCAAATGAAAAGAAAACAAGACTGGGGTAGCAATATTTGTATCTGACAAAGTCCACTTTTAAACAAAAGTTATTGTAAGAGACAAAGACACAACATAATGATAAAAGGAGCAGTCTAATAAGAGACTGTAATCATTGCAAACATTTATACACCCAACAAGGGAGCACTGAAATATATAAAGCAAATATTGATGGACATAAAGGGAGATAGCAACAGTAATAGAGTCATAGTAGGGGATTTTAACACCCCATTGACAGCAATGAATGGATCTTCCAGACAGAAAATCAGCAAGGAAGCAGTGGCCTTAAATGACACACCAGATCTGATGGAGTGTCTGATATCTTCAGAGCATCTCAGCCCAAAGCAGTAAAATATACATTCTTCTTAAGTGCACAATGAACATTTTGTAAGGTAGACTACATGTTAAAATAGAAAACAAATCTCAATAAATTTAAAAAGATTGAAATCATATTAAGCATCTTCTCTGACCACAATGGTATGAAACTAGAAATCAATCACAAGAAAAAAATTGAAAAACATAAACACTTGGAAGCTAAATAACACGTTACTAAACAATGAATGGGTCAACAGTGAGTTCAAGAAAGAAATCAAAACATACTTTGAAACAAATGAAAATGAGAGCACAACAATGCAAAATCAATGGAATACAGTAAAAGAAATCCTAGGAGGGAAATTCATAACATTACAGGCCTACGTCAAGACACAAGAAAAATCTCAAATAAATAATCTAACTTTAGACTTAAAGGAACTAAAAAACAAAACAAAACAACAAAACCCAAAGTGAGTAGAAGTAAAGAAATAATAAAGATCAGAGCAGAAATAAAGTCTAAGACAGCAATATAAAAGATCAGTAAAAATAAGTTGGTTCTTTGAAAAGATAAACAAAATTGAAGAACCTTTAACCAGAGTCATCAAGAAAAAAGAGGTGACCTAACTAAATAAAATTAAATATGAAAGAGGAAAAGTAACACTGACATCAAAGAAATATGAAGTATTATAAGAAAATACTATGAACAACTATATGCCAACAAATTGGACAATCTGCGTGAAATGGATAAATTCCTAGAAACATACATTCTCTCAAAACTTAATCAGGAAGAGTCAGATAACATGGATAGGCAGATTATAACAAATGAAATTGAAGCATAGTAAAAAAATTCCCCAAATATAAAATTCTTGGATCAGATACATTCCCAGGTAAATTGTACTGAATTTATTTATTTATTTATTTATTTATTTATTTATTTATTTATTTATTTATTTTAGAGAGAGGAGAGAGGAGGAGTGGGAAGCGTCAAGTTGTAGTAGTTGTTTCTTGTATGTGCCTTTACTGGGCAAGCCTGCGGTTTCGAACAGGCAACCTCAGCATCCAGGTTGTTGCTTTCTTCACTGTGCCACTACAGGTCAGGCTTTTACTAAACATTTAAAGAAGTAATACATATTCTCTCAGAGTATTTCAAAAGATTCAAGAGAAGGGAGACTTAAGCTCATATTATCAGACCAGCATTATCCTAATTTCTAAACCAGAAAAAGACAATACAAAGAAAAAAAAATATATAGGTCAATATCCCTGATGAAAATATATGCTAAAATCCTCAGTAAAATATAAGCAAACCAAATTCAGCAAAACATTCAAAAGATGGAACAGCATTATTACATGGGCTTTATTCCAGGAATGCCAGGTTGGTACAAATCAATACATGTGATATTTCACTTAAAATGAAGGATAAAAATCACACGATCATATCAATAGATTCAGAAAAAGTATTTGATAAAACCCAGCACTTATATATGCTAAAACTCTAAGTGAGAATAGAGGGAACATACCTCAATATAATAAAGGCCATATATGACATACCCACAGCCAACATCATATTCAGTGGGCAAAATTTATAAACAATTCCCTTAAGATCAGAAATAAGACAGGGATGTCCCCTTTCACCACTCTTATTTAACATAGTACTGGGAGTCCTAGCCACAGCAGTCAGACAAAAAAGAAGAAATAAAAGGCATCCAAATTGGAAAAGAATAAGAATAACTGTCATTATCTGCATATGACAATACTGTGTATAAAGAACCCTAAATATTCCACCTAAAAATTACCAGACCTGATAAATGAATTCAGTAAAGTAGCAGGATACAAAATAAATATCCAGAAATCAGTTGCATTTCTATACTCCAATAATGAACTATTAGAAAGGAAAACTAAAAAAAAACAACAAACAAAAACCCACTTACTATTGCAATAATAAGAACAAGAACAACAAAATAGTACTTAGGAATAAATTTAACCAAGCAGGTAAAAGACCTGTACTTAGAAAATTATAAGGTACTGAAGAAAGAAACGGAAGAAGATACAAATAAATCTAAGCATATGCCGTGTTCATGAATAGGAATAATTAAAATAATTAAAATGTCCATACTACCCTATCTATAGATTCAATGCAATTTCTATCAAGATACCAATGGTATAGTTTACAGAACTGGAACAAATATTTCAAAAATTTGTATGGAGGAATAAAAGATCCCAAATGGCTGCAACAATTCTTGAGAAAGAAGAACAAAGTTGGAGGAATTATGTTATCTCTTATCAAACTGATTTCAAGGTCATAGTAATCTGAACAACATCACACTGGCTTAAAAATAGACATATAGATTAACAGAACAACATAGAGAGCCATGCCTCTATGTAACAAACCCATGCCTTTATAGTAAATTAATATTTGACAAAGAAGGCAACAACATACAACGGGGTTAAGACAGTCTATTTAATAAATGATGTTGTGAAAATTGTACAGATACATGCAAAATAAAAAAAGTAAGAATGAAACTAGACCACTTTCTTACTCCATACACAAGAATAACCTCAAAATGAATTAAAGACTTAACTGTTAGACTTGAAATCATAAAAATCTTAGAAGAAAACAGGCTGTAAAATCTCAGACATTTCTCATAGCAATATTTTTTCTGATACATCTCCATAGACAAAGGAAACAAAAGAAAAAATAAATGGGACTACATCAAATGAAAATGCTTTTCTCAGCAAAGGAAACCAACAAATGGAAAAGACAATCCATTGAATGGAAGAACATATTTGCCAGTGATACATCTGATAAGGGATTAATATCCAGATTTTACAAAGAATTTAAAAACTTGCCCTGGCCAGTTGGCTCAGTCAGTTAAGAGTGTCATCCTGAAACAACAAAGTAGTTCAATTTCTGATCAGGCCATGCACAGGAAGCAACCAAAAAATGCACCACTGAGTAGAACAACAAATGAATGCTTCCCTGTCACCTCTCCTCTCTCTCCCTTCTTCTCTCTGTCTCTCTAAAAATTAATAAAAATTAAGTCCTGGCTGGATGGCTTGGTTGGTTGGTGCATCATCCTGGAGCATTGGAACTTGATGGTTTGATTTCCCAGTTAGGTCACATACAGGAACAGCTCAATGTTCCTCTCTCTCTCTCTCTCTCTCTCTCTCTCAAAAAAAAAGTCCTTAAAAGACTGACACCAAAAAATAAACAATCCAATAAAAAATGAGCAAAAGTCCTGAACAGATACTTCTCCAAAGAGGACATACAGATGGCTAATAGACATATGAGAAGATGCTCAACATCACTAACCATCAGAGAAATGCAAATTAAAACCATAATGAGATATCAGTTCACACCTGTTAGAATGATTATCATCAATAAATCAACAAACAACAAGTGTTGGCAAAGATGTGGAGAAGAGAGAAATCTTGTGCACTGTTGGTGGAATGCAGATCGATGCAGCCACTGTGGAAAGCAGTATAGAGTTACCTCAAAAAACTTAAAAATGTAACTGCCTATGACCCAGTGATTCCACTTCTGGGAATGTATCTGGGGAAACCTGAAACACTAATTCAAAAGAATATTTGCACTCCTATGTTCATAGAAGCATTATTTACAATTCCAAGATTTGGAAGCAGCCCAAGTGCCCATCAGTAGATGAGTGAATAAGAAGTAGTAGTACATTTACCCAATTAAATACTATTTAGCTGTAAAAGAGAGAGAGAGAAAGAGAAAGAGAAGAAAATTTTACCTTTTCTGACAGCATGTATGGACTTGGAGAGTATTATGCTAAGGGAAATTAGCCAGTCAGGAAAAGACAAATACTGTATGACTTCAAATACCATATGAACAAAATAAACTAGCAAACAAAATTGAAACAGACTTATAAAGATGGAGAACAGACTGACAACTGTCAGAGGGAGGGCGGTTGGGATGCTGAGTGTAAAAGGTGAAGGGATTAGACAAAGAAAAAAAATCTCACAGACACAAATAATGTTATGGTGATGAGCAGAGAAAAAGAGGGATGAGAAAAGGTAGAGTAACTTAAAGGGGGCATAATTGGTAATTAAGACTTGGCTTGTGGTAGTAAACATACAATACCATATACAAATGATGTATTGTACCCTGGAAACCTATATAATTTTATTAATCAATATTATCCCAATAAATTCAATAAATTTTTTTTAAAAAAAGAAACAGATTACTGAGATATAGAAACAATTCTGATCATTCTTTAGGGTAAGCATTATGTAATATTTGGGAGTAAGCCTATATTATAATATATAATCAGCTTTTTGTTTGGTCTCCACTGAAATATGAGCAGATACAAGGATACAAACCATATGGAGAGAGAAAAAATGAGGGAGAGAGAGAGCTCACAAACATAAATGAAGTTACTTGGAAGATGAGAGACTAAACCAGGAGATGAACATTTTAAAAATTAAGGCTTATCATTAATATGAGGAGATGGGGTGGGGGCTGAGCAGGTGGTGGTACAGTGGATAGAGCATCAGACTGGGATGCAGAGGACCCAGGTTTGAAACCCCAAGGTCGCCGGCTTGAGCGTGGGCTCATCTGGCTTAAGTGTGGGCTCACCAGATTGAGTGCAGGGTTGCTGGCTTGAGTGTGGAATTGTAGATGTGACCCCATGGCCGCTGGCTTGAACCCAAAGGTTGTTGGCTTGAAGCCCAAGGTTGGCTTGAGCCCACAATCACTGGATTGAGCAAGGAGTCACTTGCTCTACTGTAGCCCCCTGGTCAAGGCACATATGAAAAAGCAATCAATGAACAACTAAGGTGCCACAATAAAGACTTGATGCTCCTCATCTTTTTCCCTTTCTGTCTGTCCCTCTCTGTCCCTCTCTCTGTCTCTCTCTTCATCTCTGTCAAAAAAAATTATGAGGAGATGGAGGAAAATTTTGCAACCATGAAATAAAAAAAATACTATTAAAAATTCAGTGGGTAAAAAGTAGATTTAAAAAATTTAAATATAATAGCAAAAATGAAAAACTCAATGGAAGGACTGAAGATAGATTTGAATAAATTTTCCTGAAATAAAGCAAAAATAAAAGGATATGGAAATTAAGGAATGATACATCAATAAAAGCTCTTTTTTTGTGACAGAGACAGAGAGAGAGAGAGAGAGAGAGAGACAGACAGGAAGGGAGAGAGATGAGAAGCATCAAGTCTTTGTTGCGGCATCTTAGTTGTTCATTGATGGTTTGTTCATTGATTGCTTTTTCATATGTGCCTTGACCGAGGGGCTACAGCAGGGTGAGTGACCCCTTGCTCAAGCCAGCGACCTCTGGGCTCTGGCCAGCAACTATGGGGTCATGTCTATGATTCCACGCTCAAGCCAGTGACCCACGCTCAAGTTAGTGAGCCTGCACTCAAGCTGGCGACCTCAGGGTTTTTAACCTGGTCTTCTGTGTCCCAGTTCAGTGCTCTATCCACTGCGCCACCACTGTTCAAGCTAAAAATCACTTTTTTATTTAGACAATTAATAAAAATCATTTTTATAAGCCAGTTTCAATCCCTGGCCCAGTAGCTCAGTTGTTTGGAGCATGATCTTGACATGCCAAGATTTTGGGTTTGATCCCAGGGCACATACAAGAATCAACCAATGAATGTATAAATGAGTGAAACAACATATCAATGATTTTCTTTCTCTCTCTCTAAAATATTAATTAAAATTTTTTTTAAAGTTAAAGAAACACCAGTTCAAGAGATTCAACATAATAAAAGCTCTTGAAAAAGAAAATAGAGAAAACAGAGAGAAGACAGTCATTAAACAAATGATTCAAGAAAGTGTTCTAGAGGATAAGCATAAATTTTTCTACTGAAAGAGTTCACTAAGAAACCTCAAAATGTTTGAAAATAGACCCACAATGGAGCTCTCCATTATGAGATTTTAGTAGATTGTATACAAAGAAGATACTATGAGCTTTTTTTTAAATAAATAAGTTTTTATTAATTTTAATAAGGTGACATCAATAAATCAGGGTACATATATTAAAAAAAAAAACATGTCCAGGTTATCTTGTCATTCAATTCTGTTGCATACCCATCACCCAAAGTCAGATTGTCCTCCGTCACCTTCTATCTAGTTTTCTGTGTGCCCCTCCCCTTCCCCCTCCCCCTCTCCCTCCTTCCCTCCCCCCACCACCTGTAACCAACACTCTCTTGTCCATGACTCTTAGTCTCATTTTTTATGTCCCACCAATGTATGGAATCCTGCAGTTCTTGTTTTTTTTTCTGATTTACTTATTTCACTCCATATAATGTTATCAAGATCCCACCATTTTGTTGTAAGTGATCTGATGTCATCATTTCTTATGGATGAATAGTATACCATGGTGTATATGTGCGACATCTTCTATATCCAGTCTTCTATTTTTTTTTACAGTGATTAAAGCCTTTAAGCAAACTCTTGGTCAATACAGCAAGAATCCATAAAAGAGTAGTGTCCTTAACATGTTCACCAAGTCCAAGTTGGCCCCAATACCATGCCAAATCCCTGAAAAATGCAACCCAACCACAGTTCAGTCTGTTAGGAGCTGTCACTATGAGCAGGAGGAGTCCAGAACAAGTCCACCTCCAGGAAAAGTCTGCATGGCACTGGTATTGTTGTCACAATTCTATACTTTGCAGCTCATGTCCAAGTCCCAATGACTGCTGCTTCTAGCTGGTAATGATTCTAGTACACTGGAAAAGCCATCTGCAGCATGTGTGGAGATAGAGCTTCTGTTCTCCTCTGCCTGGAGAGATGAGACCGGGTTGCTTTTCCCTGAAGCACTGTGACTGTGACTTGGTAAAGAGAACCTTGGGATATGCTAAACTGGGTGGCAAAGGTAGATGCATAATAGAAGTTGGCAAAAGGGGGAAAGAGAGCTCTAAATTAGAAGTAGGTCCCAGCCTGAAATATGAGTGGGGCATTGAGGTAGGAGGGATAAAGGAAACACTATATATTAAACAAAGCAGCAGAAAATAGGACTATCAACACCCACAACAGAAATTTTCGAGGGAAGAATAAAAAACCTGACTATTCAGGCAAGACATTGTTAAGTGGCCCTTGTGCAAATGATATCAGTTACCTGCTTCTTGGAAGAAATACCCTAGGTTTGTTCACAGTGTTGTAGATGGGGCCGATGGCCCTGGGCCCCTTCAGCCTCCCGTGGCAAACCCCAGCATTCTGGGCAAGGTTAGGTCATAGGTGGCTGGAGCAGGCCTGGAAGAGACTGAACCCTCCCTTAGAGGAGCGAGGGGGAAGCCTACCTTCCAGTGTTCCTGTTTCCTCACAGCAGAGGCATGTAAGTCTGGCAGGCTTTAGCTCAATGACCTTCCTTTCCACTATTGAAGCAGGACCCAGATGGCATCTTGAGACCCCTTTGGGGTGTTGGAGCCTTTAAGGGCATAACCTAAAAGCTGGTAGTTCCCCTGATCTCTATTGGGCTTTTTCTGCCTCTTGGTATCTTAAAAGCCATGCTCAGAAGATCTTGCTGAAGGGTTTAAGGATCCCCATCTGCCTATATAAATCTTTTCCATATATCTGGAACTATTTGGAAAAAGATAAAACAGTGTTATTAGCAGAATCAAATAAAGAACATAGTAGTTTGCAGGAGAAAAATATTTTTTCATCAGCATTCAAAAGAAATTAAAAAATTTTTTAAGTAAAAGCATGATATGGTAGACCCATAGGAGTTCCAGGATATGACTCCCCCCTTTAAAATTTTTTTAAATTGACCTTAACATATTTCCTAGGTACACTTTAATAATACCTTGACTTTAAAGATTGTAAGAAATACACATAATTCGAAAGGTTTGACAAAATACAGTAAATGCTTTTGCTCCATATGTAGGAGCATTGTCAGTTTAACCAGTTTAGGAAATCCAATAATAGAAAAATGCATACAGACAATGAGCTATAACATGCTTAGCAGCCTCTCCTGTTCTGACAGAGGTTACTATAAATCCAGAATATGTTTCCACTATAACATGGACATAGGACTATTTGCCAAATTAAGGTGTATGAGTAACATCCATTTGCCAAAGTTGTCCTGGTAGGGGTCCTTGAGGGTTAACTCCAAATGAAGGGGCAGATTGTAGTATAGGACCCCTTGGACAGGATTTCCCAATCTGCCATGCTGGTTCCCGAGAAAGTTGAAACTGTTTACACAGGGCTGCAGCATTCTGGTGATGAATAATATGAGACTGAATTGCTCGATCTGTCATGGTTGCTCCAAATAATTTTCTTTTGGGTAGCTTGATCAACAAGGGCATTCCTAGGCCATGGCCAGTTGGCTCAGTGGTAGAGCATTGGCCTGGCATGCAGGGGTCCTGGGTTCGATTCCCGGTCAGGGCACACAGTAAAAGTGCCCATCTGCTTCTCCATCCCTCCACTTCTCCTTCCTCTCTGTCTCTCTCTTCCTGTCCCTCAGCCAAGGCTCCATTGGAGCAAAGTTGGCCCGGGTGCTGAGGATGGCTCCATGGTCTGTTCCTCAGGTGCTAGAATGGCTCTGGTTGCAACAGAGCAACACCCCAGATGGGTAGAGCATCCCCCCCTGGTAAGCGTGCCAGGTGGATCCCAGTTGGGTGCATGCGGGAGTCTGTCTGACTGCCTCCCCATTTCCAACTTCAGAAAAGAAAATAAATAAAGAAAAATAGAAAATAAAAAAAATAAATAAAAGAAAAAAGAAAAAAAGGGCATTCCCTTGTGCTAAAGCTCCAGGGAGCATGGAGTGAGCTCAAGTATGTCCTAAAAACATGAAGCTCTATGTTGACATACAAGTCTTTGAAGAAGGAGGAACTGCTGAAATAGTTCATCAGCAGTTGTCCCTAAGACAGCAGTCTTTATAGTGGAGACAACCATAAGTAAATATTTGCTGTCTGTATATATATTAAAGGGGAAATATGGCAAATGCTGAAAAGCCATGATAATGGCATATAATTCTAGACTTTGTGCTGATTTAAAGTAGACAGTTTCAGTATAAAGTTGTCCATTGATTTGCAAGAGCGATTTGCCATTTAGTGGAAGTTTCCCAGAGCCATTGTTGTTGATCCTTTGAAAAGAGGAACAACAATAATTTTGAGGCTCAAAACCTATAAACTGTAAGGATCGCCTAAGCCCCTTGATAATCCATCCAGTAGGCAACAAGATCAAAATATGGAAGTGTATTCCATGGGCTTTTAGATGGTTCAATGTGCCAAAGCTGTAGCTGCTCTTGTACCCATTGAGCAGCTGCCCTAAGTTTCTCCTGAGAAAGAGCCATTGGTCTACCCATATAGGATTATCTGATTTCCAAGTAATTGGGTCTACACAATGCATTATTGAGGTAGCAGGAGCTGCCAAGGCCCTTGTGCTAAATTTTGATATCCTAATCCACACCTTCTGGTATTGGGGTGAGAATTCCTTGCTGTTCTTTCCCTAGTCCCTTGGTGAGCAAAAATCCCTGATCAAGCATCTGAGTACTGACTAAACCATTAGGACTGACAAGCAACACTCCCATATTTTTCAAAACATCTCTACCTCACAAATTAATTGGCCATCCAGGGAGCACATAAGGCTTAAAAAATCCAGAATGACCTTAATCTTCCCAATGTAGAAAACTAGAACTTTGTAGAGGGGATTTACTCTGCCCTATACCTTGTAATTCTGTGGC
This sequence comes from Saccopteryx bilineata, assembly GCF_036850765.1. Taxonomy (NCBI): domain Eukaryota; kingdom Metazoa; phylum Chordata; class Mammalia; order Chiroptera; family Emballonuridae; genus Saccopteryx; species Saccopteryx bilineata. The sequence goes on along the minus strand of NC_089493.1, from coordinate 106,557,229 downwards.
TGCTGCATGAGTGGGCCAGGAAGGAGGCCAATGTAGCTTAGCCATAACAGATACATCAGCTCCAGTATCTAAAAGTCCTTTAAATTTATGCTCATGTATTGTTAGTTCCATTTCAGGGCGTTCCTGACCTATTTTTTTTAAATCCAATTTGGCAAAATCAGAGGAGCCAAATCACCAATTTGCTTAGGGCCCCTTTTGCAGGATGTGGCCTGAGAAGCAGAATTAGCATCCTTATACTATTCTTCTAACTGCCTGAATTAGCCATAAGACACATTCTTTTTTTTTTTTGATTAATTTTGATGGGGTGACATTGATAAAATTGTCTTGTCACCTTCTAACTGGTTTTCTTTGTGCCCCTGCCCTCCCCCAATCCCCTCCCTCTCCTCCCCCCCACCCTGTAATGCCAACGCTGTTGTCCATGTCTCTGAGTCTCATTTTTATGTCCCATCTATATATGGAATCTTATAGTTCTTAGTTTTTTCTGATTTACTTATCTCGCTCAGTATAATGTTATCAAGGTCCATCCATGTTGTTGTAAAATATCTGATGTCATCATTTCATATGGCTGAGTAGTATTCCATAGTATATATGTACCAAAGCTTTTAATCCACTTGTCCTCTGCCGGACACTTGGGCTGTTTCCAGATCTTTGCTATTGTGAACAATGCTGCCATAAACATGGGGGTGCATTTCTTCTTTTCAAACAGTGCTATGGTGTTCTTGGGGTATATTCCTAACAGTGGTATAGCTGGGTCAAAAGACAGTTCAATTTTTAATTTCTTGAGGAATCTCCATACTGTTTTCCACAGTGGCTGCACCAGTCTGCATTCCCACCAGCAGTGCAGGAGGGTTCCCTTTTCTCCACATCCTCGCCAGGACTTATTATGTGTTGTTTTATTAATGAGTGCCACTCTGACTGGTGTGAGGTGATATCTCATTGTGGTTTTAATTTGCATTTCTCTAATGATTAGTGATGTTGAGCATTTTTTCAGATGGTGTTGGCCATCTGTATGTTCTCTTTGGAGAAATGTCTATTCATTTCTTTTGCCCACTTTTGGATTGGATTGTTTGTCTTCCTGGTATTAAGTTTTACAAATTATTTATAAATTTTGGTTATTAACCCCTTATCAGATGCATTGTCAAATACATTCTCCCATTGTGTAGTTTGTCTTTTTATTCTGTTCTTACTGTCTTTAGCTTTGCAGAAGCTTCTTAGTTTGATAAAGTCCCATTTATTTATCCTGTCTTTTATTTTACTTGCCTGTGGGGTAAAATCGGCAAATATATTGCTGAGAGAGATGTCAGAAAGCTTACTGCCAATGTTTTCTTCTAAGATGCTTATGGTTTTACAACTTACATTTAAGTCTTTTATCCATTTTGAGTTTATTTTTGTGAATGGTGTAAGTTGGTGTCTAGTTTCATTTTTTTGCAGGTAGCTGTCCAATTTTCCCAACATCATTTGTTGAAGAGGCTATCTTTACTCCAATGTATGCTCTTACCTCCTTTGTCAAATATCAGTTGTCCATAAAAGTGTAGGTTTATTTCTGGGTTCTCAGTTCTGTTCCATTGATCTATATGCCTGTTCTTATGCCAGTACCAGGCCGTTTTGAGTACAATGGCCTTATAATATAACTTTTTTTTTTAAAAATTTTTTTTTAATGGGGTGACATCAATAAATCAGGGTATATACATTCAAAGAAAACATTTCCAGGTTATCTTGTCATTTAGTTATGTTGCATACCCATCACCCAAAGAGAGATTGTCCTCTGCCACCCTCCATCCAGTTCTCTCTGTACCCCTCCCCCTCCCCTCCCCCTCTCCCTCCTTCCCTCCCCCCACCCCCCTTAGCCACCACACTCCTGTTCATGCCTCTCAGTCTCGCTTTTATGTCCCACTAATGTATGGAATCCTGCAGTTCCTGTTTTTTTCTGATTCGCTATTTCACTCCGCACAATGCTACCAAGACTCCACCATTCCGCTATAAGTGATCCAATGTCACCATTTCTCCTAGCTGAATAATATACCATGGTGTATATGTGCCCCATCTTCTTCATCTAGTCCTCTATTTTTTTTACAGTGATTAAAAGCCTTTAAGCAAACTCTTGGCCAATACAGCAAGAATCCATAAATGAGTAGTGTCCTTAACATGTTCCCCAAGTCCAAGTTGGCCCCCTCACCATGCCAAATCCCTGAAAAATGCAACCCAACCACAGTTCAGTCTGTTAGGAGCTGTCACAGGGAGCAGGAGTCCAGGAAAGTTCCCCACAGGAAAAGTCCGTATGGCACTGGAATTGTTGTCACCATTCTATACTTTGCAGCTCATGTCCAAGTCCCAATGACCGCTGCTTCTAGCTGGTAATGATTCAGGTAGACTGGAAGAAGCCATTTGCAGTATGCGTGGATATGGAGCTTCTGTTCTCCTCTGCCTGGATAGTTGAGACCAGGTTGCTTTTCCCTGGAGCTCTGTGACTGTGGCCTGGTAAAGAGAACCTTGGGATACACTAAGCTGGGTGGCAAAGGTAAATTCATAATACAAGTTGGCAAACGGAGGAAAGAGAGCTCTAAATTAAGAGTAGGTCCCAGCCTGAAATATGAGTGGGGCATTGAGGTAGGAGGAATAAAGGAATCACTATATATTAAGCAAAGCAGCAGAAAATAGGACTATCAACACCCACAACAGAGATCTTTGAGGGAAGAATAAAGAACCTGACTATTCAGGCAAAACATAGTTAAGTGGCTCTTGTGCAAATGAGATCAGTTTACCTGCTTCTTGGAAGAAATACCCTAGGCTCGTCCACAGTGTCGTAGATGGGGTCGACGGCCCTGGGCACCTTCAGCCTTCAGTGGCAAACCCCAGCATTCTGGGCAAGGTTAGGTCATAGGTGGCTGGAGCAGGCCTGGAAGAGACTGAACCCTCCCTTAGAGGAGCGAGGGGGAAGCCCACCTTCCAGTGTCCCTGATTCCTCACAGCAGAGGTGTGTAAGCCTGGCAGGCTTTAGCTCAATGACCTTCCTTTCCACTATTGAAGCAGGACCCAGATGGCATCCTATGAGACCCCTTTGGGGTGCTGGAGCCTTTAAGGGTGTATCCTAAAAGCTGGTAGTTCCCCCTTACCTCTATTGGGCTTTTTCTGCCTCTAGGTATCTTAAAAGCCATTCTCAGAAGATCTCGCTGAGGGGTTTGAGGATCCCCATCCGCCTATATAAATCTTTTCCATATATCTGGAGCTATTTGGTAAAAAGACAGAACAGTGTTATTAGCTAGATCTAATAAAGAAGGTAGATTTGGTGTCTCCTGTTCATCAGCTTTCAAAAGAAATGTAAATTATTTTTTTTTTAAGTTAAAAGCATGATATGGTAGACCCGTCGGAGTCATTGGCCTGGTGTGCAGGATTCCCGGGTTCGATTCCCGGCCAGAGCACACAGGAGAAGCGCCCATCTACCTCTCCACCCCTCCCCCTCTCCCCCCTCCTGGTCCCTCTCCTCCCGCCCACAGCCAAGGCTCCACCGGAGCAAATCCACCCTGGGCACTAAGGATGGCCCCATGGCCTCCGCCCCAGTTGCTAGAATGACTCCGGTTGTAACAGAGCAACATCCCAGATGGGCAGAGCATTCCCCCCCGGTAGGCATGCCAGGTGGATCCCAGTCAGGCGCATGCAGGAGTCTGTCTGCTTGCCTCCCCATCCCCATCCTCAGAAATATACAAAAAATAAATAAATAAAAGAAAAAATACAAAAAAAATACAAAAAAAAAAAAGGGGGGGGGCATTCCCTTGTGCTAAAGCACCAGGGAGCATGGAGTGAGCTTGAGTATGTCCTATGAAACATGGAGCTCTATGTTTACATATAAGACTTTGAAGAAGGAGGAACTGCTGAAATAGTTTGTCAGCATTTGTCCCTAAGACAGCAGTCTTTATAGTGGGAACACCATACATAAATATTTGCTGTCTGTCTATAGATTAAGGGGGGAATATGGCCAATGCTGAAAAGCCATGATCTTTGTGCCCCTCCCCTCCCCCAACCCCCTCCCTCTCCTCCCCCCACCCTGTAACCCCAACACTGTTGTTCATGTCTCTGAGTCTCATCTTTATGTCCCACCTATGTGTGGAAACATATAGTTCTTAGTTTTTTCTGATTTACTTCTTTCACTCAGTATAATGTTATCAAGGCCCATCCATGTTGTTGTAAAAGATCCTATGTCATCATTTCTTATGGCTGAGTAGTATTCCATAGTATATATATACCAAAGCTTTTTAATCCACTCATCCTCTGATGGACACTTGGGCTGTTTCCAAATCTTTGCTATTGTGAACAATGCTGCCATAAACATGGGGGTGCATTTCTTCTTTTCATACAGTGCTATGGTGTTCTTGGGGTATATTCCTAACAGTGGTATAGCTGGGTCAAAAGGCAGTTCGATTTTTAATTTCTTGAGGTATCTCCATACTGTTTTCCACAGTGGCTGCACCAGTCTGCATTTCCACCAGCAGTGCAGGAGGGTTCCCTTTTCTCCACATCCTCGCCAGCACTTATTCTGTGTTGTTTTATTGATGAGCGCCATTCTGACTGGTGTGAGGTGATATCTCACTGTGGTTTTAATTTGCATTTCTCTAATCATTAATGATGTTGAACATTTTTTCATATGCCTATTGGCCATCTGTGTGTCCTCTTTGGAGAAATGTCTATTCATTTCTTTTGCCCATTTTTGGAATGGATTGTTTGTCTTCCTGGTATTAAGTTTTACAAGTTCTTTATAAATTTTGGTTATTAACCCCTTATCAGACGCTATGTCAAATATATTCTCCCATTGTGTAGTTTGTCTTTTTATTCTGTTCTTATTGTCTTTAGCTGTGCAGAAGCTTTTTAGTTTGATAAAGTCCCATTTGTTTATCCTGTCTTTTATTTCACTTGCCTGTGGAGACAAATCAGCAAATATATTGCTGCGAGAGATGTCAGAGAGCTTACTGCCTATGTTTTCTTCTAAAATGCTTATGGTTTCATGGCTTACATTCAAGTCTTTTATCCATTTTGAGTTTATTTTTGTGAGTGGTGTAAGTTGGTGGTCTAGTTTCATTTTTTTGCAGGTAGCTGTCCAGTTTTCCCAACACCATTTGTTGAAGAGGCTGTCTTTACTTTATTGTATTGTCTTACCTCCTTTGTCAAATATCAGTTGTCCATAGAGCTGTGGGTTTATTTCTGAGTTCTCTGTTCTGTTCCATTGATCTATGTGCCTGTTCTTATGCCAGTACCATGCTGTTTTGAGTACAATGGCCTTATAATATAACTTGATATCTGGAAGTGTGATACCTCCCGCTTTTTTCTTCCTTTTCAGGATTGCTGAGGCTATTCGTGTTCTTTTTTGGTTCCATATAAATTTTTGGAATATGTGTTCTATGTCTTTGAAGTAAGTCATTGGTATTTTCATTGGTATTGCATTGAATTTATAAATTGCTTTGGGTAATATAGACATTTTAATGATGTTTATTCTTCCTAACCATGAGCACGGTATATGCCTCCACTTATTCGTATCTTCCCTGATTTCTTTTATCAATGTTTTATAATTTTCTGAGTACAAGTCTTTAATCTCCTAGGTTAGATTTATTCCTAGGTACTTTATTTTTTTGGTTGCAATGGTAAAGGGGATTGATTCCCTGATTTCTCTTTCTGACAGTTCATTATTAGTGTATAAAAATGCCTCTGATTTCTGAGTATTGATTTTATATCCTGCCACCTTGCCAAATTCTTTTATCAGGTCTAGTAGTTTTTTGACTGAAACTTTAGGGTTTTCTATATACAATATCATGTCATCTGCAAATAATGATAGTTTTACTTCCTCTTTTCCAATTTGGATGCCTTTTATTTCTTTTTCTTGTCTGATTGCTGTGGCGAGGACTTCCAGAACTATGTTGAATAAGAGTGGTGAAAGGGGGCAACCCTGACTTGTTCCTGATCTTAAGGGGATAGCTTTTAAATTTTGCCCATTGAGTATTATGTTGGCTGTGGGTTTGTCATAGATGGCCTTTATCATGTTGAGGTATGTTCCCTGTATTCCCACTTTGCTGAGAGTTTTGATCATGAATGGGTGCTGGACTTTATCAAATGCTTTTTCTGCATCTATTGAAATTATCATGTGGTTTTTCTCCTTTCTTTTGTTTATGTGATGAATCACATTGATTGATTTGCGAATATTGTACCAGCCTTGCCTCCCAAGAATAAATCCTACTTGATCATGGTGTATGATTTTTTTCATATATTGCTGGATCCGGTTTGCTAATATTTTATTGAGGATTTTTGCATCTAAGTTCATCAGGGATATTGGCCTATAATTTTCTTTTTTTGTGTTGTCTTTGCCTGGTTTTGGAATCAGAATTATGCTCGCCTCATAAAAGGAGTTTGGAAGTCTTCCTTCCTCTTGAATTTTTTGAAATAGCTTGAGAAGGATAGGAGTTAGTTCTTCTTTGAATATTTGGTAGAATTCACTTGTGAAGCCACCAGGCCCAGGACTTTTCTTTTTTGGGAGTTTTTTTGATAGCTGTTTCAATCTCATTTGTTGTAATTGGTCTGTTTAGGTTTTCTGATTCTTCCAAATTGATTTTTGGAAGATTATATGTTTCAAGGAATTTGTCCATTTCATCTAGGTTGTCTAGTTTTTTGGCGTATAGTTCTTCATAGTATTTTCTTACAATATTTTGTATTTCTGTTGTGTCAGTTGTTATTTCTCCACTCTCGTTTCTAATTTTATTTATTTGAGTCCTCTCTCTTTTTTTCTTGGTGAGTCTTGTTAAGGGTTCATCGATCTTGTTTACATTTTCAAAGAACCAGCTCCTGGTTTCATTGATCCTCTGTGTTGTTTCTTTAGCCTCTATGTCATTTATTTCTGCTCTGATCTTTATTATTTCCTTCCTTCTACTAGCTCTGGGCTTTACTTGCTGTTCTTTTTCTAGTTCTTTTAGATGCAGGGTTAAGTTGTTAATTTGAGCTTTTTCTAGCTTCTTGAGGTATGCCTGTAATGCTATAAATTTCCCTCTCAGGACTGCTTTTGCTGTGTCCCATAAATTTTGAGTTGATGTATGCTCATTATTATTTGTTTCTAGGAATTTTTTAATTTCTTCTTTGATCTCAATGTTAACCCATTCATTGTTTAATAACGTGCTATTTAGTTTCCAAGTGTTTGAATGTTTTTCAATTTTTCTATTGTGGTTGATTTCTAGTTTAATGCCATTGTGATCAGAGAAAGTGTTCGATATGATTTCAATCTTTTTAAATTTGTTGAGCCCGCTTTTGTGCCCTAACATGTGGTCTATTCTAGAGAATGTCCCATGAGCGCTTGAAAAGAATGTATATTCTGTTCTTTTAGGATGAAAGGTTCTGAAGATATCTATTAAATCGAGTTCATCTAATATGTCCTTTAAGTCTGCTGTTTCTTTGTTAATTTTCTTTCTTGAGGACCTATCTAATGATGTTAATGGGGTATTGAAATCTCCTACTATTATAGTATTGCTATTGATCTCGCCCTTTAAGTCTATCAAAGTCTGCTTTATATATTTAGGTGCTCCTATATTAGGTGCGTAGATATTTATAATGGTTATATATTCCTTTTGTATTGCTCCCTTTATCATTATGTAGTGACCTTCTTTATCTCTAACTATGGTCTTTGTTCTAAAGTCCATTTTGTCTGATATAAGTATTGCTACCCCAGCTTTTTTTTCATTTCCATTTGCGTGAAATATTTTTTTCCATCCTTTCATCTTCAGTCTGTGTGCATCTTTTGATTTAAGGTGTGTCTCTTGTATCCAGCATATGTATGGGTCCTGTTTTCTTATCCACGCAGCTACCCTATGTCTCTTGATCGGATTATTTAATCCATTAACATTTAAGGTTATTACTGATATGTAATTGTTTATTGCCATTTTTTTTCTTTAAAACTGTTTTTCTCTTTTGCTATATTCTTTTTTTCTTTTGATCTGTTTACCACAGTTCCCTTAGCATTTCTTGCAGCCTTGGTTTGGTTGTAGTGAAATCCTTTAGTTTTTTTTTGTCTGTAAAGCTTATTTATTTCTCCTTCAATTTTAAATGATAGCCTTGCTGGATAAAGTAGTCTTGGTTGCAGGTTCTTGTTCTGCATTACTTTGAATATTTCTTGCCATTCCCTTCTGGCCTCAAGTGTTTCTGTTGAGAAATCAGAAGTCATCCTTATGGGGGCTCCTTTGTAGGTGATTGTCTTTTTTTCTCTAGCAGCTTTTAATATTTTCTCTTTATCATTTAGCTTTGGTAATTTAATTATGATGTGTCTTGGTGTTGGTTTCTTTGGATTTCTCCTTAATGGAGTTCTCTGTGCTTCCTGAACATGTGAAATATTTTCCTGCCTTAATTGGGGGAAGTTTTCTGCTATAATATGTTTGAACAAAGTCTCTATCCCTTGTTCTTTCTCTTCTTCTTCAGGAACCCCTATGATGCGGATGTTATTTCTCTTCATGTTGTTACAGAGCTCTCTTAGAGTTTCCTCAGACTTTTTGAGTCTCTTTTCTTTTTTCTGCTTTGCTTCCGTGCCTTTATTTATTGTGTCCTCTAACTCGCTGATTCAATTCTCTGCTTCATCCATCCTGCTTTTAATTCCTTCCATTGTGTTTTTTATTTCAGATATTGTATTTTTCATTTCTGACTGATTCTTTTTTTATTATTTCAATGTCCTTTTTTATATTTGCCATCTCTTTATTTAGATATTCATAATGACCGTCTATTGTTGTTCTAATATCTTTGAGCATCCTAACAATCATTATTTTAAACTCTGCATCTGGTAATTTGGTTATATCTGATTCACTTAGGTCCTTTTCTGGGGATTTCTCTTGGTTTATTTGTGTTGTATTTCTCTGCCTCCGCATTTTCTCTTCACGAGAGTGGCTGTGATCACGTGCTCAGGTGCACTAGGGTTGGTGGCCTTGGCCTTTGCCCAGCCCCCGTGTGTGATGTTATGCTCAGTCCTGAGGGCACTGGCGAGCACCTTTGCTCAGCTGCGGGTCTCCGCCTGTTTCTGAGCTTTCGCCCTGCCTTTGCAGGATGATCCCACTCAAGGAACAGCTGCTAGCCTTGGCTCTACCACCAGGAAAGGCTGCGTGCCCAAGCTCAGCTTCGTAGCGGAACTCTGCCTCTTCTGGGCTTTTGGCTCCACCCCCGCGGGAGGAGCCTGCTACCAAGTCAGACCGCAAGCCTGGGTTGCACAGGCGGGGCAGGGATGTGCCCCTCTGCCCTTGCTCCGGGGCTGGTTTCTACCCTTTCTGGGTTTCCCGCCCTTCTCCCGGAGGCTGGATTACAGGCTGCTGGCAGCTGAGCTTAGCCGCTTTTGCACGCCCCCTTCTCCCTAGCCGGGCAAGATTGAGCTCACACCTGAGCCCACTGGTGGCCAGCCGGCTTCCGCCCCTGCCCGCAGAATCGCGCTTTTGTCTCCTGCTGCTGCCCGCTCTCCGGTGCGCCCTCAGCCGTGTGGGTGGGGGCGTTGCAGCTCGGACCCTAAGACTCACTACCGTAGACCCGAAAGCTCCCTCCTTCTATGCGACTCTGCTCTGAATGCCGCGGGGGAGCTTGTTTGGCTGCTCTCCTGCTTCCCTTTGCTGGTATTGCTGTTTCCGGGGGAAATATTCACTTCAGCTTTGGGGAGTGACTCGTCCCAGGGGTTAGAGTGGCTATCTCCCAAAAATGTTTCTCCCTATGCCTCCTAGGTTGCACTCTCTTCCTGTTACTGTGGTTCTCTCCCCTCTCCCTCCGTCTCCAGGAGCCTCGGGTGAGTGTTTGTGAGAGAGATGTTCTGCGTGGTCCCTTTAAGAAGGATCCTGGGTCTGAGAAATCCTCTCTCACAAACAGTATCCTGACTTGTTTCCAGCTAAATACTGTCCTTATGCTTCTTCTGGGCTCTGGGGCTGCAGGCTGGGGCTTTGTTCCTGGGGCTCAGGGCCCTTTCCCCTCTGCTAAACTCACTTCCCGCCACGCGAGTCTCTCCCTGCTGCCATTCGCTCCGAGAAGCTGGGCAGCCCTCTCCGCGTTTCCTACCAGTCTCTGGGTGGCTTCTTCAGCGTTCCTGGCTTGAAGAGTCCTTTTAGTTTAGTCCAAAGTTGGTTTTTCCAGTTGATAGTTCATAAAATTAGTTTGTAATCCACATTGGTTCTGGGAGGTAGATGCTGGTACGTTCGCCTACTCCAGCGCCATCTTGTCTCCCGATGTCATCATTTCTTATGGCTGAGTCATAATATAACTTGATAACCAGAAGTGTGATATCTCCCGCTTTATTCTTCCTTTTCAAGATTGCTGAGTCTCTTCGTGTTCTCTTTTGGCTCTATATAAATTTTTGGAATATGTGTTCTATATCTTTTAAGTAAGTCATTGGTATTTTAATTGGTATTGTATTGAATTTATAAATTGCTTTGGGTAATATAGACATTTTAATGATTTTTATTTTTCCTAACCATGAGCACAGTATATGCTTCCACTTGATTATATCTTCCTTGATTTTTTTTATTAGTGTTTTATAATTTTTTGAGTACAAATCTTTAATTTCCCTGGATAAATTTATTCCTAGGTACTTTATTTTTTTGGTTGCAATGGTAAAGGGAATTGATTTTTTAATTTCACTTTCTGACAGTTCATTGTTAGTGTATAAAAATGCCTCTGATTTCTGAGTATTGATTTTATATCCTGCCACCTTGCTGACTTCATTTATCAGGTCTAGTAGTTTTTTGACTGCGACTTTAGAGTTTTCTATATACAATATCATATCATCTGCAAATAATGATAGTTTTACTTCTTCTTTTCTAATTTGGATGCCTTTTCTTTCTCTTTCTTGTCTGATTGCTGTGGCTAGGACTTCCAGAACTATGTTGAATAAGAGTGGTGAAATGGGGGCACCCCTGACTTGTTCCTGATCTTAAGGGGATTGCTTTTAATTTTTGCCCATTGAGTATGATATTGGCTGTGGGTTTGTCATAATGGCCTTTATCATGTTGAGGTATGTTCCCTGTATTCCCACTTTGCTGAGAGTTTTGATCATGAATGGGTGCTGGATTTTATCAAATGCGTTTTCTGCATCTATTGAAATTATCATGTGGTTTTTTTCCTTCCTCTTTTTTTATGTGATGAATTACATTGATTGATTTGCGAATATTGTACCAGCCTTGCCTCCCAAGAATAAATCCCACTTGATCATGGTGTATAATTTTTTTCATATATTGCTGGATCCTGTTGGCTAATATTTTGTTGAGTATTTTTGCATCTAAATTCATCAGGTATATTCACCTATAATTTTCTTTTTTTCTCTTGTCTTTGCCTGGTTTTGGAATCAGAATTATGTTCGCCTCATAAAAGTAGCTTGGAAGTCTTCCTTCCTCTTGAATTTTTTGAAATAGCTTGAGAAGGATAGGAGTTAGTTCTTCTTTGAATATTTGGTAGAATTCACTTGTGAAGCCATCAGGCCCAGGATTTTTTTGGGGGGGAGGTTTTTGATAACTGTTTCAATTTTATTTGTTGTATTTGGTCTGTTTAGGTTTTCTGATTCTTCCAGATTAATTTTTGGAAGATTATATGTTTCAAGGAATTTGTCCATTTCATCTAGGTTGTCTAGTTTTTTCGCGTACAGTTCTTCATAGTATTTTCTTACAATATTTTGTATTTCTGTTGTGGCAGTTGTTATTTCTCCACTCTCGTTTCTAATTTTATTTATTTGAATCCTCTCTCTTTTTTCTTGGTGAGTCTGGTTAAAGGTTCATCGATCTTGTTTACCTTTTCAAAGAACCAGCTCATGGTTTCATTGATCCTCTGTATTGTTTCTTTAGCCTCTATGTCATTTATTTCTGCTCTGATCTTTATTATTTCCTTCCTTCTACTACATTTGGGCTTACTTGCTGTTCTTTTTCTAGTTCTTTTAGATGTAGGGTCAAGTTGTTTACTTGAGCTTTTTCTAGCTTCTTGACGTGTGCCTGTAATACTATGAACTTCCCTCTCAGGATTGTTTTTGCTGTGTATTTCCTAAATTTTGAGTTGATGTATGCTCATTATTATTTGTTTCTAGGAATTTTTAAATTTTTTCTTTGATCTCATTGTTTACCCATTTGCTATTTATTAACATGCTATATAGTTTCCAAGTGTTTGAGTATTTTTCAGTTTTTCTGTTGTGGTTGATTTCTAGTTTCATTCCACTGTGATCAGAGAAAGTGCTCGGTATGATATCAATCTTCTTAAATTTTTTGATCCCGCTTTTGTGCCCTAACATGTGATCTATTCTAGAGAATGTACTATGAGTGCTTGAAAAGAATGTATATTCTGATATTTTAGGGTGAAAGGTTCTAAAGATATCTATTAAATCGAATTGATCTAATATGTCCTTTAAGTTTGCTGTTTCTTTGTTAATTTTCTTTCTTGAAGATCTATCTAATGATGTTAATGGGGTATTGAAATCCCTTACTATTATAGTATTGCTGTTGATCTCACCCTTTAAATCCATCAATGTCATGGAAATGACATTGTCTGCATCTGGTAATTTGGTTATATCTGATTCATTTAGGTCCTTTTCTGGGGATTTCTCTTGGTTCATTTGTGTTGTATTTCTTTGCCTTTGCACTTTCTCTGTGTAAAGGAAGGTTTTGGCGACTGGAGTCCACTGGTTATGGCCTCTGTTCCCTAGGTATGGTCTGTCTGCAGGCCTGCCACCCCCTCTTCTGTTGCTGCCTAGGGCTTTTGGGTTTGGGCATTGATGGTGCCTGTTTTATATATTTAGGTACTCCTATATTAGGTGCATAGATATTTATAACAGTTATATCTTCCTTTTGGATTGCTCCCTTTATGATTATGTAGTGACCTTCTTTATCTCTAACTATAGTCTTTATTTTAAAGTCCATTTTGTCTGATATAAGGAATGCTACCTCATCTTTTTTTTCATTTCCATTTGCATGAAATATTTTTTTCCAACCTTTTATCTTCAGTCTATGAGCATCTTTTGATTTAAGGTGTGTCTCTTGTATCCAGCATATGTATGGGTCCTGTTTCCTTATCCATGCAGCTACTCTATGACTTTTGATCAGATCATTTAAGCCATTTACATTTAAGGTATATATTATTGATATGTAATTTTTTGTTGCCATTTTATTCTTTAAAACTATTTCTCTTTTGCTATATTCTTTTTTTCTCTTCTGATCTGTTTACAACAGGTCCCTTAGCATTTATTGCAGCCTTGGTTTGGTTGTAGTGAATTCCTTGAATTTTTTTTTTTTTTGTCTGTAAAGCTTTTTATTTCTCCTTCAGTTTTAAATGATAGCCTTGCTGGATAAAGTAGCCTTGGTTGTAGGCTCTTGTTCTGCATTACTTTGAATATTTCTTGCCATTCCCTTCTGGCCTCAAGTGTTTCTGTTGAGAAGTCAGAAGTCATCCTTATGGGTGCTCCTTTGTAGGTGATAGTCTTTTTTTTCTCTAGCAGCTTTTAATATTTTCTCTATATCACTTATGTTTGGTATTTTAATTATGATGTCTCTTTGTGTTGATTTCTTTGGGTTTCTCCTTAATGGAGTTCTCTGTGCTTCCTGAACATGTGAAATGTTTTCCTGACTTAATTGAGGGAAGTTTTCAGCTATGATATGCTTGAACAAAGTCTCTATCCCTAGTTCTTTCTCTTCTTCTTCAGGAACCCCTATGATGCGGATGTTATTTTTCTCTATGTTGTTACAGAGCTCTCTTAGAGTTTCCTCAGACTTTTTGAGTCTCTTTTCTTTTTTCTGCTTTGCTTCCGTGCCTTTATTTATTGTGTCCTCTAACTCACTGATTCAATTCTCTGCTTCATCCATCCTGCTTTTAATTCCTTCCATTGTGTTTTTTATTTCAGATATTGTATTTTTCATTTCTGACTGATTCTTTTTTTATTATTTCAATGTCCTTTTTTATATTTGCCATCTCTTTATTTAGATATTCATAATGACCGTCTATTGTTGTTCTAATATCTTTGAGCATCCTAACAATCATTATTTTAAACTCTGCATCTGGTAATTTGGTTATATCTGATTCATTTAGGTCCTTTTCTGGGGATTTCTCTTGGTTCATTTGTGTTGTATTTCTTTGCCTTTGCACTTTCTCTGTGTAAAGGAAGGTTTTGGCAACTGGAGCCCACTGGTTATGGCCTCTGTTCCCTAGGTATGGTCTGTCTGCAGGCCTGCCACCCCCTCTTCTGTTGCTGCGTAGGGCTTTTGGGTTTGGGCATTGACGGTGCCTGCCCACTGGGGCTGTTGCTGTGGTTTCCATCTGTCCTTCATGGGAGTGGCTGTGATCACATGCTCGAGTGCACAAGCCTTGGTGGCCTTGACCTTTACCTTGCCCCTGTGTGTGGCGTTATGCTTGGCCCTGAGGTCAGTGGCAACACCAGGCTTTCACCCCACCCTTGCAGGAGGAGCCCGTTCGTGGGATGGCTGCAAGCCCTGGCTCCACAGGCCAGGTGGGACTGCATGCCCACACTCAGTAGCGGGACTCTGCTTGTTCTGGGCTTTTGGTTCCACCTCCGCTGAAGGAGCTGGCTCCCAAGTCAGACCACAAGCCTAGGTTCCCTGGGTGGGGCAAGGCTGTGCTCCTGCGCCCTTGCTCAAGGGCTTGTCTCCACCCCTTCCAGGGTTCCTGCCCTTCCCCCCCCGCAGGCTGGATTACAGGCTGCTGGCAGCTGGGCTGCTTTTGCCCTCCTACTCCTCCCCAGCTGGGCAGGACTGAGCTCACATGTGAGCCCAGTGGCGGCCAGCAGGCTTCTGTCCCTGCCGACAGAACCACGCCTCCACGTCCTGCTGCTGCCCGCCCTTGGGCGGGCCCTCAGGTGTGTGGGTGTGGGCGCTGCTGCTCAGACCCTAAGACTCACTACTGTAGCCCCGAAAGCTCCCTTCTTCTAAGCAACTCTGCTCTGAGTGCCATGGGATAGCTTGTTTGGCTGCTCTCCTGCTTCCCTTTGCTGGTATTGCTGTTTCCGGGGGAAATATTTACTTCAGATTTGGGGAGTGACTTGTCCCAGGGGTTAGGGTTGGTGTCTCCCAAAATGTTTCTCCATGTGCCTCCTAGATTACATTCTTTTCCTACTACTCTGGTATTCTCCTCTTTCCCCGTCCCCTGGAGGCCTGCGTGAGTTGTTGTGAAAGAGGTTTTTTGCTTGGTCCTTTTAAGAAGGATCCTGGGTCTGAGAAATCAGTCTCTTTCTCACAAACAGTATCCTGTCTTGTTTCCAGCTAAATACTGTCCTTACGCCTCTTCTAGGCTCTGGGGCTGCAGGCTGGGGCTTTGTTCCTGGGGCTCAGGACCCTTTCCTCTCTGCTAAATTCACTTCCCACCACGTGAGTCTTTCCCAGCTGCCGTTTGCTCTGGGGAGCTGGGCAGCCCTCTTTGCATTTCCTACCAGTCTTGGTGTAGCTTCTTCAGTGTTTTTTGGTTGAAGAGTCCTCTTAGTTTAGTCCAAAGTTGGTTTTTCCAGATGATAATTCTTAAAATTATTCTGTAATCCACTTTGGTTCTGGGCAGTGGATGTTGGTACGTCCGCCTACTCCAGCGCCATCTTGTCTTCCCCTATAAACTTTTATAAAGAGAAAAAGTAGGCCACACAAAAGATCAGGATTAGAATAGCTTTGGAATTCCCAAAAGCAAATGAGAATCTAGAGAACAGTAGAGCAATGTTTCATCAAATTTTAAGGGATAATTTTTTGCCAATCTATATTTGATACCTATTTAAAGTGTCAGATGTGAAGAAGGAATGACAATATTTTTGGACATAAAACTTTTCGGAATGATTTTCTTCCCACATACCTTTTCTTAGAAATTGATTGGTAGATGTGTTCCATAAAAATAAGGATGTAACCAAGAAAGAGGTAGATATGAGACACAGGAAGCTGGGATCAAAAAGAATCCCCAAAAGGACAGTAAATAGAGATACCAGGAAGGCAGTGAATGTACCAGGCATTGTAGGATTAGAACAGATAAGAAAGCTCCAAGACATACTCCTTCAAGAAGATGAAATTAATAGACTATCCAATGTATTAAATTTCTTGAGGCTCTGGCTAGTTGGCTTAGTGGTAAAGTGTTGGCCCAGTATGTCGACCCAGGTTCTATTCCTGGTCTAGGCATGCACGAGAAGCCACCATCTGCTTCTCCACCCCTACTCTTACCCCTTCTCTCTCTCTCTGTTTTCCTCCTGCAGCCATGGCTCAATTGGTTTGAGTGCATTGCCCTGGGTGCTGAAGATAGCCCTGTGGAGCCTCTGCCTCAGGTGCTAAAAATAGCTTGGTTGCAAGCATGGCCCATGATGGGCAGAGCATCAGTCCCAGATGGGGGTGGCTGGGTGGATCTTGGTCGGCACGCATACTGGAGTCTATCTCCCCTTCTCTCAACTTGAAAAAGAAGAAAAAAAATGTCTTGAGAAATGATTTAGGCAACTATCAAACATAGGCATTAAATTTGTGATAGAAATGTAGAAGACTAAGTAAATAAAGACAATAAGGCAATTATTAATTTCAGGGAAAATAAAAGCCATACAGTAAAGGAAAAGTAATAATAGTTATCACATGGTTCATCTGTGCCTACTACTTACATAGTAATAATATTATAAACTTCAAATATTGGTCTATCTAAAATTGTAATTATGTTGGGAAGATGAAAAGATGGAAAAGGTGTGTGAATATAGTGGGATGAATAAAAGAAAAAGAATAAAAACTTTAAGTTTAGAGTAGGAAGTCAATAAATAATGCATAAGACTGGAAAAAAAAAAAAAACCCCAACCCAGTAGCAGAATACAAAATGTTATTTAGAGACCTAGAGACCAATTTCATTTAATTGGTACGAAGATGCAAAAGTAATTACTTTATGAAAGGGGGAAATGGGGCTGAGGGAGATAAGAAACTACTATCTTTTTGTAATAAACATTGTTGAATTATTTGACGATTAACTTTAAACATGCATGTTCATCTGATAAAAAATTAAAAAAACAATAAAAAGAAAATTAATTAAACAATTAAAAATATGCATACACCCCAGGCAATCATTGTTAAGCAGTTGGAATAGACAAACAAAGAGAAAGCATCCTTATTTGGACAACATGAAAACTATGACAGTAGGAAAGTCATCCTCTGAGTACTGTGATAGTGTTGCTTATGTTTTGAAAAGGCTGGTGAAGTTCAACTAATTATTAATTGACATCCATCACATCAAAGAACTCACCCCAGAATCTGGGCCTGGTCCTACATCAGCGGCTCTCTACCTTGGCAGCATCAGTCTTTTAAGTCACCCTCTGATGTTGGCTGTGCAACTGGATTCTTCTCTTGTACCTTAATTTCTAGTATCTAGGTGCCCTACCTTGAGGCTTGGACTCCCCCCTCCCCCCGACTATTCTGACACCTAGTTTCCTAAGTGCAACCACACAGTAAATGTCCACTTCACTTGAAGATACCTTGTTCCTGATTGAGCAGAAAACCTGTGCCACAGACCTTACTCTCCCCTCTGTCCAATTTAACAATTTGACTGATCATTCAGCCTCAGGCCAAGCTTCATAATTATGCCTTTGCCTTCAGTCCCTTAGTTGAATATGACCCAAGTCTGACCTTATTCTCATGCTAGGAATTTATAGGGTATTTACAGTCAACCTATGTGGGATCCTCCAAACACTGTACTTTGCACGGTTTACATGAATTACCTCAACTCCCTGAGGTTGGAGCTATGATTATCAACACCATTTTATAGACGAGGAAACTGTAGTTTAATGACATGGAGAGACTTGTCTATGATAGCGGTATGACGACAAGGCAGGAATTAAAAAAACAGGTTATCTGGTTCTGGCCCCGGGCTGTGATTACAAGGCTCATTGCTTTCTAAAGTCTTTGTTCAGACTTCAGGATCTACTTCTATCCCAGACCCAACTTCCCTGATTTAATTTATCCCTGCTTCCAAACCCTGGATCTGGTAGCAGGTCCTTCTTCTGCCTGAGGTGGAGGAAGATGTGCCTGGTTATCCTCCTAAGATTATTTGCTTCCATGAAGTTCCTAGGTCATTCTATCTGTCCACATTGTGGTCTGATACCCAAGGGCAGTGGCTTTCAAAGTGTGCTCATCCTCCCAGACCAGTAGTATTATTATACCCGGAAACTGGTTAGAAATGCAAAATTCCAGACCCCATTCCAAAACAACTGAATCAGAAACTCTGGGAGGTGGGTGGCAGTAATCTGAGTTCTAACAAGCCTTCTCTCCAGGTTTTTTTTTTTTTTTTAAATATTCAGTCTTTTTTTAATTAATTTATTTTTTATTTATTTATTCATTTTTAGAGAAGACAGAGAGAGAGAGAGACAGAGAGAGAGAGAAGAGGGGAGGAGCTGGAAGCATCAACTCCCATATATGCCTTGACCAGGCAAGCCCAGGGTTTCAAACCGGCAACCTCAGCATTTCCAGGTCGACACTTTATCCACTGCGCCACCACAGGTCAGGCTCTCCAGGTATTTTGATGTACACTAAAATTTGAAAACTTTGCCTTAGGGTCATGATCAGGGGGTGTCTGCTAGAATCAAGTCTGCTTGGGCTATTATTGAATGTATTTAAATCAGATGTTTTCAGGAAAAAGAGAGGCAGGAAGATGAGTTTCTCTCTTGGATTGCCATGCCATCCATTTAGTGGTTTCTTCCATCATACCTATCTCAATGGGAACAGGAAATGGAAGGGAAAAAGGTGAGAAATCTCTTTGTACAGAGCTTGACACTGCACCATGGAGTCATTAAGAAACTGTTTTGGATTACTGTAATAAAGAAGTTGAAAAAAGCCCCAGTTATATGAACAGGCTATGGGTCAAAAAGACAGGAAAGAGCCTTACATTAATGTTCTTGAAAGCTAAAGAAAGCTAGAATCACACACTGATATTTGGGTGTTAACAGCCCAGAAGTCTTTTATTTATAATTTTCCTTATGTCACCTTTGATATGTCTTTATGATAAAATAGTAGCAATCACAGCACTTTTCAGAAACTATACATGAGGAAGTGGATTGATGCTGAAAACTGCAACTTGCCTTATTCTTATACCAACATGAGGGAGTTATTAAATGTAATATATATTTTTTCTTTTTACATAGTTCAGTGATCTAAATATAAAAAATACATCTACCCATTCACTGATCTTCTTGGCATTTAGCCTTAGTTGTTTTCTACTGTTTGCTAGGTTGTAGCTTGTCTACACATTTTGGGGGTATATGGCACCTGCTCCGCACCTGAAAAAACACACCTGCAGAAGTCCTGGCCCCAGTATGAAGGCAGGGCGGCTGAAGCTTTTGAACAATGAACTTGCTGATATTGCCTAATTCCATTCTGAGTAGGAATTCCATCATTGATGATGGGAGAGAGTAAATAAATTTCAGTAAGTACAAACAAGAGTGGATCAGGGCAGTAAGTGCTTACTATGTACAATCAATGGGTATTATTTTAAAGGAGATTAAAATTTCCTGGACTTAATCCTCCTGCTAGAGTGGCGCTCACTGGTTTACTGTTTTCTCCAGGGAGATAGTGAGAAGAGCATCTGTGCCTTTCAAGTAAAAACTTGTAGTAAAATAAGCAGTTTAGGAATCTGTTCAGTTTGGAGCTCAACTTGCTGATGAAATGTGTTTGTATATATGAAGTGGAAGAAGGTGGTTCTGGACAGCAAGTGTCTGGAGAATGAAAACGACATAGCTTTGCTTCTTCCTATAGCATTCTTAGACGTTGTCATGGCTTCTTCATTTTACAGTGTACGTGGTAGGGTCAGATGTTTGCTGGAGGTTGGCGCTGAGTCTCTGAGCCTGCTGGTCGGCGTGATCTTCAGTACTGAGAGGCACTGAGATAATAGGGTATCTTGGCTGCAACTTGAAACCTAATTTTTTTCTATACTTGATGATTTTGTTTTCAGAAGCTGGAAAGACTATCACTTAAAATTTAAGACAGCATCTGCCTCCTGAGAGGTGAAAGGTTAAATTTAGCTTTCAAACTTTTGTTCTGTTAAAAAATCTTGAGTACTTTTCCATTATTTAGAAGTAAAACTATGAACTGTAGATCTTCCTGATAGTATATGTTTAAACATTATTAATGTAAATCATTGTGTATTTTAGCAAAGTAAAGATTTCCAGACATTTTTATTTCTTTGTGAAAAAACTTTTTGCTATTAAAATTTAAGTTGCCCTATGCCTCATGTCAGGGGTTGGCAATCTATGGCCTATGGTACCAATCTGGTCCACTGCCTGTTTTGTAAATAAAGTTTTATTGAATCACATGAGTGGATCAGAACACTAAGTGCTTACTATGTACAATCAATGGGCATTATTGGAATTATGCTCTGTGTAGTTCCCTTCCACATTGAATAGGGCTAATTTGTATAACCATCAAGATACAGTTGTCCCTCGCCATATCACAGTTCACTTTTCATGGTCTCACTATATCATGAATTTTAAAATTGTATATATCTAATTTTGTATTGCGGATTTTTTACTATATTGCGGGATTTTGTGGTATATAGATATTTATATATATGTTATTTTAATTATTTTTGTGGTAAAATAAGCATTCTCTAGCCTAAAAAATTGAAAACAATATAAAAAACCTTTAAAACATATTAGTATTCTCTGGTGAGTACCCATATAGAATTGTATATATTGTTAAAATTACATAGGTTTAAGAGTATAGAAAGTGTTTAAGAGCATAGGAATTTTTTTTTTTTTTTTTTTGTATTTTTTGAAGCTGGAAACGGGGAGAGACAGTCAGACAGACTCCTGCATGCGCCTGACCGGGATCCACCCGGCACGCCCACCAGGGGGTGACGCTCTGCCCACCAGGGGGCGATGCTCTGCCCCTCCGGGGCGTCGCTCTGTTGCGACCAGAGCCACTCTAGTGCTTGGGGCAGAGGCCAAGGAGCCATCCCCAGCGCCCAGGCCATCTTTGCTCCAATGGAGCCTCGCTGCGGGAGGGGAAGAGAGAGACAGAGAGGAAGGAGAGGGGGAGGGGTGGAGAAGCAGATGGGTGCTTCTCCTATGTGCCCTGACCGGGAATTGAACCTGGGACTTCTGTACGCCAGGCCGACGCTCTCTCTACCACTGAGCCAACCGGCCAGGGCATAGGAAATATTTTTAAGAGTGTGGGGAGGGTTTAGAAAGCCTGAAAAAATATATAAATAGTAAAATAAATATAAGGTTGCTACTTCTCAGATTTTCACCTATTGCTGGGAGTTCTGGAACCTAACCCCCGTGATCGATAAGGGACTACTGTACTGTAGAAATGATGTGTGTGACTTCTGAGGTTAGGTCATAAAGGACATTGTGGCTCCTTCTTTGTTCTTTCTTGATCATTTACTCTATGAGGACATCCAAGCAGCGCCATGTAGAGGTCCAAGAGACAAAACACCAGGGCCTCCAGTCAATAGCAGTTGAGTGAGCCATCTTGGAAGCATACCCTCCAGCCCTAGTCAAGTCTTTGGACACTGTATTTTCAGCCAGCATCTTGACTCCAACCTCATGACAGACCTTGAACCAGAAATATATACTTGTCCTTGGATTCTTTTCCCTAAAAAATAAATAAATAAATAAATAATGAAAAAATAAGTGCTTGTAGTTTTAAATTTTATGATAATTTGTTGCACTACAATGAATAAGTTTAAAAAGTTCTAAGCATCCAACCCACATACCACAGCAGGGCTTTGTAGTCAGTTACTCTGGCACCATTAGCAGGTAGGATAGGAATCCTGCTTATGTGCTAACTTATTGGCAACTTAGGGTATGGTCAGCCTTCAGCCTAAAGGTCCTCAAAACACACTGCTGAGAAGGGACAGGCAGATTGAGTTAGTGTGTTTATGTGCACATGCATGTATGCCTGTAGTATGTGTACATGGGTGTGTGAATCAGTGTTGTTCCCTGTGGAACATAAAAGCCTCTTTGGTGTGCCCTGTGCTCCCAGGATGACTATGATCTTTAGATTTTTATATCACTTCAGTTTTTAATTTCTTCTTCTGGTTGATTCTCAGAGTTATTCCTCTCTTTCTAGGTTCTATAAAGACTTGTTCTGACTCTTAAACAGTGTTTGGAGAACACTAAAATCATGTTTGTTTTTGTGCCAAGACTTCTGGGTTGTGTGTATTGAAAACACATTCCTTGGCAGGTAGCAAGTGAGAACAGCATGGGAAATGGGTTCCACATTTTTGGAGAAACGCATGTAGGGAGGAACAAAAATGATACTTGTTTAGGATTTTCAGTTGTAAACTCTTCAGCCTCCCCCAGACCTGGCTGTTGGTATAGAGACCACATTGTAGAGAGGTTATAGAATATATAGGGTCAGCGGGTCTTGAAATTTATCTTAGGCATTACAGTGTTTGCTTCTAGTAACTCAGGAGATAAGCCATTTCTGTTGTTGTTGGGAAAAAAAAATTCCTCAGCAACAACTCTAAATTGTTTGGCTCTTGGCCTGACTTGTAGTGGCACAGTGGATAAACAGTTGTCCTGGAATGTTGAGGTTGCTGGTTCGAAACACTGGGCTTGCCTGATCAAGACACATGTGGGCCTGACCTGTGGTGGTGCAGTGGATAAAGCATCAACCTGGAAATTCTGAGGTCGCCAGTTCAAAACCCTGGGTTTCCCTGGTCAAGGCACATATGGGAGTTGATACTTCCTGTTCCTCCCCCCTTCTCTCTCTCTCTCTCTCTCTCTCTCTCTCTCTCTCTCTCTCTCCTCTCTATAATGAATAAATAAAATATTTAAGACACATGTGGGAGTCAATGCTTCCTGCTCCTCCTCACCACTCTAAAAATGAATAAATAAAATCTAAAATAAAAATTGTTTGGCTCTTAATGCCTGAAAATTAACTTAAAAAAGGAATTCTTAATAAAAATATGAAGGCAATTAGTTTGCACCTTTAAAGGGGAGAAAAGACTCTAAGGGGAAGAGAGACACTTTTTCTTTTTAAAATTTTTAATTTTACCGATTTTAATTTATTATGTTTACATAGAATCAAGTATCCCACCAAATATATACCCCCACCCTCGTGTTTCCCTCAATATGCCCCTTGCCACCCTCCCTTCAATGTCTTCCCCCTTCCTTCCAGGATTTGCTTTCCTGCTCTCTATAACGCTGTGTTATGGATATATAATTTCACCAATCTCTTTCCCTTCTCTAATTTCATTCTCTCATCCCCTTTCCCTCTGACTGCTTTCCCTCTGATCCCACCTCTGCCTCTATTCCACTCCTCAGTTCGCATTGTTCATTAGATTCCTCAAATGAGTAAGGTCATATGATATTTTTCTTTCTTCGCCTGGCTTATTTCACTTAGCATAATAGTTTCCAGGACCATCCATGTTGTCGCAAAAAGTAAAATTTTCTTCTTTTTCATGGCTCCATAGTATTTCATTGTGTATATGTACCACTGCTTTTAAATCCACTCGTCTACTGAGGGACACTTGGACTGTTTCCTGATCTTGGCTATTGTAAACAATGCTGTCATAAACATAGAGGTGAATTTCTTCTTTTGAATCAGTGATGTGGTATGCTTAGGATATATTTCTAAAAGTGGGAAGGGTGTGTCAAAAGGCAGTTCCATTTTTAATTTTTTGAGGAATCTCCATACTGTTTTCCACAGTGGCTGCACCAGTCTGCATTCCCACCAGCAGTGCAGGAGGGTTCCCTTTTCTCCACATCCTCGCCATCACTTATTATGTGTTGTTTTGTTAATGAGCGCCATTCTGATGCTATGAGGTGGTTCTCATTGTGGATTTAACTTGCATTTCTCTAATGATTAGTGATATTGAACATTTTTTCATCGCCCTGTTGGCCATCTTTATGTCTTCTTTGGAGAAGTGCCTATTCATTTCTTTTGCCCATTTTTGATTGGATTATTTATCTTCCTGGTGTTGAGTTTTACAAGTTCTTTATAAATTTTGGTTATTAAGCCCTTATCAGACGTATTGTTGAATATGTTTCCACATTGTGTGGTTTGTCTTTTTATTTTGTTCATATTGTCTTTAGCTATGCAAAATCTTTTTAGTTTGATATAGTCCCATTAGTTCATCCTGTCCTTTATTTCCCTTGCCCGTGGAGTTAAATCAGCAAATATATTGCTGTGAGAGGTGTCAGAGAGCTTACTACCTATGTTTTCTTCTAAGATGCTTACGGTTTCACAACTTACATTTAAGTCTTTTATCCATTTTGAGTATATTTTTGTGAATAATGTAAGTTGGTGGTCTAGTTTCTTTTTTTGCAGGTAGATGTCCAATTTTCCCAACACCATTTGTTAAAGAGACTGTCTTACTCCATTGTATGCTCTTATCTCCTTTGTCAAATATCAATTGTCCATAAAGGTGTGGGTTTATTTCTGAGTTCTCTGTTCTGTTTCATTGATCTACATGCCTGTTCGTATGACAGTACCAAGTTGTTTTGAGTACAATGGCCTTGTAGTATAACTTGATATCAGGAAGTGTGATACCAATCACTTTATTCTTCTTTTTCAAGATTGCTGAGGCTATTTGTGTTCTTTTTGGTTCCATATAAATTTTTGGAATATTTGTTCTATATCTTTGAAGTATGTCATTGGTATTTTAATAGGAATTGCATTGAATTTATAAATTGCTTTGGGTAATATAGACATTTTAATGATGTTTATTCTTCCTACCAATGAACACAGTATATGCTTCCACTTGTTTGTATCTTCTTTGATTTCTTTTATTAATGTTTTATAATTTTCTGAGTACAAGTCTATAACCTCCTTGGTTAAATTTATTCGTAGGTACTTTATTTTTTTTGTTGCAGCAGTGAAGGGAATTGTTTTCTTAATTTCTCTTTCAGACAGTTCATAGGCTGGATGAAGCAGAGGATTCAATCAGCGATTTAGAGGACAAGATAAGTGAAAACATGGAAGTAGAACAGTAAAAAGAAGAGGATCAAAAAGTCTGAGGAAACTCTAAGAGAGCTCTGTGACAACATGAAGAGAAACAACATCTGTATAATAGGGGTTACTGAAGGAGAAGAGAAAGAACAAAGGATAGAGAGCCTGATTGAAAAAATCATAGCTGAGAACTTCCCTAAATTGATGAAGGAAAAATTCACACAAGTTCAAGAAGTATAGAGAATTTCATTAAAGAGGAACCCAAAGAGACCTATACCAAGACACATCATAATTAAAATACCAAAGCTAAGAGATAAAAAAAAGAATACTAAAAGCTGCAAGAGAAAAGCAGTCAATCACCTACAAAGGAGACCCATAAGGATGACATCTGACTTTTCAACAGAAATACTTGAGGCCAGAAGGGAATGGCAAGAAGTATTCAAAGTAATGCAAAACAAGAGCCTACAACCAAGACTTCTTTATCCAGCAAGCTATCCTTTAAAATTGAAGGAGAAATAAAAATCTTTCCAGACAAAAACCAACCAACCAAACAAACAAATGGAATTTATTACAACCACACCAATGCTGCAAGAAATGGTAAGGAGCCTGTTGTAAATAGAACAAAGGGAAAAAAAAATCTAGTAAAAAAGGAATGTAGATTTAAAGAATAAAATGGCAATAAACACCTACATATCAATAATAACCTTAAATGTAAATGGATTAAATGCTCCAGTCAAAAGACATAGGGTAGCTACATGGATAAGAAAACAGGATGTGTACATATGCTTTCTACAAAAGACTTACCTCAAAACAAAAGATATACATAGACTGAAAGTAAAGGGATGGAGAAAATATTTCATGCAAATGGAAATGAAAAAAAAGCTTGGATAGCAATACTTATATCTGACAAAATGGACTTTAAAACA
Organism: Saccopteryx bilineata; assembly: GCF_036850765.1. Lineage (NCBI taxonomy): Eukaryota > Metazoa > Chordata > Mammalia > Chiroptera > Emballonuridae > Saccopteryx > Saccopteryx bilineata. The sequence goes on along the minus strand of NC_089493.1, from coordinate 106,531,455 downwards.
AAAGCTATAGTAAGGAATAAAGAAGGTCACTACATAAAGGAAGCAATCCAACAGGAAAATATAAACATTATAAATATCTGTGTGCCTACTATAGGAGCACCTAAAGCAGATTTTGATGGACATAAAGGGTGAGACTAACATCAATACTATAATAGTAGGGGATTTCAATACCCACTAACATAAATGGATAGATCCTTAAGAATGAAAATTAACAAAGAAACAGTAGACTTAAAGGATACAATGGATCAAGTGGATTTAATAGATATCTTCAGAACCTTTCACCTTAAAGCAGCAGAATATACATTCTTTTCACATGCTCAGGGTACATTCTCTAGGATAGACCACATGTTAGGAGATAAAATGAGTCTCAATAAATTTAAGAAGATTGAAATCATATCAAGCATCTTCTCTGATGACAATGGCATCAAACTAGAAATCAACTATGTTAGAAAAACTGAAAAACATTCAAACACTTGGAAACTAAATAGCATGTTATTAAATAATGAATGGGTCAACAATGAGATCAAGAAAGAAATAAAAAATTTCCTTGAAAAAAATAAAAATGAACATAAAACAACTCAAAATTTATGGGACACAGCAAAAGCAATCCTGAGAGGGAATTTCATAGCATTACAGGCATACCTTAAGAAGCAAGAAAAAGCTCAAACAAACAACCCTACCACTAAAAGAACTAGAAAAGGAACAGCAAGTAAAGCCTAGAGGAAGTAGAAGAAAGGAAATAATAAAGATCAGAGCAGACATAAATGATACAGAGACTAAAAAATTAATACAGCAGATCAATGAAACCAAGATCTGGTTCTTTGAAAAGGTAAACAAGATCAATGAATCTTTAACCAGAGTCACCAAGGAAAAAAGAGAGAGGACTCAAATAAATAAAATTAGAAATGAAAGTGGAGAAGTAACTGACACAGCAGGAATACAAAGGATTGTAAGAAAATATTATGAAGAACTGTATGCCAAAAAATTAGACAATCTAGGTGAAATGGGCAAATTCCTTGAAACATATAATCTTTCAAAAATTAATCTGGAAGAATCAGAAAACCTAAACAGACCAATTACAACAAATGAGATCGAAACAGTTATCAAGAAACTTGCAACAAACAAAAGCCCTGGGCCAGATGGCTTCACAGGCTAATTCTACCAAATACTCAAAGAAGAACTAACTTCTTTCCTTCTCAAGCTATTTCAAAAAATTCAAGAGGAAGGAAGACTTCCTAGCTCCTTTTGAGGTGACCATAATCCTTATTCCGAATCCAGGCAAAGACAATCCAAAGAAAGAAAACTATAGGCCAATATACCTGATGAATTTAGATGCTAGAATTCTCAACAAAATATTAGCAAACTGGATCCAGCAATATATGAAAAAAATCATACATCATGATCAAATTGGATTTATTCTGGGGAGGCAAGGCTGGTACAATATCTGCAAATCTATCAATGAGATTCATCATATAAACCAAAGGAAGATTAAAAATCACATGATCATATCAATAGATGCAGAAAACGCATTTGATAAAATCCAGCACCCATTCATGATCAAAACTCTCAGCAAAGTGTGAATTCAGGGAACACCTCAACATGATAAAGGATATCTATGACAAACCCACAGCCAACATCATAATCAATGGGCAGAAATTAAAAGCAATCCCCTTAAGATCAGGAACAAGGCATGGATGCCCCCTCTCACCACTCTTATTCAACATAGTTCTGGAAGTCCTAGCCACAGCAATCAGACAAAAAGAAGAAATAAAAGGCATCCAAATTGGACAAAAAGAAGTAAAACTATCATTATTTGCTGATGATATGATACCATACATAGAAAACCCTAAAGTCTCAGTCAGAAAACTACTGGACCTGATAAATAAATTCAGCAAGGTGGCAGAATATAAATTAATATTCAGAAATCAGAGGCATTTTTATTCACCAACAAAGAACTGTTTGAAAGAGGCACTTCTTATACTGCACCCGTGTCCTTGTCTTTTCTGCCTTTTCCCCAGAATAGGACAAAACAGATGAGTATCTGCTGGGAACCCAAGTCTCTTATTTCTCTTAAGCAGCTGATCCCTTGGGTCCTCATTTGCTGCTTGGCCCTCTCTCCATTTTTTTCTGTGTTTTCTTGTTTTGCAATAAAATACTATTGCTTGCTTTTCTAATCTTGAAGTTATAGCTTATATCAGAATATAGATTTTGTCAGTGAGATATTCCCTGTTCTCATTGTATCATTCACAATTCAACAACCTATTATTAGTTCTGACTTTCATAGCTAAACACCCAATAGCAACTGCAAATTCTAACAGTTGCCCTTGTTGGCATCCCCTCTCCCTAAAGTGCTAGTAATGAAGACACTGGACATCGATTTAGGGTCTGAGTGGGCAGCAGGCTTTCTCTTCCTGCACTGGTCTACGTATCTAATTGCAGGGCCCCTGGATGGTGTTCAGGATGATGTTTTTAAAGAACTTGTCCTGTTATGGAGAATTAATTTTGGGTTCTTATATATTGGAAACCTACCGAAGTGCTCACAGGGGAAATGTGGTACAGAGGAAAAAATATAGGCTTTCAGGTCAAGCAGACATGGACAGCCCCAGGATTTCTATCCTGAGAGACCATATAGTAAGGTGGTTCAGTGAATTCCAGTCCCACTACTCAATATCTAAAGTGGGTTACTAATAGTACCTTTTTCACAGTGATGTTTTGGGGATGAAATGAGTTAAAACATGTTAAAGTGTTTGAAATAGAGCCTGACTCAATACTATAATTGCTATAATAATAATAATAATAATATTATTATTATTATTACTGACTGTCATCTTAGGCTAAGCCTGAGTTTCTTTACCTATAAAACCAAAGTAGTAATAACAATCTCATATAATTTTGGATTTAAAGTATGTAAAACTTTTAGCTCAATTTCTGGTATATAGTAGAAGCTCTTTTAAGGATATTTCATTTTAATAGATTGTTAATAACCTCCACCTGATTTCCCTTATGTTGGGTGCCGTGCAGGAGATGTGAATGAAGAGGTCATGGCAGCCTGTGTTGACAGGGCTAAGACACACAGAATTGAAATCGCCTCCAAAGCACTGTCATTGCTCTGCAGCGAGGTCCTCGGGGAGCGAGAGCATTAGAACCCAGTTCTCAGCCAGTACTGATTTCCATCAAATGCTTCCTCCTGGAACAAGTGAGTCTGACTCCGGTATTCGTTTCTTAATCTTTGTGATCACTGAAAAAAAGAATAAAAGCTGAAGCTTCTTTTTAACCAGGGCTCCAGCAGTGACCTCTGTGACTTTGGGACCCAGTGAGAGATCTTGACGATTTCTGCTAGATCTTGTAACTGGCTGAATTCCTCTAAGGCCCAACCTGTGGAGTGACTATTAACATTTAGTTCTGAAGCCCAATTACTTGTGATAATCATGCTATTAGCTCATGTTGCTGCTATTGTTCATAAAATCCCTTCCTGTAACTTGGAGACCTCTTATCTCCTGCCCTGCCCTTTCTCTCCATGTGCATTTGGAATATCACTCATTTTCCTTCTTAAGTTTGCTTGTTATTTTTCTGAACAACTTGAGCAATCTCTTGCAGTCTTCAAACCTGATGTTCTGTTCTTCCCACACTGCCTCACCCTCCTCTGGTGTGTTCCAGATGGTTTTGTACCAAACAGAGCATATGCTTCTTTCTTCCCCTTGATTACTTTTTGCATTTCTTTGCTCTTCTGCTTCGTCCTCCAGTTGATTTACTTCTGGAGTATTTATTGCTGGGGTGACATGCATAATGAATACCCTTGGGCATTCATTAAGTTAGCTTTGAACAGTTTATATTTCCCCTCAATGTCCTTCATGTCTGATGCTTTTGGTCACTTGCTCATGTAAACCTCACAGTTTGCCAATATTTACTCAAAAAAAATCATCCTTTTCTCTCAGGATATGCTATTTTTTTTAAACCTCATGGAAATCTTCAGTTAAAAATGATGCCAAGGATTTCCCTATCTGTCTCATTCTGTGTAAGGGAATTGCTCCAGGTATCTATTGCCACAATTATTATTATCTGTCATGAGTCTTGGGTTGGCTGGCATAGCCCAGGCACTTTTCACTTGAGGTTTCTCCTGCAGTGGTGATCAGATATTGGGGAGGGAGGTTTCACAGTCATCTGAAGACTTGAAGAGTCTGGCCAACCACCAGCCAACTCACGTGGCTGGCAGCTGATGCTGGCTAAAGGCTCAGCTGGAGCTGTCCCACTTAAGTGATGACACAGCGCCTCTCCCTGTGACAACTTGGGCTTCTCTAAGCACAGTAGCCAGGTCCTGAGAAAGCACATCCCAGGAGTGAGCATTTGAAGGTGAATGATGAACGGCGTCTTATGCCTTAGTTTTGGAAGCCATGAAGCATGACTTGCACTGTACTTGCCTGGTGTGTGTGGGCTACACAAGGCAGTGCATGCCGAGAGGTGTGCTTCACTGGAGGACACTAGCTTCCCACCACAAAAGTGAATAGTTATTCTGTTCTTCACATTGTTCCTTATTTTAGAATCAAACAGATCCTTGGATATTGGTTTTGCTCCAACCTTTTTTGGTACAGGCAGTTTTCCCTACTATCAAACCCCAGTGATGGCATTCCTGATGCCATCTATACCACCCATCCCTACTGGCACAGTGTCTGTCTTCCTCTGTGTGACTCAGGTTGCCAAGCCTCTGCTTAGCTAAAGAGGTGAAATCCAAGGCAAAGCACCATATATTCAACCTTAAGAGACTTGCATTTTAGTCTTGGCTTTGGAGCAGTGTGACTGACCTTGAACAAGTTACTTCATCCCCCCTGACTTGGGTCTTTTCTGAAGGCCCTCATAAGCCCTGAAATTCTATAGTTCTAAGTAGCCACCTTGTATGTGCACTTCTATTGGATGAAATTCTCTACTTCAACCCCTTGAATTGACCAAACCTGGGTTTTGGGGTTGATAGAGGAACTGTCATTGACCACCACAGTCTTTGTACATAGTAGGCATTTGATAAAAAAAAAAATTTGGTAAGGATGTAATTTCAATCTAGATACCTAGATTATATCGTTGTTTTAAAGATCTTAGTGGTGAACTTTGCCACATTATTTATTATTACCGTTTTAATTTGAAAGAGCATAACCTTACATATGTAAAGCTTTGCTTTTAGAGCTTGGAACTTGTTTAACACTATCTCTACATGTGTCCCTTTGCCATTTAACAGGCAGTGCTGTGTTCCTGTTGACAGATTGATATTTTGCAAGTGGCTCTCATGCCCTGATACTAACCATGATTACTTCAGGCTGTAGCACTGGAGGGATGCCAAGGGTCTATAGTCATCTGAATTTGCCTTTTAAAAAAAAATTAATTAATTATTATTTTTTTAGGTGCTGGGCTATTGAAACGTTCATCTCTCCCCTTTACGATAGTAGAGGGGAAAGAAGATAAGGAAGATCTGTGGGAGGGGAGGAAGACCAGGTCACATGTAAATGAAAATATACCCCCTGGACCCCAGAGGAGTGCGTCAGTTCCTAGGCTTGCTCCAAGTGGAAGTTGACCTTGGGTTTCCTGCTCTTGCAAACATTTAACATTTGAGAGGATTAACAAAAGATTTCATCAGGAAGAAACTTAACCCTGTTAATGGCTACAAATCATTGCCCCTGAGAGCTTGCTCTGAAGAGCTGGGATTCAGATGGGATTTTGCCTTCTTTTAATTTTATTTTATGGGAATCAAGTTTCAAAGAGACTAACTACCCAGGCCCCCAGGATTTCCTGATGGTCTGGGAGGTTTCCAGGCCGCAAACTGACCTGTTCCTTCCTCTTTTAAGCAAAATGACATCTCCCTAAAGGGAAACCGTTGCTCAACTCCCAAAGAGGAAGCAGTGTGAAGTGGCCTAAATTGAAAGTTATTATTTTTTTTATAACAAACACAATAAAAGAAAAAAAAATCAGTTTCAGTTAGCATAATTAAAATAAGCTAACATTCCCAGCGATTTCTTTAAGAAAAAGGACAGAGTAGATTTTGGGGATGGAGGAGGTGGATTGTGGTTGCTACCTAACCTGAGGGCTGCAGCGGAAGGAAGACCCATTCTGAACCACCTGACTCCCATCTTCACCACCCCCTCTGCCAGTCACATTTCATTTGTTTTCAGTGGTAGCAAACAAACATTTTTGTATCATTGATGCTTAATTAAGTACAATCTATCCACACTCTGAACCGGGGGATGAGATCAGCAACCGCAGAACCTGCTGCCAGGCTTTTCGGGACCCTGGGAGGCAAGACAGCCCCATCTCTCTGGCTGGAAAAGGCATCTTAGACAATGTAATGGTTTTGACCTCTGGGGTCTAGTATTTCACCAAAAACTCTCTAATGTAGGAAGGAGAGGACTGGAAGGCTGGTGCCTAAAGCTAAACTTTGACCCCAGAACTGATAAAAGAGAAAGGGTAGAGTGATTCTGCTGAGGCAAGAGAATGGGTCCGCTGCAGCAGTGGTTTTCAGCTGAGGGTCAGCCGCGTACAACAGCGGGATTATTAACTTTTGGTGGGTCAGCACGAAGTTTCCAGTGGACCAGAGACTGAAAATCAAGGCCAGGGTGAAGATAAAAACAAAAAGAAGAATTCATGGTTTCCCTAATGACTAAGAGCTATTTGCAGTCTCTGAAAAATTAGAGCACAGACCTGGAGCCTGGAGGACAGACCATAGATCTGCAGGAATTCAGCCCTGGTGGCCTAGGAAGAAATGAAAGATGGAGGTTTTTATTTACCTACTGCTAGTAGGTGGTTAACTAGCATCTTGAGTTACAATGGACCTCTCTTGGGACCTCTGAAAATAGTTTTCTCACCTCCAAAAGTATTATATAGCCCACCAGAAAATCGTGGGTATTAATCTCACTGGGAGTGATCTCCAATTTGCCCAAGGACTTGAGGGAGTATTTATATTTTCTGTTACCAGCTTGAGTTAACATCACCTAAAAACCTTTCCCTTTGTTTATCTTCTAGGGAAATCATTCCATCACAGAATAAATTACAAGACATTTCCAATAAACTCTTCAGCATTTTTTCAGATTGGAGAAGAGGTAGAGTGGGATAAGGATTGAGAAAGACAAGCCTGACTAGAATGATATAAATAATTTTAGTCAACATTTGACAGCATTTATTTATCAAATGTCTCAGCAGCCAGAGCAGGCCTCAGGAATAAATATTTATCCAGAAACCTGTTTATAACCAGCCCTTTGGGCCCTCACAGGCACAGTACTACAAACCTTCCACCAAGCAGTTCAGCCCAGATCAGGCCTATTTCCAAAGTCCCATCTCACCAACAGGCAGTCTTCTGTTTGCCTGCTCATTTCTAGTATTCCTGGGGCACCCACTGAATCCTTTTCCCTCAACTCCATTGGGCATCACCAGACCAGATAATGGTGCTGATGAGAACACCTTGTAGTTTTGAATGTTTCTTCTGAGTTAAAACACTACATTAATTGTGTGATTTAATTTGTTGTCAAATTGCAACAACCTTGTGAGGTAGTTATTGCTATTAATCCTATCTTACAGATGAGGCTGAGAGAGATTAGGTGACTTGCCTAAGGTCACTGTATAAGTGCCAGGCCTGAAACTAGGTCTACCTGATCCCCAAATCCATGCCCTTAAATGTTACCTTTACTTCACTTCCCTTTAGGGGCTGCCTCCTGCCTTGACCACAAGACCATTTGGTTAGAGCATTACTTACTCTTGCCAACTCTTTTCCCAAGAAAAGGATCCACTATTGCCCAAGGACTCTTCTAAACTAGATTGGCCTCCATAGAACCACCACTCACCCACATTAATGATTGGAAGAAATGACTAAATCAACCCAGAAGTATCTGATACTGCATCTTACCTACCAGATTAAATCTCTTGGGTAATGTTGTTGGCCTAAATCAGATCCAACTTCTTTAGACATTCTGATTTGAAGAGCTGATCATTTTGAGGAAGCCAACACTATAGCCTGGTAGGGTTGATTCCCAGCCCTGTCCATTCTTGATGCACTTTCTCTCCAACCCTTTGCTGTAGCATGTCTCATTGGAAAGTCTGCATGGCCTGTGGACTGAGCTTTGATGATTCTGAAACTCAGTTTATCAGCTTGCTTGGAGTAAGTCATTTTTGGAAAAATTGGTTCATTCTAATCACCTCAGAAAAAGTGGCTCAGTAGATAGAGCATTGGCACAGTGTATGGATGTCCCAGGTTTGATTCCCAGTCAGGGCACACAGGAGAAGCAACCATCTGCTTCTTCCCTCCTCCCCCCTCTATCCATATTCTCCTTCCACAGCCAGTGGCTTGACTGGTTCAGGCATGGTCCTGAGCATTGAGGATAGCTCTGTTGGAGTGCATCAGCCACTGGTGCTAAAAATAGCTTGGTTCTCGAACATTGACCCTATATGGGTTGCCAGTTGGATCCTGGTCAGGGTGCATGTAGGAATCTGCCTCACTATCTCCCCTTCTCTCACCTAAAAATCAAACAAACAAATAAGCAGATAAACAAACAAAAATCCTCAAAGTCAGATTAGTCAACAGAAGGCTGCTTGACAAGACCAGAATTATAGCAAAGGAAATTGAGCTGTCTTAATGATATTTCATTTAAAGCCATTTCTGACTTTGTGCTCTTCCCAGTGAACAGAACCCTCTTCCCTGCCAGAAAAAATGAAGATGTGGGTCAAGTCCAGGCTCTGCCATTTATTATTTTGTTTTGTGATCAGTAAAGTGGTAGTAATAATATCTTCGGTATGATTCACAATGTTTAAATCAAGGTTTCAGGTAAGAACAGAGCTAAGTTGATTTTTTAATTTTGACACCTTGTGAAACCAGTTCCTCGCAAGTCACCAATCTGATTATTCATCCCAAACTGCCAGTTTTCTAGGAAAGGGTGTGGTTGCTTTACAAACAGTAATGTGCACATGAATCTCCTCGGTGGGTCTGGGAGTCTGCATTTCTAACAACTGCCCAAATCATGTAGAGACTGCTAGCCTTACTTCAAAGCAAGCTTTTAGATGGTTTTGGCAGGTTTCTATGCCAATACTTAAAAGATCGTGTATTTAAAGATTAGTGTGACTTCTAAAAAGCCAAATCCTAAAGTCACTTTCTGTGCTCATCTCCGATGACTGTTCAACAGCATTAAACTTCTGTGCTCTTTCTCTTTCCTTTTGTCTTTCTTAGCTTTACTTTCTCTTTATTTTCCTCCCACATTTCTGACTCTTCCTTTGAAGTCTGCCTCATAGATTCCTCTTGATTTATCCTTTCATGTTGGCATTTCCTTGGGTTCCATCCTTAGCTTACTGATAATTTTACTCCCTGTGGGGATCTCAAGAATTTTCTCCAATGTAAACTCTCTTTGTCTTTCCTAGGCTGACTTCATGGATCCTTCTCCCACACTTCCATTGCATCTTGCTGGAAGATTTACTTTTGCACATGATAGTTTTGTTTTACTGCATGATTTTATGATTAGTTTTTCTAGGTCTAATGTTACTTTTTTGAGTGCAGGGAGTGCAGCTTTCCATCTTTGCATCCTCCGTGCCTAGCACAGTGCTCAGATTCTGTATGTGCTTGAGTAATAAAAAAAGAAAGTGCAGACTTTGGTGCAGATGTCAGAAACAGCCATCTGAGCAGACCAGATGGCAAATGTTAGTATTTGGACACCCTGTGGAAACACAGAGTGCACTTAAATTCTGTTATGTATGCATATGTGCGTGTAAATTACCTTTCTGGATAGTCTCAAGATACCAATAGCATCTGGGGAAGACACCTGAGCCATGTTTCCTCTGTAAATTATTTCTGGGCTCCTTTTTCAGTCTTAAACAATAGGCTGTCAAAATTGTCAAAAAGAGGAAGTGTGTTTCTTATGGGAAAAATTGTTTCTCATGCTCTTCTATTGTAATAAAACAAAGTAAGCCCTTGCAGAGAAGGAAGGTTGTAGTGTTGCCAAAACTGTGGTTTCCAAGGAAAGTTTTACTATACTCACGCTCAAAGAGGACTCAAAAGACCAGGTAAATGACTGCCAGCAGGTGAGATGTTTTCAGTCCAAATCCACATTGGATCCAATTCAATATAACAAACAACATTCAGTAGACATTTTCTTTGTGTCAAGATTAGGGATAGAAAGATAAAAAGACATGGCCCCTACCCTCAGAGAGCTCATAGTCTAGTTGAGGTATGAGATATTTAGACAAATAAGAACAACTCAATGTGATGAGTATTTAATATAAATATTTGTATACAAAGTCCTATGTGCCAGAAAGAACAGAATAATTGGAAATACAGAAGAAAAATGTTTTGGTAATGTTTTGCAACTCAAAATGCATATAATCTTTTGAACTGCCCATCAAAAATCAAACTGTGCTTGACCAGGTAGTGGAGCAGTGGATAATAACATCGATCTGGGACTGAGGACCAAGGTTTAAAACCCCAAAGTTGCTGGCTTGAAGTTCAAGGTCACTGACTTGAGCAAGAGGTCGTGACTAAGAGTTGACACTGCACATCTCTCTCCCTTCCTGTCTGTCTATCTCTCTCTTGCTTAAAAAAAAATGAAACTGCAAATATTACCTACCCCTATTTATTACACAATCAGATTTAAGTTAATGTTTCAGTGCCTATGATGTGCCCACCATGCCATCAAGAGGTTTTGGATAGAGGGTCATATATGTAAATAAGATTTAGAAGAATGGAAAAAGATGGAGTCACTAGAAGTACAAACAACATCTATAGAGGGGGCAGAAATGAAACCTGACTGGGAGATGTGGGAACCCTAGCAGGGCATACTGGAATTTGGGATGTTCCAATCCATACCTTCCCATAGTGGCTGTGGGCTCTGCCTATGTTTGTATGTGATTTTAGATCTTCTTGGTCAGAACGTATAAAATCAAAGTTCTTAGGGTATGGCACAGTGCCAGGTCATAAATTTTTTCTGGAAATCTAAAATTTAGGGCAGCTGAACAGTAGCTTTGTGGCTGGGATATTTGGATTTGGAGAGAAGATAAGTAAAGCAGAGCAAGAGAAAGAAGGGGAGAGAAAGGGAAAGAGAAGAGGGGGAGAGGAAAGAGGACAGAGAGGGAGATGGAGAAGGAGAGAGAGGAGAAGAAGGAAGGAGGAGGAGTAGTAGAAGTAGAGGGAATAGAAGAGAAGAGATGAGAAGGGAGAGAAAAGGTAGAAGAGATGATGGAAACAGACACAGAGATGATTAGAGGCGGGTGTATTGTTGGGATTCTTTGGTTGCAAGTTCCTGAATTCGATTTGAGCTTGTTAAATGAAAAATAAGCCTTTATTATAAGGAGCCAGGTAAAGGAATATCACAAAACCCGAGCGCAGAAATGCAGATGCACCGTGGGAAGAGGTTGGAGCCAGAGCTTGAAAAGCTGTCAGAGTCTGGCTGTTTCTCACCATTTTTTGTTTGCAGACTGGGATTCTCTGCTAATTGGCACACTCTGTGGGCACAAGAAGGCCAACCCATAACTTCCAGGTTTGTGTCTTCCTTGATCAAGACATCAGACCAGACTGAATTAGGATCTAGCTTTTAGTCTTACTTCCAAATTCCAATTGCCCAGAGGATACCAAGTATCTCTTTTTGGTCCAATACTTGTGGCTTCAGAGCGGCAGCAGGTTATGGGGTCTGTATATGGTTGTTGGAGCTCACTCTTGTATGGTGGGGCAATAAAGAGGTCAGCCTTAACTAAGGAGGCACCTTCAAAGGTTTGTGCTCTACCAACAGCACCCCAGGTCAGGGGAAAGCTGACTTTCTAGCCCCCCATGCGTATTTCCTTTGTGAAGACCTTTCCATGCTTTTTGAGATATCTGGATTCCTTAAATTCCTCTTTATTAAGCTAGCTTAAGTGGGTTTCTATTTCTTGCAACAGTAGAGCCTTAACTAGATTTCAGCAGGCAGAGAAACAGCGAAAGTGGGCACTCCAAGTTCAGGCAACAGCATTAATAAAAACAAAAGGATGCAAAAGTTCATGGTTGATTGAGAAGAGTTCTGCAAATGGGCATTTCAGTGTAGGATACAGAAAATGAGGCTGGAAAGGTGGTTTGGAACCTAGTCATCTCAACCCTAGAAATTCCCCTGTAGGTAGTTTGAAGTATGTAGTGGGAGACTGGCAGGTTTTGGAATAGCAGAGTGATGGTATCAGAGCCATGAATTGTGACTCTGTCTTCTTAGAGGGTGACAAGTACCTCTCTGTGCCATACATTTGGTGGTAGTTGAACTGTAACTTCACTGTTACACAATAGAAAAAATTCCATGTTTAACTCAAGTTCAATTGCACACTAAAAACATCATAAAGGCCTCATTTGCTGACTCTGCCAAAATGTACTGGTGCCTAAAGTAGGTGCTGTTGGTACCTCACCCAGATTCCCTTTACTGGCTAGTACGTGCATCCTCCAGCTGCTGCAACTGCTGCAGCTGAGGGCTTTGCATCTGTGACTTTCTTGGGTGTCACCTCACTTGAGATACACATAAGGTCCACTGCTTAACCTCCATGGCCAATGACTGAATGAGTTATGAGAGTACAATGAATTGGCCCCTTATTAATCTCAAGGTGCTCAGTTCTGCTGTATGATTTATGCTCCAGAGACCCATGGATCAGGCCTAACTGCATGTTACCTGAGATCACATTCTGTTTGGCATCTTTCCTTTGCTTATCCTGCTTCCCTTGCTGGCTTACAAGTTTCTCCTGAAGAGCCTGCCCTCAACAGACCACAGGCACCTAGATCCCTTTCTCAAGACTCTGCTTCAAGGAAATGTGCCCTTAGACAGCATCATTTGTTTCAGTTGGCATCCCAAGTTACACAGGGGTTTTCACTTCCACAGGACATAGTAGTCAAAAGCTCAGATTCTAGAATAAGACCTCCCACCCCCATTCACATATTGGCCCGGCCCTGCCACCTCGTAGCTCTGGTCTGGGCAGATTGTTCAGTCTCAATATCTTAATTTGCAAAATGTGTCCCAATAATATCTTAATAATGCAAAATCTAAATGGGGTAATAATAGTACCTAGGGATGGTGTGAAGATTAGATAATACGTGTAAAGCACTCAATCCAGCACTCAGAGTAAAGAGCTCATTAGCTATTACTATCATTACTTCTAGTCATCTCTTGACACAGCTACTGCATATAGTTGTCCAGCTTGTGCACTCTACCAGGGTCTATATCCAAGGGGTAGATTTACATATTTATTATTACAATCTTCAACAGATAGAAGTAAATGTCTTGGGGAAGGAGCACTTCTTCCTAATTCTTACAAAGTTACAGTGTGCTCACAGAGTGACCTGAGGTAGAGGTCAGATTTTTTTTTTTTCATTCCCTCCATCAGTTTGAAACTATGGCTCCCAACTTAGTCTTTTTTGGTATAAAATTTCATTGACTTCTTCTTTTAATTTTAATTTTTAATTTTGAAATTAAATTTAATGATGTGACATTGATCAATAAGCGTACATCTGTTCATCTTGACTATGTGGTTACACTTGGAACAAGCCGGCATAGCTCTTCTCTTTGTATCTGTTCTGGAGTCCAGTGATAACCAAAGGCTGAATTTTTATTAACCCCATGGCTCAAGAATAGCTGCTTCTTCTTAGACTGATTTCTCAGTTAGCCGAGTCATCCAAAGATTGTGCTGTGCCGATGTCTCAGGAGGGTGATGTCTGAGCTACAGAAGTGGGCATTAGGGTGCAGTGAAGAGGATAGGTGAGAGGGAAGCAAGGTGAGCAGCTGGCAAGGGGAGGTCCGCATGTCTGGTATACTGTTGATTCTCACTAGGTCTGGAGGTAGAGGAATAATAAGCAAGACACTGTCACAGTTAGCATGAGATGATCAAAAAATATCTGGGAGCCCTTCCTGCAGAGAGATTTCCACAGAATGGGGCTCTTTGCTGGGGAGAGCTCTGCTTCCATTGCCCATCCTTTCCCTAAGGTAAGTAGGCAGATGTGTTTTCACCCCTCTGGTCATTGCCTGTCAACCCAGTTCAGGGAATGGTAGTAGTTTTGTCTTCCAGTTCGCAGAAGTGACAGTTCAGAGCACGTGGCTGAGCAAATGGCTTATTTTAGCCAAAACTTGTCAATGCCCAGGAGTAGCTTCCCACCTTGTTATTGGATGCAGTCCCTGAGGCCACCACATGAGAGGCTGAAATGCCCCATTTGATGGAAACTGTGAGATGGGGAGGAGACTGCTGAGAGCTGTTCTTACCATATTTCTGTGGCACAAGCTGGTGCAAGCCAGCACAGGGTGGGGTGGGGATGGGGGAGAATGTTGACAGATTTGGATAGTGAGTGCTTTGTGTGTGAGAAAACAAACCTTTTAAAAAGTAATCTGATCTGAAGAGTATCTAGAGATTTGCTGCAGCTGGAACCCACAGGGCAGCCCTTCCCTCCTGATGGAACAAATACTCCCATGCTTCTTCAGTGCATGAGACTGTGTTCTCTGCCCGTGTCCCTTCTGGTCAGCCAGCCTTCCCACAGCCCCTCCTCCCTAACCAAGAAAACAAACAAAATCCCTGGAAAACCACAGCTCCCAGACTTCAGGTCTTAACTTGCAAATTTGTACCTGGCTGGGGTCTGAGCTAAAAAAATATGTGAGGAAATTTGACCTAACTTCTGAACTGTTGCTTGAATCATGGCAAACTAAGTGTCTCCAGATACCCAGTCAGGAAATTCAAAGAATTCCACTATCTCTGACACTTGCTCCTGTAATACTGGATGACCATCCCATACTTGGTGAACTTGCTAGTTTAAGGGACTGTGGCTGGGTTTCCCAAGTGGAATAGGACAGAATCCTCATCTCTCCTCCCTTATGTGGAGCAGCAGGGGACAGGGTGTCTTTCTCCTGATTGCTCCTTTGATATAGAGCATATGGCTTGGCTGTCATTGTCACCAGAGTTGGATGCAAGGCCTCTGGAACATGACTGCAGAGCCCCAGGCAGGAAGCCACCTAGTCCAGTGTGGTCAGGATGACTTGTCCTTCAGTCTGGATCACTTACTTCACATAACCAGGCTTTGCGCAGTCTCTTTTTTTTTTTTTTTGCGCAGTCTCTTGAAAGAAGAAAGCTGATTGTGGCCTTTGGGTAAGTGCGGTGTGACTCCTCCCTGGCTGCCGCAGTGAGCGGAAACAGGCTGCAGGGAGAGGGGCCAGGAGAGCCTGGGAGGCCCTCTTCATCAGGCTTGCTCACTAGCTTGCAGAGTATAAGAGCCATAGCTTTTCACCAAGGTGACAGAAATTTGGGAAGTTTCTTTCCTCTCTTCATTTATGTCTTTTTATATTAAGGGTTAGGACACTAGATTAAGTCCAAGTTCTGCTAGGGGGGAGGGGAAAAGAGTCAAACCTACTTGGAATAAGTTCTAGAGAACTATATTTCACTTTTAGCCTAAACTCTGTGAAGTCTCATGGGCTTCAAAGTCCAATTAAAACAGAGGGGGCAGAGTGAGAGGCCAGCAGGCATACATAATTGTGAGAACTAGGATTTTAGTGAGGAAAGAAAAAAAAAAAAACCAAGGAGAAGCCAAGGCCAATTATCAGAACTGCTAATTTTTATCAACCTAATCATTAATGAATACCATGTTTCTCAAAAGAATGTTAAGAGAATAATTGTATTTCAAGGGCTTGAAAACTGCTAAACTCTGAAGTTGTTCAATTTGTGCAAATTAATATGATAAAAAGAGACAATTAAGGTTTATAATTAACAGATAAATACAAATGATCTGGTGAAGACAATCTAAGTTTCTGCTCTGTCTTATGAAGCAGTGTAATTGATTTTTATAAATGCTAATTTACAGTACATGCTCTGTTAACCATTAACACAAAGCAAAGAACGTGGAGTAAATGGAAGTCAAGGAGAAATGTGAGCCAAATAACTAACTGCACTAGATCTAGCCAAGAAGAAGAAACAGAAAAACGTGCCAAATGTTGGAATGTGACTTTGAAAGGGGAAAGACCATCCAACAACCTTCCTCGTCTTCCCCTGCTCACCCACTCCTTTAAGACACACACACAAAAATCCCTCAACAGCTTATATAAATACAATTAAGGTTTTCTCTATTTTTTTCTACACTATTCAGAATTGGCTAGCTGGGTTTTCCTGAATTTCTTGGGCTGTGATACAGGTAGATGGTATGACACAAAATACAGGCCAGATGTGAAAATAAAACACACTTCCACAGAGATACGTTTCTCGGGGAAGGGCAGCAAAACTGTCCTGAGAGAGACGTGTCACTCTTGACAAGGGCTTGAAAGCCTGCTCTGAAGCAGGCTGCCCTACGTAATCAGATGCTGTGGACAGAGGACGCCCATGTGAGTGATTCACATGTGAGCTGCAGACTGAATGTCACAAGGGCTCAATATGGGATCAAGTTTTCTCTCACATGGGCAACTCACACAGGGTGTGCTTCTGTCTCAGCACCGGCAGGGGCTTAGCTATTGAATGGTGGCTCATGGGCCTTGTGAGCCGCTCCAAGGAGGCAAGAGAGCTCACAACAAAAAAAGCTCCGGCCCTGGCCGGTTGGCTCAGCGGTAAAGTGTCGGCCTGGCATGCTGGGGACCCGGGTTCGATTCCCGGCCAGGGCACATAGGAGAAGCGCCCATTTGCTTCTCCACCCCACCCCCCTCCTTCCTCTCTGTCTCTCTCTTCCCCTCCCGCAGCCAAGGCTCTATTGGAGCAAAGATGGCCCGGGCACTGGGGATGGCTCCTTGGCCTCTGCCCCAGGCGCTAGAGTGGCTCTGGTCGCAACAGAGCGATGCCCCAGAGGGGCAGAGCATCACCCCCTGGTGGGCATGCCAGGTGGATCCCGGTGGGCGCATGCGGGAGTCTGTCTGACTGTCTCTTCCCCGTTTCCAGCTTCAGAAAAATACAAAAAAAAAAAAAAGCTCCTTTTCTGATGGGGAAGGAATGAGGGTGAAAAGAGCAAAGGAAAGTAGGAGGGCATAGAGAGAAAAAGAGATTGTGAGTGAGGAATTGCTCTGTTGTCCCCATTAGACTGGTTACCTCCTGAGGACAGGAACTTTATACATTTTGTTTTTGCTGCCTGGCACAATGTTCTCTCTGTGATTGAAACTTGGAAAAGATTTGTTTTTGATAATGAATATAGAGGCCTGGTGAGATATCTATATATCTATATCTATATCTATATCTATCTAATTTATTTATTTTTAGTGAGAGTAAGGGAGAGACAGAGACAGACTCTCAATGTGCACCAACCAGGATCCACCCCGCAACCCTGTGAGGGGTTGATGTTTTGCCCATCTGGGATGCATGCTCACAATGAGCTATTTTTAGTGCCTGAGGAGGAGGCTCCAAGGATTCATCCTCAGTGCTTAGGCTGATGTGCTTGAATCAGTTGAGCCATAATTGTGGAAGGGGAAGGGGGCAGAGAGAAGCAGATGGATGCTTCACCTGTGTGCCCTGACTGGGAATCAAACCCAGGACTTCTACATGCCAGGTCAATGCTCTATGACGCTGAACCAACTGACTGGGGATGATTTATATTCTTTATAGAAGAAATCCTGATAATATAATATGACTTTTTATTTTGGCAGTCTGTAGGAGAAACAGCTGTGTTAGGCTTGCTCACTTGCACTTTGCATGATTAGTGAATGAGCACGTGGCAGAGCTACACGTACATAGCCTGTATAAGGCTACAGGTACTGTCCCTTGGCGCTGATCACTTGCTCACTACTGTAAGGGGCTGTTTTCTTGTTTACTTGCCTGCCTGGTGTGGGAATATAATCAACAGAATGGCCCACCACTTTCTGGCTTCACAATTCCTCTACTGTCTGTCTGAATCCAATGTGAACCTGCCTGGCCTTGGCCACTGGCATTACACAAGAACCTATCGATTTTACCTGAGTCTGATTTTGAATTTTCAAGTTGAAATCAGCCAAAGGCAAAAATAAATTGGCTGAAGAGAGCAGCAAAGGAAACCTGGAGAGGAGCATCACTGTTCTAGGACTTAGGTTTGGAAAAGTTAGGAATTGACTTTTCAGTTCCTGTCCCTTCTAGCCACACCCCATATCGCGTTCCTGGGCAGTTAGGAGTCCCTCCAAGTATTTCCAAATGTAACCCACTACGAAATGTGATATTTTCCTTGATGCTTCTGAAACTCCTGATATGGAAGTGGCCTCAGTCTTCAAGTTAGAAGAAGATGTTTTCCAGAATGACTTTCTCTGATAGAGATGCAAAGAAACATCTCCCTGGTAAAGTAATATGTGACAACAAAAAGACATACTGTTGTTATCACAGCAGTATCAACATTGCACATCAAAACTGGTGATAAAGGATGTCAGAGAAATGGCGCTGTGAGGAGTGCTCCCAATGCTTCTTCCTGGAACTTCAACAAATTCAACAATTAGAGACAGAAAAACAATCTCAAGAGCATCTGAAATACACATACATCAAACAAATGTATGATTGGGTGAAAAGGTGGCTGAATATATAACGCAGGGGTCCCCAAACTTTTTACACAGAGGGCTAGTTCACTGTCCCTCAGACCTTTGGAGGGCCGCCACATACAGTGCTCCTCTCACTGACCACCATTGGGGACGCCTGATATAACCTATTCTGAAGGAAATAAGATGGAGAACAGAGTATTTTGCTTTCCTCACTGACATGAGCAAGGGCCACTTTCACTTGGAACTGAGAGAAAGTGAGGGCTGGGGGCATGGAAAAAGGTGGGTTATGGCAAAGATATTCAAGCCGAAGAGAGAGTGTGCCCGTGGCTCAGCCCACGTGGAGCTAATGCCAGTGGCAGACCCCGGCAGAGGTGGGTGAGCAGTTGCCTTGTTTATTCCTGGTATCCTAGTTGGTGAGTGTGGGCAGTGTGTGAGTGGATCCACCTGGCGCTTCAGGCGTGGGTGCTCGCATTCCTGGATGGAGGGGTTGGGTCAGAGACTGTCAGTAGTGACCCCTTGTGTGGGCTGTGACCAGAGTATCTGAATAATCCCGGCCTCCCAAACAATGGCACGTGGGAAGTGCACGAAAGCCAGCTTCCCTACACCTGAATCTGTCTGGGCACGGCATCTCTGCCAGCCATACAGGCTAATAAAGCACATTCCTGGGGAAGAGAACTGTGGAATTGGTGGGGGGAAGGGCACCCAAGCAGCTTGCAGACAGCCTCTGGAGAGCAGACCTGTGGAGTGCTGAGGCATACTAGACATGCTGGAAGCTCATAGAAAGACACCTGAAAGGCAAGCAGCTCCCAGCCCTGCCGAATTATGCTGGCAGCTCTGGCTGGCAAAGCCTTACCCAGAACCCTGCATTGAGTGGGGATAGAGAGGGGATTTGGCAGCTCTTAGACCCTCTTGCTCTCCAGGCAGTGGCTGGGGCAACTTCACAGCTGAGTCCCAGGCTGCTGGTTCAGGAAGGAGAGATTTGGGGAGAGGCTCCAGGAAAATGGACTCTCCCATTGTTGGAGCCTGCAAATGCTAATAAGCTCCACCTACCAATGGGACTGAGGTCTAGTTTATGTCATCACCATAGCGACATAACAGCAAATCTCTGCCTAAGAGTGCCACAGGGGCAGAACTTGGGGTACAGCACCACCGGCCAAAAAGAGAGAGAAGAAAGAAAAAAGAAGAAGATAAGTTCTCAAAACCAGGAAAAAGCCACAGTCTTTATAACTTTTTCCACTTTGTTTCCTGTATTTTTATCTTTTTATTTCCTTCCACCTTGGTCATTTTATCTTCTTTTTGTTTTATTTTTTTCATTTCATTTTGAACATTATTACTCATAGGTGTTACATTTTCCATTCTTTTTTTTTCTATAAGTATTACATTCCAAAAAACTTAACTCAATATTTTTTTCTCTCTTTTTGTTTCTTCTTTTCTCTTTCACATCTCACCCACAAATTATTTTATTCTGGATTCAAATTTTTTCTTGTTGTGGCATTTTATGTGCTTTTTACTTCACTTTTTATCTCTTTAGCATTTCTTCCAACTCCGGCTCTTCATTCTATACTTTTTTGGCCACTTAATACAATAGAATTTTTATTTTTCACTGTATTTTTCTTTTTTTCTCTTTTTCTTTTCTCTTACACTATTTCTCTCATTTCACCATCATTTACAAACAAATTATTTTAGTCTTTTTTTTTATAGAGACAGAGAGTCAGAGAGAGGGATAGATAGGGACAGATAGGAATGAAGAGAGATGAGAAGCATCAATCATTAGTTTTTTATTGTGGCACATTAGTTATTCATTGATTGCTTTCTCATATGTGCCTTGACTGTGGGGCTACAACAGACTGAGTAACCCCTTGCTTCAGCCAGTGACCTTGGGTCCAAGCTGGTGAGCTTTGCTCAAACCAGATAAGCCCATGCTCAAGCTGGTGACCTCGGGGTCTCAAACCTGGGTCCTCCGCATTCCAGTCTGACACTCCATCCACTGCGCCACTGCCTGGTCAGGCAAATTATCTTATTCTTGATCCAAATTTTTTCCTTGTGGCATTTTGTGGGTTCTTGCCTCATTTTTTGCCTCTTTGTCACTTCCCCCTAACCCAGGCCCTCTGTTCTATGTATTTTTGTTCCACTTAGCACAATAGAATTTTCAGTTTTTCACTGCATTTTCTCAAAAAATATTTTTTATCAACTCTTATTAGTGTTTTAACAATACCACTCTCAAATGCCATTAAAGAAAAAGAAATTGAATATCATGGATACAAAAGACAATGATGTAGCTCAGATAGATGAGGGAAATTCTATAGAAAAAAATGTCAATATCTTGAAACCTTGGAGTGAAATGACAGAGAATTTAAAATTGGAGTCCTAAAAATACTCAGGATATACAAAAAAGCACAGAAAGGCAATATAGGGAGCTCAAAAAGACAATTCAATGAACAGAAAGAATACTTCACCAAGGAAATTGAAACTATGAAAATAAATCAAACAGAGATGAAAAACTCAATTTATGAACTGAAAAAAGGAGGTAACAAGCTTAGCCAATAGAACAGGCTAGATAGAGGAGAGAATTAGTGACATAGAAGACAGGCAACTAGAGGTACTACATAGAGAAGAGGAGAGAGACTCACAAATTAAAAAAATTGAGATAGCCCTACAGGAAATGTCTGACTCCATCAGTAAGAGCAACATAAAAATAATGGGTATATCAGAAGGAAAAGAGAGAGAAAATGGAATGGAGAACATGTTCAAACAAATAATAGACGAGAACTTCCCAAGCCTGTGGAAAGAACTAAAGCCTCGAATTCAAGAAGCAAACAGAACACCGAGTTATCTTAACCCTAGCAAACCTACCCCAAGGCATATCATAATGAAATTGGCACAAACCAATGACAAAGAAAAAAATCTCAAGGCATCCAGGGAAAAGAAGAATACAACATGTAAAGGAAGTTCCATTAGATTATCAACAGATTTCTCAGCAGAAACTCTACAAGCTAGAAGAGAGTGGACCCCAATATTTAAAGTTCTGAAAGAGAGAAACTTTCAGCCAAGAATACTATACCCATCAAAGCTATCCTTCAAATATGAAGGAGAAATAAAAACATTCACAGATACAGAAAAGATGAGGAAATTTATCACCAGAAAACCCCCACTTCAGGAAATACTAAAGGGGGTTTTCCAACCAGACAAAAAGAATAAAACAAAACAAAACTACAAGTAAAAGCTGTATCAAGATCACAATAAAAACAAGATTAGCCCTGGCCGGTTGGCTCAGCGGTAGAGCGTCGGCCTAGCGTGCGGAGGACCCGGGTTCGATTCCCGGCCAGGGCACATAGGAGAAGCGCCCATTTGCTTCTCCACCGCTCCGCCGCGCCTTCCTCTCTGTCTCTCTCTTCCCCTCCCGCAGCCAGGGCTCCATTGGAGCAAAGATGGCCCAGGCGCTGGGGATGGCTCTGTGGCCTCTGCCCCGGGCGCTAGAGTGGCTCTGGTCGCAACATGGCGACACCCAGGAGGGTCGCAACATGGCGACGCCCAGGATGGGCAGAGCATCGCCCCCTGGTGGGCAGAGCGTTGCCCCTGGTGGGCGTGCCGGGTGGATCCCGGTCGGGCACATGCGGGAGTCTGTCTGACTGTCTCTCCCTGTTTCCAGCTTCAGAAAAATGCAAAAAAACCCCAAAAAAACAAAACAAGATTAATCTGTGACAAAGAAACAAAAAAGGGGAAAGGACAAAGATTGACAGTAGCAAAGAGGATGGAGTGCAGAAGCACTCATGAGATAATGTACTACAATGAACATGATATGTATGCTTTCCATTACTTAATGCTAACCACCCCTGAAAAAACCAACACAGAAGTACATGGCTTGAAAAAAGAAGTAACAGAGAAAAGAAGTATGGATTACAACCAAACAAAAACAAATGATAGAAAAATAAAAGAGAAAAACCAAACAAGATACAAAACTATCCAAAAGCAATATATAAAATGGCAATAGGAAACCCTCACATGTCAATAATTACACTAAATGTAAATGGATTGAACTCACCAATAAAAAGACACAGAGTAGCAGAATGGATTAAAAAATAAAATCCAACTGTATGCTGCCTACAAGAAACACATCTAATTTACAAGGATAAAAACAAATTCAAAGTGAAAGTTTGGAAAACAATACTCCAAGCAAGTAACATCCAAAAAAAGCAGGTGTAGCAATACTCATATTTAACAATGCTTACTACAAGACGGCAAAGGTAATCAGAGACAAAAACAGTCATTTTAAAATGATAAAGGGGACATTGAATCAAGAAGACATAACACTTCTTAATATATATCCACCAAACCAAGGAGCACCAAAATATATAAGACAGCTACTGACTGACCTAAAAACAAAAACCGACAAAAATACAATTATACCTGGAGACCTCAATAAACCGCTAACGGCTCTAGATTGTTCATCCAAACAGATAATCAATAAAGAAATATTGGCCTTAAATGAAACACTAGAACAATTGTATATGATAGACATCTATAGGACACTTCATCCCAAAGTGCCAGAGTATACATTTTCCTCTAGTGTACATGGAACATTCTCAAGAATTGACCATATGTTGGGCCACAAAAATAACATCAACAAAATCAGAAAGATTGAAATTGTACCAAGCATATTTTCTGGTCATAAAGACTTGAAACTAGAATTCAACTGCAAAAAAGAGGTGAACATACCCACAAAAATGTGGAAACTAAACAACATACTTTTAAAAAAATGAGTGGGTCAAAGAAGAGATAAGTGCAGAGATCAAAAGATACATACAGGCAAACAAAAATAACAATGCAACATATCAAATCTCTGGGATGCAGCAAAAGCAGTAATAAGAGGAAGTTCATATCACTACAGGCCTATATGTACAAACAAGAGAGAGCCCAAGTAAACCACTTAACTTCACATCTTAAGGAACTAGAAAAAAAAGAACAAAGACAACCCAAAACCAGCAGAAGAAAGGAAATAATAAAAATTAGAGCAGAAATAAATGAAATAGAGAACAGAAAAACTATAGAAAAAATTAATAAAACAAGGAGCTGGTTCTTTAAAAAGATCAACAAAATTGACAAACCCTTGGCAAGACTTACCAAGGAAAAAAGAGAAAGGACTCATATAAACAAAATCCAAAATGAAAGAGGAGACATCACCACAGATATCTTAGATATACAAAGAATTATTGTAGAATACTATGAAAAACTATATGCCACCAAATTCAACAATCTAGAAGAAATGGATAAATTCCTAAAACAATACAATCTTCCTAGATTGAGTCATGAAGAAGCAGAAAGCCTAAACAGACACATAAGCAGGGAGGAAATAGAAACACTTATCAAAAACCTCCCCCAAAATAAAAGTTCAGAGCCAGATGGCTATACTAGTGAATTCTATCAAACATTCAAAGAAGACTTGATTCCTATTTTACTCAAAGTCTTCCAAAAAATGAAGAAGCAGCAGTACTTCCAAACACATTTTATGCGGCCAATACAACCCTCATACCAAAACCTGTCAAGGAGAACACAAAAAAAGAAAACTATAGACCAATATTTCTAATGAATACAGATGCTAAAATACTAAACAAAATACTAGCAAATCAAATACACAACACATTAAAAAAATAATTCATCATGAGCAAGTGGGATTAAGCCCAGAATCACAAGGATGGTTCAACATACGTAAAAACAGTTAATGTAAAACACCATATCAACAAAACAAAGAACAAAAACCATATGATCTTATCAATAGATGCAGAAAAGGCATTTGATAAAATACATAATTTTATGTTTAAAACAATTAACAAAATGGGTATAGAAGAAAAATATCTCAACATAATAAAGGCCATCTATGATAAATCATCAGCTAACATCATATTAAATGGCATAAAACTGAGGACTTTTCCCCTAAAATCAGGAACAAGACAGGGTTGTCCACTCTCTCCACTCTTATTCAACATAGTGCTGGAAGTTCTAGCCAGAGCAATCAGACAAGAGAAAGAAATAAAAGATATTCATGTTTGGAAAGAAGAAGTAAAGGTTTCACTTTTTGCAGATGATATGATCCTGTACATCGATATGACTCTACAAAAAGATTACTAGAAACAATAAACAAATACAGTAAGATCACAAGATACAAATTTAATATACAAAAGTCCATTGCCTTTCTATATGCCGACAATGAAACATCAGATAATGAGCTAAAAAAATAACCAATCCCTTTCATGGTTGCAACAACAACAACAACAACAACAACAAAAACCCTAGGAATATACATAACAAAGAATATAAAGGACCAATATAATGAAAACTACAAAACATTGTTAAGGGAAATCAAAAAAGATATAATGAAATGGAAAAATATTCCTTGTTCTTGGATAGGAAGAATAAATATAGTCAAAATGACTATATTATCCAAAGCAATATACAAATTTAATGCAATTCCCATAAAAATTCCAATGTCATTTTTTAAAGAAATGGAACAAAAAATCATCAGGTTTATATGGAACTATAAAAAACCTCGAACAGTCAGATCAATCTTAAGGAAAAAGAATGAAGCTGGGGCATTAAAATACCTGACTTCAAAATATATTATTAAGCTACGATAATCAAAACAGCATCGTATTGGCAGAAAAATAGACACTCAGACCAATGGAACAGAATAGAAAGCCCAGCAATAAAACCACATGTATATGGTCAAATAATTTTTGATAAAGTGGCCAACAATACACAATGGAGAAAAGAAACATCTTCAACAAATGGTGCTGGGAAAACTGGAAAACCACATGCAAAAGAATGAATCTCGACTACAGTTTGTCCCCTTATACTAAAATTAATTCAAAATGGATCAAAGACCTAAATATAAGACCTGAAACAATAAAGTACATAGAAGAAGACATAGGTACTAAACTCATGGACCTTGGTTACAAAGAGCACTTTATGAATTTGACTCCAAAGACAAGGGAAGTGAAGGCAAAGATAAATGAATGGGACTACATCAGACTAAGAAGCTTTTGCACAGCAAAAGAAACTGTCAACAAAATAAACAGACAGCCAACTAAATGGGAGATGGTATTTTCAAACAACAGCACAGATAAGGGCCTCATATCCAAAATATACAAAGAACTCATAAAACTCAACAACAAACAAGCAAACAGTCCAATAAAAAAATGAGAAGAGGACATGAACAGACCGTTTTCCCAGGAAGAAATACAAATGGCCAAAAGACATATGAAAAGATGCTCATCTTCGTTAGCTACTAGAGAAACGCATATCACAACTACAATGAGATACCACCTCACACCTATTAGATTAGCTATTATCAACAAGACAGGTAATAACAAATGTTGGAGAGGCTGTGGAGAAAAAGGAACCCTCATCCACTGTTGGTGGGAATGTAAAGTAGTACAACCATTATGGAAGAAAGTATGGTGGTTCCTCAAAAAATTAAAAATAGGGCCCTGGCTGGTTGGCTCAGTGGTAGAGTGTCGGCCTGGCGTGCAGAAGTCCTGGGTTTGATTTCTGGCCAGGGCACACAGGAGAAGCACCCATCTGCCTCTCCACCCCTCCCCCTCTCCTTCCTCTCTGTCTCTCTCTTCCCCTCCCGCAGCCGAGGCTCCATTGGAGCAAAGATGGCCCGGGCGCTGGGGATGACTCCTTGGCCTCTGCCCCAGGCGCTAGAATGGCTCTGGTCGCAACAGAGTGATGCCCCGGAGGGGCAGAGCATCGCCCCCTGGTGGGCGTGCCGGGTGGATCCCGGTCTGGTGCATGTGGGAGTCTGTCTGACTGTCTCTCCCTGTTTCCAGCTTCAGAAAAATACAAAAAAAAAATTAAAAATAGAATTAACATATGACCCAGCAATCCCTCTACTGGGAATATACCCCCATAACTCAAAAACACTGGTACGTAAAGACACATGCAGCCCCATGTTCATTGCAGCATTGTTCACAGTGGCCAAGATATGGACACAACCAAAAAGCCCTTTAATAGATGACTGGATAAAGAAGATGTGGTACATATATACTATGGAATACTACTCAGCCATAAGAAATGATGACATGGGATCATTTACAACAACATGGATGGACCTTGATAACATTATATTGAGTGAAATAAGTAAATCAGAAAAAACTAAGAACTATATGATTCCATACATAGGTGGGACATAAAAATGAGACTAAGGGACATGGACAAGAGTGTGGTGGTTACTGGGGATGGGGAGGGGGAGGGGTGGGGTGAGGGGAGAGGAGGGGCATGAAGAAAACCAGATAGAAGGTGACAGAAGACTATATGACTTTGGGTGATGGGTATGCAACATAATCAAATATCAAAATAACCTGGAGATGTTTACTCTGAACGTATGTAGCCTGATTTATCAATGTCTCCACATTAAAATTAATTTAAAAAATGGTGATAAAGTAAATTTTTATAAGATAAGTGTGTGCAGGTGCTACATTACACCTCCCTGGGCATCACGCTGCCTACTGTTAAGTAAAGTGTGTCCGTAAAGTCATGGTGCACTTTTGACCGGTCACAGGAAAGTAAAAAGATGATAGAAATGTGAAATCTGCACCAAATAAAAGGAAAACCCTCCCGTTTTCTGTGGATGATGTGGCAGCATGTGCACATGTGCAGATGATGATGTAACAGCGTGTATACAGTGGAGCAGCCCATGGCCATGCCAGTGGAGATGTGGATGGTACAAAGGAAGGTTTGTTCAGTGTGTTCTGTGGCTTGCTAAATTCGAATCCGTGACCAAAGTGCAATGTGAATATTGGCGCGTTTATAACGAAGCACCATCGCATAGGAATAACATTACTCAGTGGGATAAGCAGTTGAAGGAAACCGGCAGTTTGGTGGAGAAACCCCATTCTGGTAGGCCATCAGTCAGTGACGAGTCTGTAGAGGCTATACAGGATAGCTACATAGGAGCCCTAAAAATCTGTGCGTGAGTCCACATTGAACTGCACTGAATAGGTATGAAACTGGGAGAGTTTTTCTTTTATTTGGTGCAGATTTCACATTTCTATCATCTTTTGTTGCTTTCGTGAGACCGGTCAAAAGTGCACCATGATTTTACAGACACACTGTATGTGACAGTGCTGCGATTCTCAATCTCAGCTCTGAAAGCAATGCCATTGCTTTGTAAAGAATTGATTCTTTCAGCAAAGAGCTACTGAGTGAATTTGCAATCTACAGAGGATCTACAGAAGATTCACAAATAAGCCCGGCATGGGCCCTGCTCACAGGAGCTGGATATGTACCCAGGATGATAAACATGTAATTGATGTTGTTCCAGAAGGCAATGGATATGCAGAAGAGAGAGATGAGGAAGGGGCTTCAAGAGGCATTGAATAAGTACAACTTTTTTTCGAGTAAAAAAGCAAAAAAAAAAATGTTATTTTAGGCGGAGTGTTACATAAAAAAGGCAGAGGTATTAAGTGCCCAACCTGGTTAGGGAAAGGGAACTAGCGCTGGGCCTGAGCTTAGGATAGTAGAGGGCAGAGAAGGTGAGACTCCAGGCAGGCGGGGGTCTTGTAAGGGATCATGGTGCTGCTGGAGAGTCTGGCCTTTTTCTCTAGGTAACGGAGAGCTAGAGAGGATGTGCAGGCAGAAGGGGAAGTGTGGTGTGGAGGGGTGCAGAGGTCTGAGGCAGATCAAGGGCCCTGAGGAGGCTGCGCCAGCAGCCAGAGGGACATCGGGAATGAGAGGATCCGACAAATCATAGAGCAGGAGTTTCCTGGTGATGACCAACTGACTGGGTGGAGGGTCAAAGGGAAGGATAAGCCATGTTCCAGCAGATTTTAGAATAACCCACAAATCAAATTAACTTTCTTTTGCTAACCTAGAATAAATTATATTTGTTTTTTTTTTTTTGCTAACAGAAAATGAATTAATTCTGGCCCTAAAAGTCCATATTGCCAAAGAGCTCCACTTTACTTACCTTTAATGTATTCAGAATCATTTAGTTTGACACTGTATTGGAAATTACTTGATCCATAACTTACTTTGAAAGAAATAATATGCCTTGTTTCAATGTCTACCTGAATCTGAGCTTGAGGCTCTCACAAAAGTTAGTTACTTTATAAATATCACCACTAAAAGGTACATAGGTTATATGTACCTTTATAAAGAGAAGTCATAGGTTAGAATGGCCACACCTCAGGGCCAGGTGTTTCTAAGTCTGTTTGGTCTGGGTTAGACCTGTGCCAGGGATTGAAGGGTGGCACGTATTTCTCCAAATCATCCTATGTTCTTTGAAGTTATTTATTTTTATTTTTTAAATTAAATTTATTGGAGTGACATTGCTTAATAATGATATAGTTTTCTCAAGTGTACAATTCTATTATATATCATCTGTGTATTGCATTTGTGTGTCTACTACACAAAGTCAAAACTTTTGTTACCACAGATTTGACCCCCTTTACCCTGCCCTCTGTTCCCTCTGGTAACCACCACACTGTTGTCTGTGAGGTTTTGTTTGTTTATTTTCTTGTTTGTCCATTTGTTGCTTTTAGTTTTATATGCTAGACATGAATGAAATTATATAGTTCTTGACTTCTTCTGTCTGATTTATATAGCCACTATGGAAAACAATATGGAAATTTTTCAAAAAATTAAGAATAGCATTACCGTATGACCCAGCAACCCCTCTTCTGGGTATCTACTTGAAAATTTGAAAACATTTATTTGCAAATATATATGCACCCCTATGTGCACTGCAGCATTATTCATGTTGACCAAGACAAGGACACAACTGGAGTGTCCTCTGATAGATAATTATGGACAAAGAATATGTGGTACATACATACAACACAATACTACTCGGCCACAAAAAATATGAAATACTGTCATTTGTGACAACGTGGATGGATCTTGAGAATATCATGCTAAGCAAAATAACTTGAAAGTGATTTTACTATGTAATGGACAGTATTAGGTAATTTTAAATAGAAAAGTTCAAAAGTCAGGTAGACAAAATCTGGATTGTAAGTTTCTTCATGAAAAATAGAATAGATTTAATTTGGTTCACAGAAATCTCTGTGAGACTAGCGCTGTGACAGAAAAACTTTATCAGTTTTACCACTGGACTAAATTACTGGAGCACGTTCTGAGGGGGAGGGGAGGGGAAGTCCTCATGCTTTGTAAAAACCTCTTAACAATGGGCAAGTCTACAGATTCACTGGAAGCCTTTAAGTTTTGCAATGAACTGCTTTATATGTAAACGTTCTTAGATTATTTTAGGCAACATGGAAGCTTTTCACTTAGTTGGAGCCCCTCTGGGAATCTGTGCCAAGGCACCACTCTCCACTGGCCACAGAGAATGACCCAATTGTACCCTTAGTTTCCCCTAAATACAATCTATTGATTTTCTTTCTCCCACAGTAATCAGGGTGATCTTGATTATTCCAAAGCAATTAGGTAGTTTTTGCTTGGACTCTTCTTCAGCCTTGAAGGATTCTATTTACTCTCCTCCATTATAGCTTTAACATAGTCCCTTACATAGCCTACAGTTGCTTTTCTGCGTCAATAAGCCATAGCATTCCAATATTAATAACTCTCTGCCACGGGTTTAGCTTCCTCACCTTCTTCCCATGCTTGGATGATTTCCTCTGCATTTGAAGTAATCAACAGGGGCCTGAAATTCATTCAGGCTGTCACACACTCCATAAAGTTTCCAAAATAAGCCAGTGGCAAGCATTTAATTAGCTCATTCTGTTTCTGCAAGGGCAGAAATGCAGGCTTGAGGAGTCCAAGAACGGGTATACAATATAGCTCTTTCTGAAACCTCCATGCTATGGCAGGAAATAGAAATGGAATTCAGAAGACTACAGTTCTGCTCTTACCACAATCTCTGTGGCTTCAGACATGTGTCTTTGCCAATCTTTCCTTTGGGTAAAAAGAGTGGGTGCCACTAGTTTTTCAAAGAGGTTTCTCCCAGCTGTAAAGTCTGTTGTAAGTACCAGTCACCATGCCAGCGCTGAGGATAAAAGATGCTCAAGTCACAGCTAAACGTGGAAGAAGGAAGACAGGCATAGTGACAAGTATCTCTCCTGCCTGGGAAGGGCTCTGCTATAGATGGGTGGAGAGTGCAGCGGGAGCATCTTCAGGGCTGCTCCTGGGATAGCACTAGGCTGAGGATACAAAGGCTGGGAAGCTGCTGTTATTCCTGTGGTCTTTGCAGCAGGGAAATATTTACTTTCTCCCCCATGCCCAGTCAACAATACTTATTTCCATACCCTGCAAAGCCTCTGAAAAAAGGAAGTGTTTTTTAAGATGTTTATATTAGGCTTTTTGCTGATGGCTATCAGAAGTTTTGAAATCACGGCATTTCCATCAAGATGAGCCAATAATGAATCTCATGCACACACAGGAAAACGCTGCAGCGAGTTTTATAAGTGGATAGGAAAGCTGATGTTAGATGAGCTGGCAGGAAAGCCTGACAGGGGCATTCACTGGCTGAAGGGGAGAAGAGTTCTCAGTCCCTTTCATGAAGAAAAATACAGATCTGTGAACCTGGAATAATATCTCCATGACATTTGCATATCTGTGTGGAGTCTAACCCATGTTTCCACTGGGGATGAATACTACACAGACAACTGGGCTCTGTTCCCAGCAGCCAGTCCCACCTCCTCAGCTTATTAATGGTTTATTTAGGCTTCACCTTGATCCAGAAGAGTGAAACAATTTACATAAACACATACATAAACCAATAAAATTTAAAATAAAAAGGTACTGCTGAAGTGTGTATAAATGCTGACCCTTCAAAGTGTTTACACCTTTTGCCTTGGCAATGATATTTCTAGAAATTTATCCTAAGGATAATAATTAGAGCCTGCTCAAAGATTTATCTCTGCATTTCATATACTTATAACTTATATTCTTTGCTTTTTAAGCTGTGAAATGTCTTAATAAAAGAGGGTGAAAATGTATATGCACAGTTAAAAGCACAATAACAAAGCAAACACTTGTGTACCCACCATTTAAGGTAAGATAAAGACAGTGCTGGTGTTTTGGAAGCACCCTTTGGGCCCTTCGACAACAGCCTTGCCCCATCTCATTCCCACTACATTTCACATGGGCAATAGCATTAAAATCCAGTTTTGTGGTATCTATTCCATGGCTTGCTTTCCATTTTAACCACTTATAAATATATCTCTAAATAATGTATGATTTTATTTTGCCTTTTTTTGAATTCTGTGATTGACTTCTTATTCTAAATATTATGTTATTGAGATTTTAAAATATTGATGCATATAACTTAAATTTTATTCATTTTTCTCTGTTCTGTGGCATTCCAATATTTGAACATATCACAATTTATTTACCTATTCTACTATTGATAGATATTTAAGTTGTTTACAGTGTTTGCTATTATAAGCAATGAAGCTATTGCTATTGTTGTACATGTAAAATATTGGACATGTATAACAGATTCCTTAGAGTACACATTTAAAAGTGAAATTGCTGGGCTGTAAAGCACAAGGCCAACTACACTAGTTGTGAAGAGACAAGTGTGATTGTCTGATAAATCCCCCTGGAAGTTCAGGTTGCCCAGCGCCAAGAGAGTTGGGATCAGGCATTCCACTTTTTCTAGAAGAATGGGCTTTG
Source organism: Saccopteryx bilineata (assembly GCF_036850765.1). NCBI lineage: Eukaryota > Metazoa > Chordata > Mammalia > Chiroptera > Emballonuridae > Saccopteryx > Saccopteryx bilineata. Next base: position 106,499,425 of record NC_089493.1, on the reverse strand, counting down.
CCTCCACTCAATTTTCCACATGGTCATGGGTTGTTATCAGTGGTGTTGCCAGACAGCTCTGTAAATATCTGACATCTACATTCAGATTGCTTGACACTAATCCCCCCCCCCCCACTTCCCTTTTTACCTATTAGCAAGACCATTCTCTTGGGTTCTGCCTGTGGAATAGAGCCCTCCTGGTATATCCAGCAGTAACCCTGGTCCTTCACATTTCTTTGTGGGAGACTGAGCTACCAGTGAACCATGCATGTTTTGTTGACCCTCTGCTTTAAGTTTCCACAACAAAGTGGAAACTACACTGTATGACTGTATCTACACTGTATGACTTCCCCACCTTTTCATTTGATGTAATGTCAAACTATTTGCCAATGTGATTACTCCAATTAAGCTTTCTGCAGTGGGTAAGGAATCTTTTTGCTGCACATTCTCAACAATGCATTACTTGAAAATTTACATTTAATGACTTTTATATTTTTGTTAATCTTGTGGCTATAAAATTATGTCATTGTAATTTAATTTGCATTTCCTTGATCACTAATGAAATCGAGCATCCTTTCATATGTTTATGAGTCATTCAAATTTCTTCTCTTGTTAAGTATTTTTTATTTTAATTTATTGTGTTTACATAGATTCTAGTATCCCACCAGCCCCCTTGTTCACCACAACTTCCTCATTGCCCTCCTCCCTGCAACTCCTTCCCCCCTTCCCTCCAGTATTTGCTTCACTGCTTTCTATAACGTTGTGTTATGTGTGTATAATGTCTCATCCTATCACCCCGTTCGCTCTGTCCGCTTTCCCTCTGGACCCTTTGATCCCACCTCTGTCTCTGTTTCGTTCCTCAGTTCATATTTTTCATAGGATTACTCAAATGAGTGAGGTCATATGATATTTTTCTTTCTCTGCCTGGCTTATTTAACTTAATATAATAGTTTCCAGGTCCATCCATGTTGTTGCAAAAGGTAAGATTTTCTTCTTTTTCATGGCCCCATAGTATTTCATTGTGTATATGCATCACTACTTTTTAATCCACTTGTCCACTGACGGACATTAGAGCTGTTTCCAGATCTTGGCTATTGTAAACAATGCTGACATAAACATGAGGGAGCATTTCTTCTTCTGAATCAGTTATGTGGTGTTTTGGGGATATATTCCTAAGTGGGAAGGCTGGGTCAAATGGCAGTTCCATTTTTAATTTTTTGAGGATCTCCATACTGTTTTCCACAGTGGCTGCACCAGTCTGCATTCCCACCAGCAGTGCAGGAGGGTTCCCTTCTCTCCATGTCCCCCTCAGCACTTATTATGTGATGTTTTGTTAATTGAGTGCCATTCTGACTGGTCTGAGATGATATCCTATTGTGGTTTTAATTTGCATTCCTCTAATAATTAGTGATGTTGAACATTTTTTCATCTGCCTATTGGCCATCTTTATGTCTTTTTTGGAGAAGTGTCTATTCATTTTTTTTGCCCATTTTTTGATTGGATTGTTTATCTTCCTGGTGTTGAGTTTTACAAGTTCTTTATAAATTTTGGTTATTAACCCCTTATCAGATGTATTGTAGAATATGTTCTCCCATTGTGTGGTTTGTCTTTTTATTTTGTTCATATTGTCTTTAGCTGTGCAAAAGCTTTTTAGTTTGATATAGTCCCATTAGTTCATCCTGTCCTTTATTTCCCTTGCCCCTGGAGTTAAATCAGCAAATATATTGCTGCGAGAGATGTCGGAGAGCTTACTGCCTATGTTTTCTTCTAAGATGCTTATGGTTTCTTGACTCACATTTAAGTCTTTTATCCACTTTGAGTTTACTTTTGTGAGTGGTATAAGTTGGTGGTCTAGTTTCATTTTTTTGCAGGTAGCTGTCCAATTTTCCCAACACTATTTGTTAAAGAGACTGTCTTTACTCCATTTTATGCTCTTATCTCCTTTGTCAAATATCAAAAATCCATAAAGGTGTGGGTTTATTTCTGGGCTTTCTGTTCTGTTCCATTGATCTATATGCCTGTTCTTATACTAGTACCAAGCTATTTTGAGTACAATGGCCTTGAATTATAACTTGATATCAGGAAGTGTGATACCAATCACTTTATTCTTCTTTTTCAAGATTGCTGAGGCTATTAGTGTTTTTTTTTACTGCATAAAAATTTTTGGAATATGTGTTCTATATCTTTGAAGTATGTCACTGGTATTTTAATAGGAATTGCATTGAATTTATAAATTGCTTTTGGTAATATAGACATTTTAATGAAGTTTATTCTTCCTATCCATGAACATGGTATATGCTTCCACTTGTTTGTATCTTCCTTGATTTCTTTTATCAATGTTTTATAACTTTCCGAGTACAAGTTTTTAACATCCTTTGTTAAATTTACTCCTAGGTACTTTATTTTTTTTTGTTGCAGTAGTGAAGGGGATTGTTTTTTTAATTTCTCTTTCAGACAGATAATTGTTGGTGGATAAAAATAACTCTGATTTCTGAGTATTAATTTTATACCCTGCCACCTTGCTGAATTCATTTATCAGGTCGAGTAGTTTTTTGACTGAGACTTTAGGATTTTCTATATACAGTATCGTATCATCAGCAAATAATGATAGTTTTACTTCTTTTTTTCCAATTTGAATTTCCTTTTATTTCTTCTTCTGATTGCTGTGGCTTGGACTTTCAGAACTATGTTGAGTAAGAGTGGTGAAAAAGGGCACCCCTGCCTTATTCCTGATCTTAAGGAGATAACTTTTAACTTTTGCCCATTGAGTATGATGTTGGCTGTGGGTTTGTCATAGATGGCATTTATCATGCTAAGGTATGTTTTCTGTATTACCACTTTGTTGAGAGTTTTGATCATAAATGGGTGCTGGATTTTATCAAATGTTTTTTCTGCATTTATTGATATTATCACGTGGTTTTTCTTCTTCCTTTTGTTTATGTGATGAATCACATTGATTGATTTGCAAATATTATACCAACCTAACCTCCCCAGAATAAATCCAACTTGATCATGATGTATGATTTTTTTATGTATTGCTGGATCCAGTGTGCTAATATTTTGTTGAGAATTTTAGCATCTAAATTCATCTGGGATATTGGTCTATAGTTTTTTTTTGTGTGTGTATTTTCTTTGCCTGGTTTTGAAATCAGAATTATGCTTGCCTCATAAAAGGAGCTTGGAAGTCTTCCTTCCTCTTGAATTTTTTGAAATAGCTTGAGAAGGATAGGAGTTCTTTGAATATTTGGTAGAATTTGCCTGTGAAGGCATCTGGCCCAGGGCTTTTGTTTGTTGCAAGTTTTTTGATAACTGTTTCAATCTCATTTGGTCTGTTTAGGTTTTCTAATTCTTCCAGCTTAATTTTTGAAAAATTATATTTTTCAAGGAATTTGTCTATTTTACCTAGGTTGTCTAATTTTTTGTCATACAGTTCTTCATAGTGTTTTCTTACAATCCTTTGTATTTCTGCTATGTCAGTTGTTACTTCTCCACTCTCATTTCTAATTTTATTTATTTGAGTCCTCTCTCTTTTTTTCTTGGTGAGTCTGGTTAAAGGTTCATTGATCTTGTTTACCTTTTCAAAGAACCAGCTCTTGGTTTCATTGTTCCTCTGTATTGTTTTTTTTTTAGCCTCTATGTCATTTATTTCCGCTCTGATCTTTATTATTTCTTTCCTTCTACTTCTTCTGGGCTTTACTTGCTGTTCTTTTTCTAGTTCTTTTAGTTGCAGGGTTAAGTTGTTTGTTTGAGCTTTTTCTAGCTTCTTAAGGTATGCCTGTAATACTATGAACTTCCCTCTCAGGACTGCTTTTGCTATGTCCCATAAATTTTGAGTTATTATATGCTCATTTTTATTTGTTTAAGGAAATTTTTGATTTCTTCCTTGATTTCATTGACCCATTTCTTATTTAATAACATGCTGTTTGGTTTCCAAGTGTTTGAGTGTTTTTTAGTTTTTCTATTGTAGTTGATTTCTAGTTTGATGCCATTGTCATCAGAGAAGATGCTTGATATGATTTCAATCTTCTTAAATTTATTGAGACTTATTTTGTCTCCTAACATGTGGGCTATCCTAGAGAATGTACCATGAGCACTTGAAAAGAATGTATATTATGCTGCTTTAGGATGAAAGGTTCTAAAGATATCTATTAAATCCATTTGATCTAGTGTGTCCCTTAATTCTGCTGTTTCTTTGTTAATTTTCTTTTTTTTTTTTAAATTTCTTTATTTTTTACAGAGACAGAGAGTGAGTCAGAGAGAGGGATAGACAGGGACAGACAGACAGGAATGGAGAGAGATGAGAAGCATCAATCATTAGTTTTTCATTGCCCGTTGCAACACCTTTGTTGTTCATTGATTGCTTTCTCATATGTGCCTTGACCGTGGGCCTTCAACAGACTGAGTAACCCCTTGCTGGAGCCAGCGACCTTGGGTTCAAGCTGGTGGGCTTTTCCTCAAACCAGATGAGCCCGCACTCAAGCTGGCGACCTCGGGGTCTTGAACCCGGGTCCTCTGCATCCCAGTCCGACGCTCTATCCACTGCGCCACCGCCTGGTCAGGCTAATTTTCTTTTTTGAGGATCTATCCAGTGATGTTAGTGGGGTATTGAAATCCCCTATTATTATAGTATTGCTGTTGATCTCATCCTTTATGTCCATCAAAGTCTGCTTTATATATTTAGGTGCTCCTATATTAGATGCATAGATATTTATAATGGTTATCTCTTCCTGTTGGATTGCTTCCTTTATCATTATGTAGTGACCTTCTTTATCCCTTATTATAGTCTTTGTTTTAAAGTCTATTTTGTCAGATGTAAGTATTGCTACCCCAACTTTTTTTTTTCATTTCCATTTGCATCAAATATTTTATTCTATCTTTTTACTTTCAGTCTATGTGTATCTTTTGTTTTGATGTGGGTCTCCTGTAGACAGCGTATGTATGGGTCTCGTACATATACAGGTCTTTTGATTGGAGCATTTAATTCATTTACATAGAAGGTTTTTATTGATATGTAGTTGTTTATTGCCATTTTAAAAAATCTACATTCCTCTTTTACTAGATTCTTCCGCCCCCCCCCACTTTGTTCTGTCTCTGACATGCCCCTTAACAGTTCGTGCAGCATTGGTTTGGTTGTGATGAATTCCTTGAGTTTTTTTTTTTTGTCTGGGAAATTTTTTATTTTATCTTCAATTTTAAATGATATCCTTACTGGATAAAGAAGTCTTGGTTGTAGGTTCTTGTTTTGCATTACTTTGAATATTTCTTGCCATTCCCTTTTGGCCTCAAGTGTTTCTGTTGAGAAGTTGGATGTTATCTTTATGGGGGCTACTTTGAGGTGATTGAGTGTTTTTCCCTTTCAACTTTTAGTATTCTTTCTTTATCTCTTAGCTTTGATATTTTAATTATGATGTGTCTTGGTGTAGGTCTCTTTGGGTTCTTTTTTAATGGGGTTCTCCCTGCTTCTTGAATCTGTGTGACACTTTCCTGCATCAATTTAGGGAAATTTTTAGTTATAATTTCTTCAATCAGGTTCTCTATCCCTTGTTCTTTTTCTTCTCTGAACCCCTATTATGTGGATATTGTTTCTCTTCATGTTGTCACAGAGCTCTCTTAGAGTTTTCTCAGACTTTTTGATTCTCTTTTTTTTTGCTGTCTGCTTTTGTGCTTTTGCTTATCTTGTCCTCTAAGTCACTGATTCAATCCTCTGCTTCATCCAACTTGCTTTTAATTCCTTCTAGTGTAGTCTTTATTTATGATATTGTGTTTGTCATTTCTTTCTGATTCTTTTTTATGACTTGAGTATCCTTTTTTGGTGACAGAGTGAAGGATAGATAAGAACAGATTGACAGACAGGAAAGGAGAGAGATGAGAAGCATCAATTCTTTGTTGTGGCACCTTTGTTGTTCATTGATTGCTTTCTTATATGTACCTTGACCAGGGGCTATAGCAGACTGAGTCACTTGCTTAAGCCAGTGACCTTGGGCTCAAGCCGATGAGCCTTGCTCAAACCAGATGAGCTTGTGCTCAAGCTGGTGACCTCAGGGTTTCAAAAATGGGTCCTCTGCATCCCAGTCCAACACTTTATCCACTGCGCCACCACCTGGTCAGGTGCTTGTTAAGTCCATCTAGTGTATCTTTGAGATCCTTAAGCATCCTAACAATCATTATTTTATACTCTGCATCTGGTAATTTGATTACTTCCATTTCATTCAGATCTTTTTCTGGGGATTTTTCTTGTTGATTCATATGGCTTAAATTCCTCTGTCTTCCCATTGTTTCTGTGTGTGGCTTGCAAGCTTGTTCGTATTGTGGTCTCCTTAACTAGTAGAGCTGCTTTAAAGTCTTAATTAGCCTGCTTCCAGTTTGCTTAACTCAGCAGGGGGCTTATTTGAAACTGTATCCAGGAATACAGTGTGTGTGACCTCTGAAAATCTGAAGCCATATTCTAACAGTTGCTCTCTGGGGGTGGGGTGCATTCTCGGTATCAGAAGGGAGAGGTGTATCTCAGATTTCCCTGGAAACCTGATTTTCTCCTTTCCCCCTTACTTCTTGCTTTCCATTGTGTCTTTTGTGCTGATTGGAGCTGGACAGCTTTTTGGAGGTGGGACTCTTGGAACCACTTTAGGCTTGTGCTGGGTAGAGGGATCAACCCCTCCTCTAGCTATGGCCACCTGCACACTGAAGAATGAGTCAGCTTCTCAGGTCAGCCCATGCACTCCTCTCCCTGTCACCATTTGTCTCTCACTCCCTACTTTTCTCGTGCAAGACAAGTTAGTCCTCGCAGACTTCCTCAACCCCAGAGCCCCAGGCAAGTGACTGTGAGTGATATTTTCTGCCCTGTTTCTTTAAGGCTGCTCTTTCTTTCTCCAGCCACTTCCCACAGACAGAACTCTTGCTCTTCTCCCTACTCAATGCTGTCCGTTTGTCCCCTCTAGTCCCTGGATTTCTAGGCTGGGTCTCTGGTTCTGAGCCTGAGGGCCCCTGTCTTTCAGGGTCTCTCTTCTTGTAATGAGAGCCCTTCTGGGCTCTCAGCCTTAGCTTCCCTTTGCTTCTGAGAGCAAGGATGTCTCCACTGCACCCCCACACTCCCTACCAGGATCTGTGTGGATTCTTCTGTGCTTCCTGTTTTTTCAGACCTGTTCTTTTAGTCCAAAGTTGATTTTTCATGATGATTGTTCCTAAATTAATTTGTAATCCAGTTTGGTGGTGGGAACTGGCAGTCTGTGTGTTTACCTACTCCGTTGCCATCTTTTAAAGTGCTTATTCAAGGCTCTTTCTGAGTTGTTTGCCTTTTAAAAAATTGTACATGTGGGTTATTTATATTTCTAGTTGTGATCCTTTTGTGGCTTATATAAATTACCAATGTTTTCTTCAGTTTTATGACTTGTCTTTTCTCCTTTATTATGGGAATTTTGATAAACAGAAGTATTTTATTTTAATGAAGATTGGTTATTAAAAATTTTATAGTTTATACTTTTGGTTTTATTTAAAAAATTCTTTTCTATCTATGGGTAATTAGGCTGTTCTATATTTTCATCTAAATGTTGTATATTTTACTATTTGATTTGGGGAATTTAATCCTGGAGTTGATATTTGTGTGTGGTGGCAGTTCAATTTTACATTTTGCATATGAATAATTGTTCAGCACCATTTACTGAAATGTCCATTTTTTAAAAAATTGATATACAGGGTCAGCTATGTCAGACATCAAACATCCATATGTGTATGAGAATATTTTTGGAATCATTATTTAGTTCTATCAATTTATTTGTATATTCCTGCAAAAATAATAGACTGCCCCAATGTCTATAGTTTATAGAAAGTCTTACTACCTGATAGAACAAGTTGCTTCACCATGTTTTTCATCAGTAAAATTTTTTTCTTCATAGCCTTTTGTTTTTCCATTTAAATCAGCTTGTGAAGTTCCACAAAAGTAAACAAAATGTTGAGTTTTTGATTGAGATAACCTCAATTTGGAAAAACTTGACATATTTAAATTATTGAGTTTTATAATCCATGAACATAGTATATTTTTACTTTCATTTATATTTTTAAACATGTCTTTTAATAAGGTTTATAATATTCTCCAGTGAGATCTTTTTCAAATGCTATTAAGAATAATATATCCTAAAATATTTTATTTTTATTTATTTCTATTGATATGTAGAATACACTTGATTCTTGTAAATGAATTCTCATTAATGTTAGTAATTTACCTATAGAGTTATTTTCTACATACACAGTTATATCATCACCAAATAATGATTGTTTTGCTTTTTTGTCTTGCCTTTCTCTGTTAACCAGGCACAGTACAGTGTCAAATACAAAAGAAAATAATGGATACCCTTGTTTTGTTTCCTGATCTTTAAAAGGAATGTTTTCAACATTGCATTATTAATATGTTGTTTTCTGAAGATTTATCTTTAAAATGACTTATTAATAGAAGGGAAGGAAGTTTTCTTCTATTCTAAGTTTGTTTATTATGAATAAATGCTCTATTTTATTATATGCTTTTTCTTAAATGGATTCAAATGATTATATAATTTTTCTTATTTCATTTGTTAATATGATGAATTAATTATTCACATATTTTCTAATGAACTGTCAATTGCATTCTTGAGATAATTCTAATATGATTATAATTTTTAAATACATTTCTTTAATCACTTTGTTAATATTTTAAAATATTTTGCATTTGTGTTCATAAGACTGACTTTTAATATTTCTTTCCTTACTGTTCTTAACAGGTTTTGGTATCAAGAAACATTATTTTTTTTGTAAGTAGCTAAGGATAATGGGAAAAAGGAACAATAAGAAAATATAAAATTTAGGTCGTAATACAAAATTTACGCTATAAAAATCTCTTACATGGCTAGGAATTTAGCTTTGAATTTCCTAGCAATGAATTCAAATCAATTTTATGATTCATAAAAATCACAGAGGCAAAATCAGTTTGCTGTTCAGGAGCAGAACAAATTTTTCAAGAGGCAGTATAGGATGGTGGTTTGAAGACTGTTCCTTCAATCTAGACTACCTGAGTTCCAAAGCTAACTCTATAATTTAGTAGCTATGTAATTTGGACAAATTAGTTAATCTTTTGTGTTTCATATTTCTTACCTATAAAACAAAGATAATTATGGTATCTACCTATAGAAGTGTTTCACTGATTAAATAGGTTAATACACATAACATATTTTGAAAAGTGATGGGTTCTTGGTAGCACTCAATAAACATTAACATTTGTTTTTATTTCTGATAGTGAGACCAGAAAGAAAATTTCTCTTTGAATCCCTTTTGAGTGAATACCGTTCAATGAAAGAACAATGACCCCCCCAAAATTCTTATAGAATTATTGTTATTATTATGTAATAATTTTTAGAAATATATCCTTCAGGCAAGCTTTCATAAGTAATGCTTTTCTAGAATTTTTGATAAATTTTGGGAGCAGTGAGTATGAACTGATGTTCTGAGCAGTACCTGGAATACATACAGTCATATTCGTGTATATTTTTACATAGAGAAGTAAAAATAGAAGGCCACTTTTCCTCCATGTGGGCCGAGAAGTACTTGGGGGCATGGCCAAGTATCTCTCCTTGAGAAGTTTTGGGTATGTAGCAGTGCACAGTCATAAGAGTGGTCAATGTCCCAGTGGCTAAATTAATTTAAGCTTGGGAAAAATTAAAATTAGATACTGAAAACTATCACTATGGTCATACATTGTTATTTAAAAAATGTCTAGGTATAGATACCTAAATGAGTTAACTAACTGTAATGGATAATTGGCTACATTGTACTTACACTGATTTGACTATGTGCTGTACTGTTCTAAGCACTTCACCTATACTAACTTGGTTAACCCTCAGGACAACAACATGAAGCAGATGTTGTTATTATACCTATTTTACAGCTGAGTTATGCAACTAGTAAGTGGCAAAACTGACATTCAAACACAGGCAGATTGGCTCCTGTGTCCAAATGTTAGTTAATTGCCTACTCAAAATGATGACTATATTTTAGAATAGTTGAACTGTATGTGGACCTTCTTTGTGGCAGGAATTTAACAGCAGGCCACAATATTCCAAGTGTTAAAAGAAAAAGATCTGCATGTAAGAATGTTTTTCCTTTTCTAATCTATGACAAGGTACATGTCCAGGTCAGACAAGAATGGTATGATCACACAAAGTGAAAACAATTGTGGCGTCTTTCATGTGATTTCTATCTGATCAGTTAGAGATCCTAATTCTGACAGTGGATTAAGAAGCAAATTCTCATTAAACATCAATAATGAGGATCAATAGTGTATTGATCTTGTGATTTCCATCCATAATTAATTCTCATCTTCTGAAATATAAAGAAGTAATCTAAAAAGAGCACACATACTTTTGTATAACTCTGGAACTTTTCTTTACAAGTTAATACAGAGTTAGTCTGTGATCAGGAATGGAATAACTGTGCCTAAATGCCACCTCCTCCCACATAAAATATTGGCTTACTAAGCCTAAATGTACAATTTATCGAAAAGGAAACAGGCATGCTGCTGTTTTCGTGGCCACAACTTGTAGCTCTTTTAAGTTGGGTTCTTTCAGCATGCAGGTTTTCTGTGGCATTAGCTTTTGATACTGTAGTAGCATAACATTTGGCTGCAGCTGTCTAATAGGAAGCTTAAATAGCTGCTATTGGGTTGGGGTAGTTGCAGGACAGCAGTGTGAAGCCTGGAGGCATTTTTCCCTTTTCTTTAGTTTCTTGACAGTGAGTGTTGGGGTAGTCCTGCTGCAAAGCAGAATGTTTCTAGTGTTCATTGTCCATGTGTCTTGCCAGGGTCTCATCAATGATGCCCCCCAAAATGGCTTCCTTGATCTTGGGACATTGTGCCTGGAGAATACCATCACATTTGGATGGTTGTTTTTGGGGTTACCTTTGCTATTACTCTGGTCCTCTAATTTGGAAATGATAAAGTTGCCTTTTATAAACTGATGGGTTTCACAATGGTTTTAACTAGTTGATAATGTAGTTGTAGAGTTGCTAAAGATATTTATAAACAGGGGCCTGAGCACACCCTTCAAAACAATTCTTTAATAGTTCTGGGGGCAGGAAGTCTTCCCAGTTACTTTACTTGGTTAAATTTATTTTTATAGATCAGTTGTTCAATAAGAAAGCACTACCTAGGCCCAGTAAGAAAGCAGCCCGGAATCTGTAAAGTCACTTGGGTTTGCAGAGCTGGGAAAATAAGATCCTGAAGTTAACCAAGACCTGGGTTTCTAAGATCTCGTTCATCAAATTCATAGCTCTAATAATAATGCTCTAGAATCTGCCCTCATTTCCACTCTAATGGTCAAATTTAGATTTAATAACATAGATTAATTATAAATTATTTGTTTGTTTATTTATTTATTTTTAGCATGAGAGAGAGACAGAAACAGGATAAGAGGAAGATGAGATACATCAACTCGTAGTTGCAGCACTTATTCAATAACTGATTTTTATATGTTCTTTGATTGGGGGTCTCAGGCTGAGCCAGTGACCCTTTGCTCAATCCAGTGACCCTGGGGTCAAGCCAGTGATCATAGGATCATATCCATAGTTTCATGCTCAAGCCAGTGACCCTGTGCTCAAGCTGGTGCACCTGCACTGAAGTCAGATGAGCCTGTGATCAAGCCAGAAACCTTGGGTTTTAAACCTGGGACCGCATATCTCAAGCCAACACTCTATACACTTTTATTTTATTTATTTATTTTTGAAAGAGGCAGGGAGAGAGAGGCAGGAACATCAATCTGCTCCTGTGCCCTGATGGAGGAATTGAACCGGGAACATCTGCGCTCTGGGACGATGCTCCAACCAAATGAGCTATCTAGCCAGCTCTTAATTTTTATTGATTTTTAGAGAGACAGAGAGAGGGAGGAAGAGAGAAGGTATGGGAATGGAAGCATTGATTTTTTGTTCCACTCAGTAGTGTATTCATTGGTTACTTCCCATGTGAGTCCTTGACCTGAGATCAAACCCAAGACCTTTTTGTTTTGGGTCGACACTTTAAATCAACAGAGCTAACCAGCCAGGGTCTTTTTTTTCTAAATAAAGATTTTATTTATTGATAGAGGAGAGAGAAAGAAAGAAAGGGGGAGCTGGAAATATCATCTCCTAGTAGTTACTTCTCATATGTTCCTTGACTGGGTAAACCTAAGGTTTCGAACTGGTGACCTCAGCATTTCAAGTTGATGCTTTATGCACTGTGCCACCACAGGTCAGGCAATTATAATTATTTTTAATGTGATAAGGAGTTTATAATAATGTTTAAGTTTGTAAAACTCCCAGATAGTTCTTCTGATTGTCATGATATAAGTTTTACAATTTTATTTGGTTTTGTTTTGGTTTTTCTGCCCAGCAATCCTTGTCTTTCTTTAGTTTATAACTAATGGACACTGGAAAGAAAAGTCACATGTGATTGCAACACAGTGTGAATGAGGCAAATTTAAGTTATTAGCAACCAAGTGAAAGAAGGGAAGCAAAGAAATTTTATCCTCCAGGCATTGAAGCAAAGGTCTGAAAGGTCAAAGGATAGAAACAGACCATCAGTAAAAGTTGAAGTCCTTAAATTATTTCTTCATAGACAGACTTCCTAACCAGCCCAGAAAAATATGAGTGCAGGCTGACACCAAGATGAGTATAATTAGACTTAAAACTTAGGGAAATTTGGCTCTTCCTCACTGGTCCTAAATGTTAACTCCAAGCATAATAATAAACAGGTAATACCTAGCTCTAATATAATATTTGATTTTAAATTTCAGGGCAGATAACAGAATAATTTTTTCTTTAATTTTTCCCATGAGCTACCACTTAATATCACCAGATTATACTCAAAATGAATTTTAGTGAGTCATTAATGAAACACCCTCACCTGGCAGAAAATTTACCCATTAATTTTACTTGATTTCTGGTAGAATCTCATTGCACTCACTGAAAATCCTTGTATCTAGGGTCTTAAAGATAAGTAACTCTGTCATGAAGACATAGAATAATTTGAGATTTCAACATCCCATAAAGACCATATGGGATTCAAGGTGGTGGTAGAGTAGGTGGAAGTTACATTTACAACCTACCAGGTCCAAACTGGAATACAACTAAATTATAGAACAATCAACCTGAAAACCAACTAAAGACTAGCTGAACATAAATCTTATAATTAAGGATTTACATTGAGACTGGTAGGAAGGGCAGAGATGTGCCAAATGCTGGCCCTGTATCCATATGTGGCAGTTGAGAATCTGGAGGGATATCTCAACTGCAAAGTCATTCCCTACCGTGAGGAGTATGGGATCTCAATCCCATGCCAAGCTCCCATGCTTGAAGAAATGGAGCTGGAAAGAAGAGCCCATATAACATCTGTTTGTGAAAACCAACAGGGATTCTGTCCACCAGGGAGAGAGAGAAGTCTGCTAGAATCCCAGGTGCCTTCTTAAGGGGCCAGCACACAAATTCTCATTAGCAGCCACTTAGGTTGGGCTTCAGCTGAGGCAGAGGGAGGGTAGATCAGAGTACATTAAAGTTGTGCAAGGACAGATTGGGTTGTGTGGCCTCAGAGAAAGAACTGAAGGAACAGTTGCCAGGATTCCTGTGCAGGGTCCCTCTCCCAAACCACCCGCAGATGTATTGGCTTGGAGAAATGCACTAGTCCCACCTTTCTGATTCTCCATTGCCTTATGCTGCTGAGCTCACACCCTGAAGAGGAGCCAGATGCCTGGGATGTAGTGGGGTACACTTTTTTGGAGGGCCCTTGAGGGCAAAATCAGAAGGTGTCAGAGACTTAGTTTTCTTATTCTGGGGTGAGGTGGTTCTCTCTACCCTCTCCCCCCATTTGCCTGACAGATACAGTTCCCCTTCCCCCACAGGAGATCCACTAGCTCACCCTTCTGACTCTGGACAACCAAGAAGTCAACTGCATATGATCAGCTTGGGCCCTTGGTGCAGACTCTCTTGGAAGGCCCTTGAATAAGGAGGGACTGAGTTGTGTGACTCTAGCACAGAGGCTATTTTTCTTTTGCATGCTTTATTGGTACTATCACTCCTGGGTAGAGCCCTCCCTTCTCATAGCAAAATATCTGTCTATTAGGGCCTGATGAACTCTTCTGGCCTTACCCTGATGGCTCCCTGAGAGCCCACCTCACCACAAAGGTCTGCTGGTACCTGGCAGGTGATGGCCAGCTTTGATGTATCCTGAGACTTTTGCTGAGTGGCCTCAGTTCAGCACTGGCACTGAGTTTGAATCTGTGTTAATCTGGTAAATAACACTCAGCCCTACCTGGTGCCTTAGTGGGAATCTACCTCAGACAACTCAAGTTCCACCAGAAGTTCTTTCAGTGATTGAGCCTAACAGGCAGCCAGCAAGTGAAGATGGGTTTTATGGTACCTTGGGTTTTTTGCTGATCCCTGGGGCTTGGAGCTGGTAGAAGCTGACCTTGGTATGCTCCTTGGACTCTCCCACTAGCACCCATGCCTAGCAGAGGCAACAATATACCCTGGATTGCTCGGTAGCTCCATATAGGTAGCTGAATGCCAGTTACAGGCAGTGTCTGACACCTGTGCTGGAGTTCCTCCTGAGTAGATCTAGAATAGACACAATTGTAAGTGGACTTTAAACCACACCAGAGCATGACACAACTAGCCACACAAGCAGTATGCCCAAAGGTAGATACAAGGCAGGCATCAGACCTGGCTGGGGCTATCTCTACTTCAGGGGGTCAGCCCCCACACAGCAGCTCATCCACCCTTTGGTCAGGGTCAGTCCTCATAGGCAGCTAGCCTGAGGGGCAGCTCCACCCACTGATATGCCAATGAAACATGCCTCAAATAAAAGAACAAAAGAAATCCCCAGAAAAAGAATTAAGGCAACCAAGCTACCAGATGCAGAGTTTAAACAATGATTATAAGGATGCTCAAGAAACTTAGGAAAAGAATAAAAGAATTCAGTGAGAATTTAAGCAAAAAGATAGTAAGATTACAAAGGACATAGAAACCACAAAAAAGAACCAGTTAGCCCTGGCCGGTTGGCTCAGCGGTAGAGCGTCGGCCTGGCGTGCAGGGGACCTGGGTTCGATTCCCAGCCAGGGCACATAGGAGAAGCGCCCATTTGCTTCTCCACCCCCCTCCTTCCTTTCTGTCTCTCTCTTCCCCTCCCGCAGCCAAGGCTCCATTGGAGCAAGGATGGCCCGGGCACTGGGGATGGCTCCTTAGCCTCTGCCCCAGGAGCTAGAGTGGCTCTGGTCGTGGCAAAGCGACACCCCAGAGGGGCAGAGCATCGCCCTCTGGTGGGCAGAGCGTCACCCCTGGTGGGCGTGCCGGGTGGATCCCGGTCGGGCACATGCGGGAGTCTGTCTGACTGTCTCTCCCCGTTTCCAGCTTCAGAAAAATACAAAAAAAAACCCCAAAACAAAAAACAAAACAAAAAGAACCAGTTAGAAATGAAAAAATACAATATCAGAAATAAAGAATAGGAGAAGACAAGATGGTGCTGGAGTAGGCAGTAGGCGGAAAGACCAACATCCACCTCCCAGAACTAAAGTGGATTACAAACTAATTTTAAGAACTATCATCTGGAAAAACCAACTTTGGACTAAACTAAGAGGACTCTTCAACCAAGGAACACTGAAGAAGCCACATCGAGACTGGTAAAAAAAATGGAAATGTGGAGAGGGCTGCCCAGCTCCCTGGAGTGAATGGCAGCCAGGAGAGACTTGCGTGGAGGGAAGTGAGTTTAGCAGAGAGGGGAGGGTCCTGAGTCTCAGGAACAAAGCCCCAGCCTGCAGCCCCAGAGCCTAGAAGGGGCGTATGGACAGTATTTAGCTGGAAACAAGTCAGGATTTTTTTTTGTGAGAAAGAGACTGATTTCTCAGACCTAGGATTCTTTTTAAAGGGACCGTGCAGAACACCTCTCTCACAACCACTCACCCAGGGCTCCAGGGGACAGGGAGAGAGGAGAGGATCAAAGTAGCAGGAAGAGAGTGTAATGTAGGAGGCACAGGGAGAAATATTTTGGGAGATAGCCACCCTAACCCGTAGGATAGTCACTTCCCAAATCTGAAGTGAATAATTCCCCTGGAGACAGCAATACCAGCAAAGGGAAGCAGGATGCCAGCCAAACAAGCTCTCCGGCAGCACTCAGAGCAGAATTGCTTAGAAGGAGGGAGCTTTTAGAACTACAGTAGTGAGTGTTAGGGTCTGAGCTGGAGCATCCCCACCCACATGGCTGAGGGCTCACTGGAGGGTGGGCAGTGGCGGGACATGGAAGCGTGGTTCTGTCGGCAAGGGCAGAAACCAGCTGGCCACTACTGGGCCCAGGTGTGAGCTCAGTCTTGCCTGGCTGAAGAGGAGGAGGAGGGGGAGTGCAAAAGTGGTCAAGACCAACTGCGGGCAGCCTGCAATCCAGCCTGCAGGAGAAGGGCAGGAACCCCAGAAGGGATGGAGACCAGTCCTTGAGCAAGGGCACTGGAACACAGCCTTGCCCTGTCCACAGAATGAGGCTTTTGGCCTAACTAGGGAGCTGGCTCCTCTCATGGAGGGGGAGCCAAAAACCCAGAACAGGCAGAGTCCTGTTACTGAGCATGGGCACACAGTCCCACCTGGCCTGTGGAGCCAACGCTTGCAGCCATCCCTCGAGTGGGCTCCTCCTGCAAGGGCGGGGCAAAAGCTCGGAAACAGGCGAAGACCTGCAGCTGAGCAAAGGTGCTTGCCACTGCCCTCAGGGCCGAGCATAACGCCACCCATGGGGGCAGGGCAAAGGCCAAGGCCACCAAGATCGTACACCCGAGCACTTGATCACAGCCACTCCCGTGAAAGAGAGGTGGAAACCACAGCAACAGCCCCAGTGGGCAGGCACCGGCAATGCCCATACCCAAATGCTCTAGGCAGCAACAGCAGATGGGGTGGCAGGCCTGCAGACAGACCATACCTAGAAAACAGAGGCCACACCCAGTGCACTCGAGTGGCCAAAATCTTCCTTTACACAGAGAAAATGAGAAGGCAGAGGAATGCAACACAAATGAATCAAGAGAAATCCCCAGAAAAGGACCTGAATGAATCAGATATAACCAAACTACCAGATGCAGAGTTTAAAATAACAATTGTTAGGATGCTCAAAGATATTAGAACAACAATAGATGGTCATTACAAACACCTAAATAAAGAGATGGCAAATATAAAAAAGGACATTGAAATAATAACAAAGAATAAGTCAGAAATGACAAATACAATATCAGAAATCAAGAACACAATGGAAGGAATTAAAAGCAGGATGGATGAAGCTGAGAATTGAATCAGCGAGTTAGAGGACAAGATAAATGAAGGCATGGAAGCAGAGAAGAAAAAAGAAAAGAGACTCAAAAAGTCTGAGGAAACTCTAGGAGAGCTCTGTGACACATGAAGAGAAATAACATCCGCAGCATAGGGGTTCCTGAAGAAGAAGAGAAAGAACCAGGGATACAGACTTTGTTCAAGCATATTGTAGCTGAAAACTTCCATCAATTAATGCAGGAAAACATCTCACATGTTCAAGAAGCACAGAAAACTCCATTAAAGAGAAACCAAAAGAAAATCAACACCAAGACACATCATAATTAAAATACTAAAGCTAAGTGATAAAGAGAAAATATTAAAAGCTTCTAGAGGATAAAAGACTATCATCTACAAAGGAGCCTCCATAAGGATGACTTCCGACTTCTCAACAGAAACACTTGAGGCCAGAAGGAAATGGCAAGAAATATTCAAAGTAATGCAGAACAAGAACCTAAAACCAAGACTACTTTATCCAGCAAGGCTATCATTTAAAATTGAAGAAGAAATAAAAAGTTTTCCAGACAAAAAAAAAAAACAACTCAAGGAATTCACTACAACCAAACCAAGGCTACAAGAAATGCTAAGGGGCCTGTTGTAAACAGATCAAAGGAGAAAAAGAATATAACAAAAGAAAAATACAGTTTTAAAGAATAAAATGGCAATAAACAGTTACATATCAATAATAACCTTGAATGTAAATGGATTAAATGATCTGATCAAAAGACATAGGATAGCTGCATGGATAAGAAAACAGGAACCATACATATGCTGTCTACAAGAGACACACCTTTAAAAAAAAGATGCACATAGACTGAAGATAAAAAGATGAAAAAAAATATTTCCCGTATATGGAAATGAAAAAAAAAAGCTGGGGTAGCAATACTTACATCAGACAAAAATGGACTTTAAAAAAAAGACTATAGTTAGAGATAAAGAGGGTCACTACATAATGATAAAGGGAGTAATCCAACAGAAAGATATAACCGTTATAAATATCTAGGTGCTCCTATAACTCCTAACATAGGAGCTCCTAAATCTATAAAGCAGACTTTGATGGATTTAAAGGGCGAGATCAACAGCAATAGTATAATAGTAGGGGATTTCAATACCCCACTAACATCACTAGATAGATCCTCAAGAAAGAAAATTAGCCTGACCTGTGGTGGCGCAGTGGATAAAGCGTCGACCTGGAAGTGCTGGGGTCGCCGGTTTGAAGCCCTGGGCTTGCCTGGTCAGGGCACATGTGGGAGTTGATGCTTCCAGCTCCTCCCCCACTTCTCTCTCTCTGTCTCTCCTCTCTCTCTCCTCTCTAAAAATGAATAAATAAAAAATTAAAAAAAAGAAAGAAAATTAACAAAGAAACAGCAGACTTAAAGGACATACTAGATCAACTCGATTTAATAGATATCTTCAGAACCTTTCATCCTAAAACAGCAGAATATACATTATTTTCAAGTGCTCATGGTACGTTCTCTAGAATAGACCACATGTTAGGGCACAAAAGTGGTCTCAACAAATTTACAGAGATTGAAATCACATCGAGCACTTTCTCTGATCACAATGGCATGAAACTGGAAATCAACTACAACAAAAAAACTGAAAAATACTCAAACACTTGGAAACTAAATAGCATGTTATTAAATAACGAATGGGTAAAAAATGAGATCAAAGAAGAAATTTAAAAATTCCTAGAAATGAATGATAATGAGCATACATCAACTCAAAATTAATGGGGCACAGCAAAAGCAATCCTGAGAGCGAAGTTCATAGCATTATAGGCATACCTCAAGAAGCTAGAAAAAGCTCAAATAAACAACTTGACCCTACATCTAAAGAACTAGAAAAAGAACAGCAAGTAAAGCCCAGAGCTAGGAGAAGGAAGAAAATAATAAAGATTAGAGCAGAAATAAATGATATAGAGGCTAAAGAAACAATACAGAGAATCAATGAAACCAGGAGCTGGTTCTTTGAAAAGGTAAACAAGATTGATGAACCTTTAACCAGACTCACCAAGAAAAAAAGAGAGAGGACTCAAATAAATAAAATTAGAAATAAGAGTGGAGAAATAACAACTGACCCAACAGAAATACAAAATATTGTAAGAAAATGCTATGAAAAATTGTATGCCGAAAAACTAGACAACCTAGATGAAATGGACAAATTCCTTGAAACATATAATCTCCAAAAATTAATCTGGAAGAATCAGAAAACCTAAGTAGACAAACTACAACAAATGAGATAGAAACAGTTATCAAAAAACTCCCAAAAAAGAAAAGTCCTGGGCCTGATGGCTTCACAAGTGAATTCTACCAAATATACAAAGAAGAACTAACTCCTATCCTTCTCAAGCTATTTCAAAAAATTCAAGAGGAAGGAAGACTTCCAAGCTCCTTTTATGAGGTGAGCATAATTCTGATTCCAAAACCAGGCAAAGAGAACACAAAGAAACAAAATTATAGACAAATATCTCTGATGAATTTAGATGCTAAAATCCTCAACAAAATATTAGCAAACCCGATCCAGCAATATATAAAAAAAATTATACACTATGATCAAGTGGGATTTATTCTTGGGAGGCAAGGCTGGTACAATATGCACAAATCAATCAATGTGATTCATCACGTAATCAAAAGGAAGACGGAAAACCACATGATAATTTCAATAGATGCAGAAAAAATCATTTGATAAAATCCAGCACCCATGCGTGATCAAAACTCTCAGCAAAGTGGGAATACAGGGAACATACCTCAACATGATAAAGGCCATCTATGACAAACCCACAGCCAACACCATACTCAATGGGAAAACATTAATAGCAATCATCTTAAGATCAGGAACAAGGCAGGGGTGCCCCCTTTTACCACTCTTATTCAACATAGTTCTAGAAATCCTAGCCACAGCAATCAGACAATAAAAAGAAATAAAAGGCATCCAAATTGGAAAAGAAGAAGTAAAACTATCATTCTTTGCAGATGATATGATATTGTATATAGGAAACCCTAAAGTCGCAGTCAAAAAACTATTAGACCTGATAAATGAATTCAGCAAGGTGGCAGGATATAAAATTAATACTCAGAAATCAGAGACATTTTTATACACTAACAATGAACTGTCAGAAAGAGAAATTAAGGAATCAATCTACTTTACCATTGCTACCAAAAAATTAAAGTACCTAGGAATAAATTTAACCATGGAGATTAAAGACTTGTACTTGGAAAATTATAAAACATTGATAAAAAAAAATTAAGGAAGATACAAACAAGTGGAAGCATATACCGTGGTCATGGTTAGGAAGAATAAACATAATTAAAATGTCTATATTACCCAAAGCAATTTATAAATTCAAAGCAATATTGATTAAAATACCAATGACTTACTTCAAAGATATAGAACACATATTCCAAAATTTTATATGGAACCAAAAGAGAACACGAATAGCCTCAGCAATCTTGAAAAAAAAGAATAATGTGGAAAGTATCACACTTCCGGATATCAAGTTATATTATAAAGCCATTGTATTCAAAACAGCCTTGTACTGGCATAAGAACGGGCATAAATATCAATGGAACAGAATAGAGGACCCAGAAATAAACGTACAGTTTTATGGACAACTGATATTTGACAAAGGAGGTAAGAGCATACAGTGGAGTAAAGACAGCCTCTTCAACAAATGGTGTTGGGAAAATTGGACAGCTACCTGCAAAAAAACAAAACTAGACCACCAACTTACACCATTCATAAAAATAAATTCAAAATGAATAAAAGACTTAAATGAAAGCCATAAAACCATAAGCATCTTAGAAGAAAACATAGACAGTAAGCTCTCTGACATCTCTCACAGCAATATATTTGCCAATTTGTCTCCACAGGCAAGTGAAATAAAAGACATGATATACAAATGGGACTATATCAAACTAAAAAGCTTCTGCACAGCTAAAGACAATAAGAACAGAATAAAAAGACAAACTACACAATGGGAGAATATACTTGACAATGCATCTGGTAAAGGGTTAATAACCAAACTTTATAAATAACTTGTAAAACTTAATACCAGGAAGACAATCCAATCAAAAATGGGCAAAAGAAATGAATAGACACTTCTCCAAAGAGGACATACTGATGGCCAATAGGCAGATGAAAAAATGCTCTACATCATTAATCATTAGCAAAATGCAAATTAAAACCACAATGAGATATCACCTCACACCTCACACCTCACACCTCACACATGAGAATGGCGCTCATCAACAAAAGAACACAGAATAAGTGCTGGCGAGGATGTGGAGAAAAGGGAACCCTCCTGCACTGCTGGTGGGAATGCAGACTGGTGTAGCCACTATGAAAAACAGTATGGAGATTCCTCAAGAAATTAAAAACTGAACTGCCTTTTGACCCAGCTATACCACTGTTAGGAGTATACCCCAGGAACACCATAGCACTGTTTGAAAAGAAGAAATGCACCCCCATGTTTATGGCAGCATTGTTCACAATAGTGAAGATCTGGAAACAGCCCAAGTGTCCATCAGTGGACTAGTGGATTAAAAATCATTGGTACATAAATACTATGGAATATTACTCAGCCATAAGAAATGATGACATCGGATCATTTAAAACAACATGGATGGACCTTGATAACATTATACTTAGCGAAATAAGTAAGTCAGAAAAAACTAAGAGCTATATGATTCCATACATAGGTGGGACATAAAAATGAGACTCAGAGACATGGACAAGAGTGTGGGGGTTACAGCAGGGGGGTAGGAGAGGTAGAAGGTTGGTGGAGGGGATGGGCACAAAAAAAACAGAAGGTGATGGAAGACAATTTGGGTAATGAGAATGCAGCATAATCAAATGTCAAAATAATGTAGAGATGTTTTCTCTGAACCTATGTACCCTGATTTATCAATGTCACCCCATTAAAATTAATAAAAAAAGAATTTGTTTCATGGTTATTTCAGGCAGTTAGAGGAATAGTATAAGGATGCTAATTCTGCTTCTCAGGCCACATCTTGCAAAAGGGGCCCCAAGAAAATTGGTGATTTGGCTCCTCTGATTTTGCCAATTGGATTTAAAAAAATAGGTCAGGAACACCCTGAAATGCAACTAACAATACATGGGGATAAATTTAAAAGACTTTTAGATACTGGAGCTGATGTATCTGTTATTGCTAAACTACATTGGCCTCATTCCTGGCTCACTCATGCAGCAGCCACAGAATTACAAGGTATAGGGAAGAGTAAATACCCTCAACAAAGTTCTCATTTTTTGCATTGGGAGATTCAGAAGGTCATTCTGGATCTTTTAAGCCTTATGTGCTCCCTGGATGGCCAGTTAATTTGTGGGGTAGAGATGTTTTGAAAAATACGGGGGCGTTGCTTGTCAGTCCTAATGGTTTAGTCAGTACTCTGATGCTTGGTCGGGGATTTTTGCCCACTAAGGGCCTAGGGAAAGAACAGCAAAGAATTCTCACCCTCAAAGAAGTCACACCCAATACCAGAAAGTGTGGATTAGGATATCAAAATTTAGCATAGGGGTCTTGGTAGCTCCTTCTACCTCAATAATGCATTGTGTAGACCCAATTACTTGGAAATCAGATAATCCTGTGTGGGTAGACCAATGTGCCCTTCCTCAGGAGAAACGTAGGGCAGCTGCTCAATGGGTACAAGAGCAGCTACAGCTTCGGCACATTGAACCATCTAATAGCCCATGGAATACACTTCCATATTTTGATCTTGTTGCCTCCTGGATTATCAAGGGGCATAGGCAACCCTTACAGTTTATAGGTTTTGAGCCTCAAAATTATTGTTGTTCCTTTTTACAAAGGATCAACTACAATGGCTCTGGGAAACTTCCACTAAATGGCAAATCACTTTTGCCAATCAATGGACAACTTTATAGTGAAACAGTCAACTTAAAATTAGCTCAAAGTCTAGAATTATATGCCATTATCATGGCTTTTCAGCATTTGCCATATTCCTCTTTTAATCTATATACAGACAGCAAATATTTACTTATGGTGTTTCCACTATAAAGACTGCTGTCTTAGGGACAACTGCTGATGAACTATTTCAGCAGTTCCTCCTTCTTCAAAGACTTGTATATCAACATAGAGCTCCATGTTTTATAGGACATACTCGAGCTCACTCCATGCTCCCTGGAGCTTTAGCACAAGGGAATGTCCTTGTTGATAAAGCTAACCAAAAGAAAATTATTTGGAGCAGCCACAACAGATCGAGCAATTCAGTCTTATACTATTCATCACCAGAACGCTGCAGCCCTGTGTAAACAGTTCCAACTTTCTCGAAAAGCAGCACAGCAGATTGGTAAATCCTGTCCAAGGGGTCCTATACTACAGTCTGTCTCTTCATTTGGAGTTAACCTTCAAGGACTCCTACCAGGACAACTTTGGCAAATGGATGTCACTCATATACCTTCATTTGGCAAACAGTCCTATGTCCACGTTACAGTGGATACTTATTCTGGATTTATAGTAACCTCTGTCAGAACAGGAGAGGCTGCTAAGCATGTTATAGCTCATTGTCTGTATGCATTTTTTTATTATTGGATTTCCTAAACTGGTTAAACTGACAATGCTCCTGCATATGTAGCAAAAGTATTTACTCAGTGACGTCACGGAAATGGCGCCGTGAGCAGCGCGTCCAACAGATCTCCCCAAAATCACAACAAATTTATCAACTAGAAACAGAAAAATTTATCCTCGGAGCATTCTGGAGTTCCACACAAACTGAAAGCGAAAGGACTGTTATCACTTGAATCTGAGAGACGAGGGTGTGGAGGAAGCTAACTACCGCAGGGACGTTCATTCAAGCCGCAGAGAGAGTGCGCCTGTGGTGAGTCGGCCCACACTTGGGAGCGGCGAGCAGCCACCAGCGCGCGCCTGGTGCCGCGGTCCGGTGGCAGAGCGAGCACCGCTAACGTTCCCAGCGGCCCGCGCACTGCGAGTGAGAGTCCTCAGCCACCAGTGCCCGGAGTACCCCATTCGCGCGTGTGCCCTGGGCGTCCCACGCGCCCAGAGCGCCCTACTGGCCCGCACACAAAGGGTGCCCCATTATCCTGCACCCGGTGAGCCCCAGCCACCAGCAGCAGGGCGAGCGGGAGAGGCACCAGGGCGGTCTTCCCTACTTGGGAGATTCTCTCCATGGGCGGGGCACCTCACCGAGCCATTCAAGCTAACAATCAAGCATTGGGGGAGGGGCGCGCAGGCAGCCTGAAATACCTTCGGGAGCACAGCTGCAGACCCAATCACTGAAATTAGCTTAACCCATGAAATCTGTGCACCCACGGGGCTCAGATTGATAAGATCTCTCTCAGTTCAGCGATCCAAGACAAGAGGCATGATATTTTTTAGTGCCTCTCGCTAAAGGGGCGGGGCAACTTCTGATTGATAGAGCCTCCATATTCAGGGATAAATGCTAACAAGAGGGACTTGGCAGATAATAAGATCTATACTACACTAGTCGCAAGCAGAGACTAGTGCCTCTTCTTCCCAGCCAAAACAGGCTACAAAGTGTGGAAAGCCTGGGTTGAGTGGTCCAGCTGAATGCTAGGCACTGAACAGTCACCTTGACAACAATTGACTCCCACCCCCGCCTGATTACACTGGAGGCTCTGACTGCCAGAGCCTTTCCCAAAGCCTTGCACTGAGTGGGGATAGAGTGGGGATTTCCTAGCTCTTTGAGCCTCTTACTCCCCAGGCAGAAGCAGTAGCAGCCTTATAGCTGTATCACCAGGCTGCTAATTCAGGAAGGGGGGACTAGGAGAGAGACTCCAGGAAAGCAAACTCTCTCATCGTTGGACCCTGCAAATGCCAACAAGCCTTGACTACCAGCAAGACTAAAGTCAATTATATGACATTGCCATAGAATCCCATCAACTGCAAATCCCTACCTAAGTGTGACACAGGGGCAGAGCCTGGGGTACAGAGTCACTGACCAGGAAGAGGGAGAGAAAAGAAAAAGGAAGAAGTTAACCTCTCAAAATCAAGAAAAATCCACAGACTTTACAACTTGTTCCACTAATTTTTCTGTTGTTGTTTCTTCTATCTTATTGCCTTTATTATTATTATTTCTATTTCCTCCACCTCGGTCCTTTTATTCTCTGCCCATCTTATGCTTCCCTTTTCTTGAACTACACTACCCATGAGTGTTACATTTTATTTCTTTTCTTCATCCTCACCCTCCTTTAAGGTTATACTCCAAAACGCTTAACTCTCACTCTCTCCTCTTTTGTTTTTTTTTGTTTTGCTTTATTTTGTTTTTTTCTCTTCCTTTTTTTTCTTCCTTCGTTTTTCTCTTTTTCTTATTTTTTCCTTTCTATTCATTTTTTCTTTTCTCGTTTTACTTTTCCTCCCATTTAATCCTCAATCACGAACAAATTATTTAATTTGGGACTCAAGGTTTTTTTTTGGTTTTATTTTTCTTTTTCGCTTTGGTTTTTGTTTATTTTTGTGGCATTTTGGGTACTTTTTACATTGCTTTTTAACTCACTAGCATTCCTCCCAACCCAAGGTCTCCATTGTATTTAGTCTTCGCTCCACTTAATACAACAGATTTTTACTTATTATTTTTATTTTTTTCTTCTTTATTATTCTTTTGTTTTTCTCCTTTTTTCTGGTTCCCTCTTATCCCTCTCATTATATCTCTTAGTCGACCATCACTTACAAGCAAATCATCTTATGCTTGTCTAAGATTTTCTTCCTTTTTTTTTTTTTTTTTGCATTTAGTAGGTCCCTACTCCCTTTTTTTGCCCCTTGAACTCTTCACCCCAAATCAGGCCCTCCATTATAGGCAGTTTTTGTTCCATTTAGCATAATATAATTCACAGGTCATCACGATATTTCCCTGAGTTGGGGAGAGGAGGGAAAGAGCAGAAAGAAAAAAAGGGGAAATAATAAATTATTACTGTTTTTTTTTGTGGGGTGTTTTACCTTTTTTTTTTTTTTTTTTTTTTACTTTTTACTCTTTATTAATTCTAAGTAGTGCTATCAACAAGACCACCCTCAGATGCCAATAAGAAAGAGGAAATCGAATATTATGGATACAAAAGAAAGAGAGGTAACACAAATAGATGTGGAAAAATCTATGGAGAAAAGACTTAACATATTGGAAGCCTTGGAGCTAAATGACAGAGAATTTAAAAAAAATACTCAGAGATATACAAGAAAACACAGAAAGGCAATTTAGGGAGCTCAGAAAACAACTCAATGAACACAAAGAATATATTACCAAGGAAATTGAAACTATAAAAACAAATCAAACAGAAATGAAAAACTCAATTCACGAGCTGAAAAACGAGGTAACAAGCTTAGCTAACAGAACAGCCCAGATAGAAGATAGGATTAGTGAAGTAGAAGACAAACAACTTGAGGCACAAAAGAGAGAAGAAGAAAGAGACTCAAAAATAATAAAAAACGAGAAAGCCCTACAGGAATTGTCTGAATCCATCAGAAGGAATAACATAAGAATAATAGGTATATCAGAGGGAGAAGAGAAAGAAAATGGAATGGAGAATATACTCAAACAAATAATAGACGAGAACTTCCCAAGCCTGTGGAAAGAACTAAAGCCTCAAATTCAAGAAGCAAACAGAACACCGAGTTTTCTTAACCCCAACAAACCCACTCCAAGGCACATCATAATAAAGATGACACAAACCAATGACAAAGAAAAAATTCTCAAGGCAGCCAGAGAAAAGAAGAGTACAACATATAAAGGAAGGCCTATTAGATTATCATCAGATTTCTCAGCAGAAACTCTACAAGCTAGAAGAGAGTGGACCCCAATATTTAAAGCCCTGAAAGAGAGGAACTTTCAGCCAAGAATACTATACCCATCAAAGCTATCCTTCAAGTATGAAGGAGATATAAAAACATTCACAAATACAGAAAAGATGAGAGAATTTATTAGCAGAAAGCCCTCACTCCAGGAAATACTAAAGGGGTTTTTTCAACCAGATTCAAAGAACAAAAGAAAACAAAACCACAAGTAACAGCTCCACCAAGAACACAATAAAACCAAACTTAAACTGTGACAACAAAGGAAAAAAAAGGGGGGAGAGGATGGAGATTAACAGTAGCAAAGGACGATGAAGTGCAGAAATACTCATAAGATAGGGTACTACAATGAATATGGTAGGTACCCTTTTCATTACTTAATGGTAACCACCCTTGAAAAAACCACCACAAAAACACTTGACTTAAAAAAGGTAGCAACAGAGGAAAGAAGTATGGAACACAAACAAACAAAAACAAATGATAGAAAAACAAAAGAGAAGAATCAAACAAGATACAAAACTAACAGAAAGCAATTTATAAAATGGCAGTAGGGAACCCACAAGTGTCAATAATTACACTAAATGTAAATGGATTAAACTTACCAATAAAAAGACACAGAGTAGCAGAATGGATTAAAAAAGAAAATCCAACTATATGCTGCCTACAAGAAACACATCTAAGCAACAAGGATAAAAACAAATTCAAAGTGAAAGGCTGGAAAACAATACTCCAAGCAAACAACACCCCAAAAAAAGCAGGTGTAGCAATATTCATATCTAATAATGCTGACTACAAGACAGAAAAAGTACTCAGAGACAAAAATGGTCATTTCATAATGATTAAGGGGAAGTTGAATCAAGAAGACATAACAATCCTTCATATATATGCACCAAACCAAGGAGCACCAAAATATATAAGACAGCTACTTATTGACCTTAAAACAAAAACTAACAAAAATACAATCATACTTGAAGACCTCAATACACCGCTGATGGCTCTAGATCAGTCATCCAAACAGAGAATCAATAAAGATATAGTGGCCTTAAACGAAATACTAGAACACCTGGATATGATAGACATCTACAGGACACTTCATCCCAAAGCGACAGAGTATACATTTTTCTGTAGTGTGCATGGAACATTCTCAAGAATTGACCATATGTTGGGCCACAAAGACAATATCAGCAAATTTAGAAAAATTGAAATTGTACCAAGCATATTTTCTGATCATAAAGCCTTGAAACTAGAATTCAACTGCAAAAAAGAGGGGGAAAAACCCACAAAAATGTGGAAACTAAACAACATACTTCTAAAAAATGAATGGGTCAAAGAAGAAATAAGCGCAGAGATCAAAAGATATATACAGACAAATGAAAATGAAAATACCACATATCAGAATCTCTGGGATGCAGCAAAAGTTGTAATAAGAGGAAAGTTCATATCACTTCAGGCCTATATGAACAAACAAGAGAGAGCCGAAGTAAACCACTTAACTTCACATCTTAAGGAACAAGAAAAAGAAGAACAAAGACAACCCAAAACCAGCCAAAGAAAGGAGATAATAAAAATCAGAGCAGAAATAAATGAAATAGAGAACAGAAAAACTATAGAAAAAATCAATAAAACAAGGAGCTGGTTCTTTGAAAAGATCAACAAAATTGACAAACCCTTGGCAAGACTCACCAAGGAAAAAAGGCACAGGACTCAAATAAATAAAATCCAAAATGAAAGAGGAGAGATCACCACAGACATCATAGATATACAAAGAATTATTGTAGAATACTATAAAAAATTATATGCCACCAAATACAACAATCTAGAAGAAATGGATAAATTCCTAGAACAATACAACCCTCCTAGACTGAGTTATGAAGAAGCAGAAAGCCTAAACAGACCAATCAGCAGGGAGGAAATAGAAAAAACTATTAAAAACCTCCCCAAAAATAAAAGTCCAGGCCCAGACGGTTATACTAGTGAATTCTATCAAACATTCAAAGAAGACTTGGTTCCTATTCTACTCAAAGTCTTCCAAAAAATTGAAGAAGAAGCAATACTTCCAAACACATTTTATGAGGCCAACATAACCCTCATACCAAAACCTGGCAAGGATGGCACAAAGAAAGAAAACTACAGACCAATATCTCTAATGAATACAGATGCTAAAATACTAAACAAAATACTGGCAAACCGAATACAACAACATATTAAAAAAATAATACATCATGATCAAGTGGGATTCATCCCAGAATCTCAAGGATGGTTCAACATACGTAAAACGGTTAACGTAATACACCATATCAACAAAACAAAGAACAAAAACCACATGATCTTATCAATAGATGCAGAAAAGGCTTTTGATAAAATACAACACAATTTTATGTTTAAGACTCTCAACAAAGTGGGTATAGAAGGAAAATATCTCAACATGATAAAGGCCATATATGATAAACCATCAGGCAACATCATATTAAACGGCATAAAACTGAGGACTTTCTACCTTAAATCAGGAACAAGACAGGGTTGTCCACTCTCTCCACTCTTATTTAACATGGTGCTAGAAGTTCTAGCCAGAGCAATGAGACAAGACAAAGAAATAAAAGGTATCCATATCGGAAAAGAAGAAGTAAAGGTATCACTTTTTGCTGATGATATGATCCTATACATCAAAAACCCGAAGGACTCCACAAAAAGATTATTAGAAACAATAAACCAATACAGTAAGGTCACAGGATACAAAATTAACATACAAAAGTCCATAGCCTTTCTATATGCCAACAATGAAATATTAGAAAACGAACTCAAAAAAATAATCCCCTTCACGATTGCAACAAAAAAAATAAAATACCTAGGAATAAACATAACAAAGAATGTAAAGGACCTATATAACGAAAACTACAAGGCATTATTAAGAGAAATAGAAAAAGACACAATGAGATGGAAAAATATTCCTTGATCTTGGATAGGAAGAATAAATATAATTAAAATGGCCATATTACCCAAAGCAATATATAAATTTAATGCAATTCCCATCAAAATTCCTATGAGATTTTTTAAAGAAATGGAACAAAAAATAATCAGATTTATATGGAACTATAAAAAACCTCGAATAGCCAAAACAATCCTAAGGAAAAAGAATGAAGCTGGGGGCATTACAATACCTGACTTTAAACTATATTATAGGGCCACGATAATCAAAACAGCATGGTATTGGCAGAAAAATAGACACTCAGACCAATGGAACAGAATAGAAAGCCCAGAAATAAAACCACATATATATGGTCAAATAATCTTTGATAAAGGGGCCAACAACACACAATGGAGAAAAGAAAGCCTCTTCAACAAATGGTGTTGGGAAAACTGGAAAGCCACATGCAAAGGAATGAAACTCAACTACAGCCTGTCCCCGTGTACTAAAATTAATTCAAAATGGATCAAAGACCTCAATATAAGACCTGAAACAATTAAGTACATAGAAGAAGACATAGGTACTAAAATCACGGACCTGGGTTTTAAAGAACATTTTATGAACTTGACTCCAATGGCAAGAGAAGTGAAGGCAAAGATAAATGAATGGGACTACATCAGAATAAAAAGTTTTTGCTCAGCAAGAGAAACTGATATAAAAATAAACAGACAGCCAACTAAATGGGAAATGATATTTTCAAACAACAGCTCAGATAAGGGCCTAATATCCAAAATTTACAAAGAACTCATAAAACTCAACAACAAACAAACAAACAATCCAATAAAAAAATGGGAAGAGGACATGAACAGACACTTCTCCCAGGAAGAGATACAAATGGCCAACAGATATATGAAAAGATGCTCAGCTTCATTAGTTATTAGAGAAATGCAAATCAAAACTACAATGAGATACCACCTCACACCTGTTAGATTAGCTATTATCAACAAGATGGGTAATAGCAAATGTTGGAGAGGCTGTGGAGAAAAGGGAACTCTCATCCACTGTTGGTGGGACTGTAAAGTAGTACAACCATTATGGAGGAAAGTATGGTGGTTCCTCAAAAAACTGCAAATAGAACTACCTTATGACCCAGCAATCCCTCTACTGGGTATATACCCCAAAACCTCAGAAACATTGATACGTAAAGACACATGTAGCCCCATGTTCATTGCAGCACTGTTCACAGTGGCCAAGACATGGAAACAACCAAAAAGCCTTTCAATAGATGACTGCATAAAGAAGATGTGGCACATATACACTATGGAATACTACTCAGCCATAAGAAATGATGACATCGGATCATTTACAGCAAAATGGTGGGATCTTGATAACATTATAAGGAGTGAAATAAGCAAATCAGAAAAAAACAAGAACTACATGATTCCATACATTGGTGGAACATAAAAATGAGACTAAGAGACATGGACAAGAGTGTGCTGGTTACCAAGGGTGGGGGGGAGGGAGGACATGGGAGGGAGGGAGGGAGAGAGTTAGGGGGAGGGGGAGGGGCACAGAGAACTAGATAGAGGGTGACGGAGGACAATCTGACTTTGGGCGAGGGGTTTGCAACATAATTTGATGACAAAATAACCTAGACATGTTTTCTTTGAATATATGTACCCTGATTTATTAATGTCATCCCATTACCATTAATAAAAATTTATTAAAAAAAAGTATTTACTGTATTTTGTCAAACCTTTTGAATTATGTGTATTTCTTACAATCTTTAAAGTCAAGGTATTATTAAAATGTACCTAGGAAATATGTTAAGGTCAATTTAAAAAAAATTTTCAACGGGGGAGTCATATCCTGGAACTCCTTTGGGTCTACCATGTCATGCTTTTTATTTAAAAAATTTTAAATTTCTTTTGAATTCTGATGAACAGGAGATGCCAAATCTTTTTCTCCTGCAAACTTCTACCTTCTTTTATTTGATCCAGCTAATAACACTGTTTTGTCTTTTTTCCAAATAGCTCCAGATATACAGAAAAGGTTTATATAGGCAGATGGGAATCCTCCATCCCCTCAACGAGATCTTCTGAGCATGACTTTTAAGGTACCAAGAGGCAGAAAAAGCCCAATAGAGATCAGGTGAACTACAAGCTTTTAGGATACGCCTTTAAGGCTGCAACACTCCAAAGGGGTCCCATAGGATTCCATCTGGGTCCTGCTTCAAAAATGAGTAGGAAGGTCACTGACCTAAAGCCTGCTAGGCTTACAAGCCTTTGCTGTGAGGAAAAAGGGACACTGGAAGGTAGGCTTCCCCCTCGCTCCTCTAAGGGAGGGTTCAGTCTCTTCCAGTCCTGCTCCAGCCACCTATGACCTAACCTTGCCCAAAATGCTGGGGTTTGCCATGGAAGGCTGAAGGTGCCCAGGGCCATCGGCCCCATCCACGACACTGTGGTCGAGACTAGTGTATTTCTTCCAAGAAGCAGGTAAACTGATCTCATTTGCACAAGCGCCACTTGACTATGTTTTGCCTGAATAGTCAGGTTTTTTATTCTTCCCTCGAAGATCTCTGTTGTGGGTGTTGATAGTCCTATTTTCTGCTGCTTTGTTTAATATATAGTGTTTCCTTTATTCCTCCTACCCCAATGCCCCACTCATATTTCAGGCTGGGACCTACTCCTAATTTAGAGCTCTCTTTCCCCCTTTTGCCAACTTCTATTATGAATCTATCTTTGCCAACCAGCTTAGTGTATCCCAAGCTTCTCTTTACATGCTACAGTTGCACAACTTCAGGGAAAAGCAACCTCATCTCATCTCTTCAGGCAACGAACAGAAGCTTCATCTCCACACATGCTGCAGATGGCTTTTCAAGTCTACCTGAATTATTACCAGCTAGAAGCAGCGGTCATTGGGACTTGGACGTGAGCTGCAAAGTATAAATTGTGACAACAATTCCAGTGCCATGAGGACTTTTCCTGGTTGTGGACTTTTCCTGGACTCCTGCTCATTGGGACAGCTCCTAACAGACTGAACTGGGGTTGGGTTGCATTTGCAGGGATTTGGAATGGTGTTGGTGCCAACATGGACTTGGTGAATATGTTAAGGACACTACTCTTTTATGGATTCTTGCTATATTGGCCAAGAGTTTGTTTAACGGCTTTAATCACTGTAAAAAAAAATAGAAGACTGGATAAAGAAGATTTAGCACATATACACTATGGTATACTACTCAGCCATAAGAAATGATGACATCAGATCATTTACAACAAAATGGTGGGATCTTAATAACATTATATGGAGTGAAATAAGTAAATCAGAAAAAACCAAGAACTGTATGATTTCATATATTGGTGGGACATAAAAATGAAACTAAGAGATATGGACAAGAGTGTGGCTGTTACGGAAAGGGGGGAGGGAAGGAGGGAGAGGGGGAGGGGGAGGGGCACAAAGAAAACTAGATAGAAGGTGACAGAAGACAATGTGACTTTGGGTGATGGGTATGCAACATAATTGAATTACAAGATAACCTGGACATGTTTTCTTTGAATATATGTACCCTGATTTATTGATGTTACCCCATTATAATTAATAAAAATTTATTTATAAAAAAAGAAATAAAGAATACACTAGAAGTAATTAACAGTAGGTTCGATGAAGCAGAAGATTGAATCAGTGATTTAGATAATAGAAAACACCCAAGCAGAGCAATGAAAAGAAGAAAGAATTTTAAAAAGTGAGGAAACTCTAAGAGACTCTGTGACAACCTCAAGTGTAACAACATCTACATCATAGGGATACCAAAAGAATACAGTACAGAGAGCAAGGGTTTGAGACCTATTTGAAGAAATAATGGCTGAAAACTTTCTTAATCTAGTAAAGGAAAAAGACACAGAAATACTGGTGGACAGAGGGTTTCAAACAAGATGAACTCAAAATACCAAGACACATCATAATTAAAATGGCAAAGGCTAAGTACAAATAGAGAATCTTAAAAGCAACAAGAGAAAAACAGTTACCTATAGGGGAGCTCCCATAAAACTGTCAGCTGTTATGTTAATGGAGACATTTTAAGCCAGAAGGGATTAACACGAAATATTCAAATTCAAAAAAAGCAAGGACTTGCAACCAAGCTTACAACCAGCAAGAGTATCATTTAAAATTGAAGGAGAAATACAGAACTTTTCAGAAAAAAAAAGCTAAAGAAGTTTATCAGCACCATCACAGTATCACAAAAAATGTTAAAGGGACGTACTTCTTTAGAAGAAGGGGGGGGAGAGAAAGAGAAACATAGTCATAAAAAATAAAATGGCAATAAAGATGTACCTATCAGAAATCACTTTAAATGTGAATGGATTAAATGGTCCAACCAAATGACATCGAGTTGCTGAATGCATAAGGAAACAAGATCCATATACAAGGGATCCTCAGGTTACTACAGTCTCAACAATGATGTTTCAGATTTACAACACTCACTCCCATAAAAGAAAAAATTGAGAGGTGAATATTTTAGCTTACACCATTAGCGTCTACTTAGGGACTACATGTGTGAACTCTTTTGGTTGCACACTGTGGAAGAATATTCAGTACAGTGTACAGTATAATATATTTATGTCCTTTTCCTTTTTCTGTTGCTTAGTTGTGTTTTTATGTTCTAGATTATGATTTTACAATTGTGTTAAGATAGGTAAGTGATTTAGGCTAGGGTGTGTTTCAACTTATACCAAAAATTTGGTTACGTCACTGTTGTAGGAACAGAACTATGTGTTAACTGGAGGACCCCCTGTAATGCTATCCACAGGAGACCTACCTTGGAACAAATGATCCATAGAAACTGAAAATAATGGGATGGAATAAGAAATTTCATTCACATGGAAATGAAAAATAGCTGGGAGGCAATACTTACACCAGACAAAATAGATTTTAAAACAAAGGCTAAAATAAGTGACAAAAAACCCTTTACTTAATGAAAAAAGGATCAATCCAACAAGTAGATATTACCCTTGTAAACATTTATGCACTCATGGTAGGCACACCTAAATATGTAAAGCAAATTTTTTTTCTTTTTTTTTTAATTATTTTTTTTTTCTGAAGCTGGAAACGGGGAGGCAGCCAGACAGACTCCCGCATGCACCCGACCGGGATCCACCCAGCACGCCCACCAGGGGGCGATGCTCTGCCTATCCGGGGCGTTGCTCTATCGCGACCAGAGCCACTCTAGGGCCTGGGGCAGAGGCCAAGGAGCCATCCCCAGCGCCTGGGCCATCTTTTTGCTCCAATGGAGCCTCGGCTGCGGGAGAGGAAGAGAGAGACAGAGAGGAAGGGGAGGGGGTGGAGAAGCAGATGGGCGCTTCTCCTGTGTGCCCTGGCCAGGAGTCGAACCCGGGACTCCCGCACGCCAGGTCAACGCTCTGCCACTGAGCCAATCGGCCAGGGCCGTGTAAAGCAAACCTTGATGAACGTAAAGGGAGAGATAATAATAATGAAGTCATGGTAGGGAATTTTAACATCCCACTGACATCAATGGATAAATCTTTTAAACAAAAAATCAATTAGAAAACAGTGGCCTTAAATAAAACACTAGAGCCTGACCTGTGGTGGCGCAGTGGATAAAGCGTCGGCCTGGAAATGCTGAGGTTGCCGGTTCGAAACCCTGGGCTTGCCTGGTCAAGGCACATATGGGAGTTGATGCTTCCAGCTCCTCCCCCCTTCTCTCTCTCTGTCTCTCTCTCCTCTCTCTCCCTCTCTGTCTCTCTCTCCTCTCAAAAAATAAATAAATAAATAAATAAAATTAAAAAAAATAAAACACTAGACTAGATGGATTTAATTGATATTTTCAGGACATTTCATCTCAGCAGAATATGTGTTATTTTCAAGTGCACAAGAAACACTTTCTAGGATAAGCCACACGTTGGGACACACAACAAGACTCAAAAAAATTAAAAAGATTAATATCATATCAAGCATTTTCTCTGACCACAATGGTAGGAAAATAGAAATCAATCACAAGAAAGAAAATAAAAAACACAGAAATACCTGGAGGCTGAATAACACATTACTAAACAATAAATAAATTAAAAATGAGATCAGAAAGAATTCAAAATATATCATGAAACAAATAAAAATGAAAACACAACAACCCAAAATCTATAGATCACAGTCCAAATAGTCTTAAGAAAAAAATTAATAGCATTTCAGGCCTACCTCAAGAAACACGAAATATCCCAAATAAACAATTTAATTTTACACTTAAAAGAACTAAAAAGAGAACAACAAATAATGTCCAAAGTGAGTAGAAAAAAGGAAATAATAAAACCAGAGACTAGATAAATAAAATAGTCTAAAAAGATACAAAAGATCAATAATATCTGGTTCTTTAAAAAGATAAAAAGATCGACAAACTTTTAAGCAGATTCATCAAGAAAAAAAGAGAAAGAACCCAAAGAAATAAAATAAAAAACTAGAGGAGAAGTAACAATTGACACCACAGAATAGAAGTGACTTAAAGAGGATATTATGAACAACTAGATGCCAACAAATCAGACAATCTGGAAGAAATGGGTAAATTTCTAGAAATTTAAAATCTTCCAAAATAGAATCAAGAAGAAACAGAAAACGTGAACAGACCAATTATAGCTAATGAAATAGAAACAGTAATGAAAAAACTTTCAGCAAACAAAACTCCTGGACCAATGGCTTCACAGGTGAATTCTACCAAATAGTTAAAGAAGAGCTAACACTTATCCTTTTGAAACTATTCCAAAAATTCAAGAGGAAAGAAGACTCCCAAGCTCATTTTACCAGGCCAGCATTATCCCAATTCCAAAGCCAAATAAAGACACTAAAAAGAGAGACAATTATATGAACATAGATGCAAAAACTTTCCACTATTTCAAAATATTAGCAATCTGAATTCAGTAATACATTAAAAAAAGATCACACATCATGATCAAGTGGGATTTATTCCTGAGATGCAAGGTTGGTAATATTTGTAAATCAATAAATACAATATATCACATAAACAAAATAAAAGAGACAAGTCATATGATCATATCAATAGATGCAGAAAAGCATTTGACAAAATCCAGCATTCATTTATAATAAAAACTCTAAGCAAAGTGGTAATAGTGGGAGCATACCTCAACATAGTAAAGGCCATATATGACAAACCCACAGCTAAAGTAGTACTTGACCAGGAAAAATTAAAAATGTTTCCCTTAAGATCAGAAACAAGACAGGGATGTCTGCTTTTACCACTCTTATTCAACATAGTATTGGAGGTCCTAGCCACAGCAATCAGACATAAGAAATAAAGGCATTCAAGTTGAAAAGGAAGAAGTAAAATTGTCATTATTTGCAGATGACATGATACTGTATATAGAGAGAACCCTAAAAACTTCATCAAAAACCTATTAGAACTGAAAGATGAATTCAGTAAAGTAGCAGGATATGAAAGAAATATTCAGAAGTCTGTTGCATTTCTATACACCAATAAGGAAATATCAAAAAAGGAAAATAAAAAAAACAATCCATTGACAATTTCATCAAAAATACCTAGCACAATAAATTAAAATCAATAAAAATAAAAAAATTCCTAGGATTTAACCAAAAATGTAAAAGACCTGTACTTAGAAAATTATAAAATACTGAAGGAAGAAATTGATATAGACACAAATGGATGGAAGTTTATACTGTGATTATAGATAGGAAGAATTAATATTATTAAAATGTTCATACTACCCAAACAATCTATAGATTCAATGCAGTTCTTATCAAAATGTCAATGGCATATTTCACAGAACTAGAACAAATAATCCAAAAAATTTATATGAACTATAAAAACCTTGAATAGCCACAGCCATCTTGAAAAAGAACAAAGTGGAAGCCATCATGCTACCTAATATCAAACTACAGGTGTCCTCAGGTTATGACATAGTTCCGTTCCTATGACAGTGATGTAACTCGAATTTTGGTGTAAGTCAAAACATACCATAGCCTAAGTCACTTACCTTCCCTAATACAGTTGTAAAATCATAATCTAGAACATAAAAACACAACTAAGCCACAGAGAAAGAAAAAGGACATAAATATACTGTATTGTAGTAACAGAAAAAATGACAAAAAATAAGTGTAAAAAATTTTCTTACCTTTATTCCTGTGATTGGCTTGCAAACTGGAAGGAGCATTGCAAGGTGGGAGAGAGTGACCTATTGGGAGGAGGAAGCTGGAGAGGCAGGAG
Organism: Saccopteryx bilineata; assembly: GCF_036850765.1. NCBI lineage: Eukaryota > Metazoa > Chordata > Mammalia > Chiroptera > Emballonuridae > Saccopteryx > Saccopteryx bilineata. The sequence continues at coordinate 106,461,181 of NC_089493.1, read as the reverse complement.
AACCTGTAGAATTTTGGAGATACTGGGTCAGGTGAGTCAGGATTGCCTAGGGAACATGCTGGAGATGCTGGAGTTGATTCTACCTGCACTACAGGTGTTTCATCTCAAGAAGCAGCTAATGTAGAGGGTACAGGATTTGTTGTAAGCCTCTCTACCTTCTTAAAGAATTGTTCCAGGCTAATCTGGAACTAGTTCACCCATGTCGTCAGTAAGTGTGACGCTAATGATGTAAGTTGAAACACATCTCAATTTTTAAAAGTTTTTATGGGAGTGAGCATTGTAAACTTGAAATGTTGTATGTCAAGACTGTTGTAACCCAAGGACCCCATGTACACTAAAAAGCTGTTATAAAAACAGGCAATATAAATTAGTGAAATACAATTAAAGAGCCCAGAAATAATCCCATGCCTATATGGTCAATTAATATTTAACAAAGGAGGCAAGAATATACAACAGGGTAGAGAGTCTATTCAATAAATATTGTTGGGAAAGTTGGACAGATACATGCAAAAAAATAAAACTAGGCCACCTTTTTATACCATATACATGAATAAACTCAAGATGTATTAAAAAATGTAAGACTCAAAACCATAAAAAAATCCTAGAAGAAAACATAAACAGTAATATCTTGGACATTCTTCTTAACAATATTTATTCTGATATATCTCCTTAGGCAAAGGAAACAAACAAACAAAAAACACAAATGGAACTATATCAAACTAAAAAGTTTTTGCATAGCAAAGAAAACCAACAAAATGAAAAGACAACCTACTGGATAGAAGAAGATATTCAAAAATGATTCATTTGAATTTATTAAGAATATTACAAACTTATTAAGAATTCATACAACTCAGCAAACAAACAAACCATCCAATTAAAAGTGAACAGAGGACCCCAATAGACACTTTTGCAAAGAGGAAATACTGGTTGCCAATAGACATATGAAAAAATACTCAACATCACTAATCATTGGAGAAATGCAAATTAAAAGTACAATGAGATTTTACCTTACACCTGCCAGAATGGCTATAAATCAAATTTATTGATTTATCATCAATAAATCATTAAACTTTTGCAGAAATCAAAGGAGGACAAAAACGCTCAGACAACTTGATGAAGGAAGTAGGATTTATAAAAGCCAGCAGAGCACGTGAGGACTGTAGCTCCCAAACAAGGGCTCCCTGAAGTTGACTTTCTTATGGGTTATATACCTTTACAGTATCTAAGTAATGAGCATGTGATTTTTTTTTGCGTAAGGTTTCCCAGGACTCAAGGAGAGGGGAGGGAAAGCTTCAGTGGGGTAAGCAAGAGGAAACGAGTTTCCAGATCACTGGCCATAGTTACATACAGTTCTTGCTGTTCTTGTTTTGTATTGTACCTATGGGATATAGATAATTTATCACTGGCTGGCTCGGGTACCCCAGATGGCTCCTTTCCCTTGTATTCTTTTTGTTTCTTCCTTCTAAGCCAAGAGGGGGCCTGCCTCTCCTTCCACAAAGCAACAGGTGTTAGTGAGAAGGTGAAGAAAAGGGAACCTTGTGTATTTTTGCTTGGAATGCAGATTGGTGCAGCCACTATTAAAAACAGCATGGACAGTCTTCAAAAAATTAAAAATAAAACTGCCTTATGACCCAGTGATTCCACATCTGAATGCAGATTAAAAAAATCCCTGAAACATTAATTTAAAAAAATATATGCATCACTTTTTTATAATAGTCAAGATATATAAGCAATCCAATTGCCCATTTATAGACAAGTGGATTAAAAAAATGTCGCTACATATATACAATGATATATTATTTGGCCACAAAAAATTAAAGTTACCATTTGCAATAGTATAAATGAATCTAGAGTGCATTATTCTAAATGAAATAAGTCATATAGAAAGACAAATAGTGTATGATTTCACTTACATTTGGAATCTAAAGAACAAAACAAACAAAATAGAAACAGACTCAGATACAGCGAACAGACTGATGGTTGCCAGAGGGGTGAGGGTAGGGGACTGGGTAAAAAATGTGAAGGGATTATAAGTACAAACCAGTGGTTACAAAATAGTCATGGTGATATAAAGTACAGCATAGGAAATAATATTGTAATAACTATTTATGGTGACAGGTGGGTATGAAGAATATTGTGAGGAACCCTTTATGAAGTATACAATGGTCTAATCACTATGCTTTAAACCTAAAACCAGTACAAAGTAATATTTAATGTAAACTGTAATTAAAAAATAAAATTTGAAAAAGCTGGGTAGCAATACTTACATTTGACAAAATAGACTTTAAAACAAAGGTTATAGTAAGGGATAAAGAATGTCACTACATAATGATAAAGAGAGCAATCTAACAGGAGAATATTACTATTGTAAATATCTATGTGCCTAATATAGGAGTACCTAAATACATAAAGCAGATTTTGATGGACATAAAGGGTGAGATCAATAGCAATGCTATAATAGTAGGGGATTTTCATATCCCACTAACATCAATAAATAAATCCTCCAGGCAGAAAATTAACAAAGAAACAGTGGCCCTAAATGACACATTAGATCAACTGGACTTAATAGATATCTTCAGATTTTTTCACCCCAAAGCAGCAGAAAAAACATTCTTTTCAAGGGTTTATGGTACATTCTTTAGGATAGACCACATGTTAGGACACAAAATGAGTCTCAATAAATTTAAGAAGATTGAAATTATATCAAGCATCTTCTCTGAACACAATGGCATAAAACTGGAAATCAACTACAATAGAAAAACTGAAAAACACTCAAACACTTGGAGGCTAAATAGCATGTTATTAAATAACAAATAAGTTAACAATGAGATCAAGGAAGAAATAAAAAATTTCTTTGAAAGAAATGAAAATGAACATACAACAACTCAAAATTTATGGGACACAGCAAAAACAGTCCTGAGAGGGAAGTTCATAGCATTATAGGCATACCTTAAGAAGCAAGAAAAGCTCAAATAAACAACTTAACCTGCATCTAAAAGAACTAGAAAAAGAATAACAAATAAAGCCCAGAGGAAGTAGAAGGAAGGAAATAATAAAGATCAGAGCAGAAATAAATAACATAGAGGCTAAAAAAACAATACAGCAGATCAATGAAACCAAGAGCTGGTTCTTTGAAAAGGTAAACAAGATTGATAAACCTTTAACCAGACTTATCAAGGAAAAAAGAGGACTCAAATAAATAAAATTAGAAATGAAGTGGAGAAGTAACAACTGACACAGCAGAAATACAAAGAACTGTAAAAAATACTATGAAGATCTGTATGCCAAAAAATTGGACAACCTTGGTGAAATGGATAAATTTCTGGAAACATATGATCTTCCAAAACTCAATCTGGAAGAATCAGAAACCCTAAAAATACCAATTACAACAAATGAAATAGAAACAGTTATCAAAAAACTCCCAGCAAACAAAAGCCCTGGGCCAGATGGCTTCACAGGCAAATTCTACCAAATATTCAAAGAAGAACTAACTCCTATCCTTCTCAAGCTATTTCAAAAAATTCAAGAGGAGGGAAGACTTCCAAGCTCCTTTTATGAGGCAAGCATAATCCTTATTCGAAAACCAGGCAAAGACAATACAAAGAAAAAAAAAAACTATAGGCCAATATCCCTGATGAACTTAAATGCTAAAATTCTCAACAAAATATTAGCAAACCTGATCCAACAATACATGAAAAGAATCATGCATCGTGATCAAGTGGAATTTATTATTGGGAGGCAAGGCTGGTACAATATTCACAAATCAATCAGTGTGATTCATCATGTAAACAAAAGGAAGGCAAAAGACCACATGATAATTTCAATAGATGCAGAAAAAGCATTTGATAAAATTCAGCACCCATTCGTGATCAAAACTCTTAGCAAAGTGGGAATACAGGGAACATACCTCAACATGATAAAGGCCATCTATGACAAACCCACAGCCAACACCATACTCAATGAGAAAAAATAAAAAGCAATCATCTTAAGATCAGGAACAAGGCAGGGGTGCCCCCTTTCAGCACTTTTATTCAACATAGTTCTGGAAGTCCTATCCATAACAATCAGACAAGAAGAAATAAAAGGCATCCAAATTGGAAAAGAAGAAATAAAATTATCATTATTTGCTGATGACATGTTACTGTACATAAAAAACCCTGAAGTCTCAGTCAAAAAACTACTAGACCTGATAAATAAATTTGGTAAAGTGGCAGAATATAAAATTAATATTCAGAAATCAGTGGCATTTTTATATACCAACAATAAACTGTCTATAAGGGAAATTAAGGAAACAATTTCTTTCACTATTGCAACAAAGAAATAAAGCACCTAGGAATAAATTTAACCAAGGTGGTAAAAGACTTATGCTCAGAAAATGATAAAACATTGATAAAAAAAAAATCAAGGAAGATACAAACAAGTGGAAGCATATACCATGTTCATGGACAAAAAGAATAAACATCATTAAAATGTCTGTATTACCCAAAGCAATCTATAAATTCAATACAATTCTTACAAAAATACCAATGGCATACTTCAAAGATATAGAACAAATATTCCAAAAATTTATATGGAACCAGAAAAGAACACAAATAGCATCAGTAATCTTCAAAACAAAGAATAAAGTGGGAAGTATCACACTCCCTGATATCAAGTTATACTACAAGGCCATTGTGCTCAAAACAGCTTGGTTCTGGCATAAGAACAGGCATACAGGTCAATGTAACAGAACAGAGGACCCAGAAATAAAGTCATGCTTTATGGTCAATTGATATTTGACAAAGGAAGTAAGAGTATACAATGGAGTAAAGACAGTCTCCTTAGTAAATGGTGTTGAGAAAATTGGACAGGTACATGCAGAAAAATAAACTAGACCACCAACTTACACCATTCACAAAAATACACACTTGATCTTAGCCAAAAGGCCAAGAAGCAATGCCATTCACAAAAACAAACTTAAATGGATAAAAGACTTAAATGTAAGTCTTGAAACCATAAACATCTTGGAAGAAAACATAGGCAGCAAACTCTCTGATATCTGTTGTAGCAATAGTTTTGCTGATTTATCTTTATGGGCAAGTGAAATAAAGGACAGGATGAACAAATGGGACTATATCAAACTAAATAGCTTTTGCACAGCAAAAGACACCGTGAACAAAATAAAAAGACAACCCACATAATGAGAAAACATATTCACCAATACGTCTGATAGGGGTTAATAATCAAAATTTATAAAAAACTTCTAAAACTCAACACCAGAAAGATAAACAATCCAATTTAAAAAATGAGTAAAAGAACTAAAGAGACACTTCTTCAAAGACGGCATACAAATGGCCAATAGGCATATGAAAAAATGTTCAACATCACTAATCATCAGAGCAATGTAAATTAAAACAGCAATGAGATACCACCTCACACCTGTCAAAATGGCACTCACTAAAATAACACAGAATAAGTGCTGGCGAGGGTGTGGAGAAAAGAGAACCCTCCTGCACTGCTGGTGGGAATGCAGACTTGTGTAGCCACTGCGGGGAACTTGGGTTTCCTCAAAAAATTAAAAATTGTACTGCCTTTTGAAAAAAAAATAAAAATTGTACTGCCTTTTGACCCAGTTATCCCACTTTTAGGAATATATCCCAAGAACACCACATCACTGATTCAAAAGAAGAAATGCACCCCCATGTTTATGGCAGTATTGTTTACAATAGCCAAGATGTGGAAAGCCCAAGTGTCCATCAGTGAACAAGTAGATTAAAAAGCTGTGGTACATACACAAAATGGAATACTACACAGCTGTGAAAAAGAAGAAAATCTTACCTTTTGTGACAATATGGATGGACCTGGAGATTATTATGCTAAGTGAAATAAGCCAAGCAGAGAAAGAAAAATATTATATGTTCTCACTTATATGTGGAATCTAATGGACAAAGTGAACTGAGGAATGGAATAGTGGCAGAGGTGGGGTCACAGGAAACAGAGGGACAGCAGTCAGAGGAAAGGGGGATGAGGAAATGGGGTCAGAGAAGGTAAAGGGATTAGTGAAATTATATATACATAACACAGAGATATAGATAACAGAAAAGCAAATCCTAGAGGGAGGTGGGGAAGGAGTTAGGGGGAGGGAGGCAAAGCCGGTATAAAAAGGAACACGGGGTAAAGGATGAAGGAGTTATATTCATTGGGACACCTGAATCCATGTAAACACAATAAATTAAAATTAATATAAATTTTAAAAATTAAATTAAATTTATAAAAACCCCAAAAGACCACATTGGGAGCAAACAATGTGAACTTTGGAGGGAGGAAAGATGAGTATGGGAAAAGTGTTAAGACAAATCATGTCCAGCTTCCAAAGAAAATAATGAGGACTGGAAAGAGGTTCCAGTCCTATGAGCAATGAAGCTCAAAATCAGAGCAAAAGTATGAGGAAGGAGGATCTTACTCATCCTTGTGTCTGAACATTATAGGACTATTATTGTATTCTCAGAACATCATGTCAGCAGGCCCATGGTTTGAGTTAGTATTCTCCAAATGTCTCCATTGTAAAGTTACAGTTTTTTCCTATGTATGAAGTAAATATTATGTGTGGAACAGTATTTTGAGGGTATCTATATCTTGTTTGTTTTCTTCCTCTCTAACAGTTCGCCAACTTTAAATCCCTAATGTAGAGAAGTTAATGTCTTAAAATCGAGGTTTCTTATAAGCAGATATTAAAATCCATTTTAAAAATCCAACATATTCAGCCTGACCAGGCAGTGGCGTAGTGGATAGAGCATACAACTGGGATGCGGAAGACCCAGGTTTGAGACCCTGAGGTCACCAGCTTGAGCGCAGGCTCATCTGGTTTGAGCAAGGCTCACCAGCTTGGACCTAAGGTCGCTGGCTCCAGCAAGGGGTTACTTGGTCTGCTATAGCCCCGCGGTCAAGGCACATATGAGAAACAATCAATGAACACCTAAGGTGTCACAACGAAAAACTAATGATTGATGCTTCTCATCTCTCTCCGTTCCTGTCTGTCTGTCCTTATCTATCCCTCTCTCTGATTCTCACTCTGTCTATGAGAAAAAAAAAAGTAAAAAATCCAACATATTCAATTCCTTACCTTTGCCATATTCATAGTGGTAGGAGAAGACTCCTTGTCACTCAGGGGCAAACATCAGGGACCTTACATAGCCCAAAGAAAAGCAACTGAAGACGCAGAGCATAACACCTAGTTCAGCTGTTTCTTTGGATGACCTGGCTTCCCCAACATCTAGGAAGTCCAGCTTGTCCAGTTCAAGGGGGAGCACCAACCAATTCCTGAAATGATGGGACGTTTTGCTTCAGATTTTTTTTTGGTCAGGACACTGGTACCAGTGTGAGGCTCAGTAATGACTCATTTAATCAAGAAATCAAGAATTTCCGCAGACTGTGGTATCTGACAGCATTGTGTCTGGGTGGCCTGAAGGTCTCATTTTTTTAGTCAAGAAAGGAGCACGGGGAAAATCACTTTCTGAAACTGGGTGTGAGAGATGGTACAATGACCCTCACTGGGATCTTACAAGAGGACCTAACAAAAGATATGGGGAAGAAAGGTGCATTGTCACAAAAGCCAATGTTCTGAAGTTTGACTGATTGTCCTTCGGATCCATCTATTCCATAACATAATCTTTGTCTCCTTGAGGAAGCCAGACAGAAGATCTGAGATAGCCTGCATCAGTTACTATCTTCCTGTACCTTGAGAGGTATTCCAGGTATTATGTTGGCCTATTATCTGGATTGAAACAGGCTTTGTTGATTTCCTGTATGGACATGTGCTGCCTCATGCAACTAACCACAAAAGGCATGGTTGATGATGTTTATTAAACAGTTGAAATTATCCCCATTCAGGCCAGCAATAACTCTGATAAAGAGAGCAGTGAGCTCTACAAAAGTTTGACCTTTTTCTCCTTTGACCTTTCTAAGTGGGGTTATGGAATAACCTGGAAAGAAATATCTGAGAATAGCTCGAGTGTGGAGGCCAGAAAAAAATCCTCCACTGTCTTCCTCCCACAAGAATGAACTAAAAATTCAATGCCACATAGCTCCTTCTCACCATCAACCCACCTTATTTTTCATCTGAGCGCTTCCTGCTGCTACAATGCATTGAAACTCTCCTTTATTGAGATTCACCAATGATCATTTCCCTACTTGCTTTGTCATTTGCATATGTGTTATCACTCACTCACCCTTTTTCTGAACCATCTCAGTGTAATTCTACTGGAAAAAAAACTATGTGTTTATATCTATATGGATTCATGGATTCCTCTTTGTAGTCAGTTAATTATAATTCATTACTATCATTATTTATTTTGATGCCGCAAAGTTCCAAATTTGGCTAATGAGATATTCCCAAATTTTTTAGTGTACACTTTTTAAGAATCAAGTCATTCTTTTACATAATTGTAGCATATTAAAAATCAAAATATTTAATATTCATAAATTATCTAATCCTTAGTCCATGGTAAAAATTTTCATAATAGTGTCCTTTAAAACTATTTTTTCCCCCTTGGGATCCAAAACAGAATCACATATTGCATTTAGCTATCAGATCCTTTAAATCTTTTTTATTCTGGAACAGTTCCTTAGCTTTTCTTTATCTGCAATGATCTTGGCATATTTGGAAAAGTCTAGCTGGGTATTTTGTAGAAAGTTCTTCAATTTAAGTTTAGTTGATTTTACCTTGTGATTAGATTCAGATTATGTATTTTAAGGAGAAATGTTACAGAAGCAATGTTGTAGTCTTCTCAGAGCATCAGTGGAGAGCACACATGGTTTAAATTGGTGTCCTTCAGATTTCTCCACTGCAAAGTTACTATTTTTCTTCTTGAAATTAATAAATGGCTTGTAGAGACATATTTTGAGGCTATATATATTTTGTTCCTGTCAACCTTTTATCCACTAGTTTTAGCATGTGTTAATGGTTCTTGCTTGAATCAATTATTCCTATGATAGGTGCAAAATGGTATTTTCTAACTTGATCATTTTTTTCTACATGTATTAGTTGGCATTTTATTTGTAAAGAAGAGCTTTCCATCATGTGTGTATGTATGTACGTATGTATGTATGTATATATGCATTTCTGTATGGATTCATAGGTTCTTCCTTTATTCAATGAATTATAATTTATTACTATCATTAATTATTTTGATGGTCAAATGTCCAGTGAGAACTCCTCCAAACTGGATTTTGACAAATATGTCTGTATCATTATTCGAGCTTTCTTTTAGATACAATAAGATATTTAAGGTTCATCTTGTCTTTTCCTTGCCTCAGACCTAGAAGCAATCATTGATTTCTCCAAGGGATCTGAGTCCTCTCAATGGAGAACAGTATTCAGAAACTGAGCTCCGGATAGCAGATGTGCTCATTCCCACGGTGGTCATATTGCTTTGTCAGCATACAGAGCTACGAAATAAACATATGTTTGTGATTGTGAATATGTATATATATATATATATTATATATTTCATGTATATGTGTATATATGTAAATATATGTGTGTATACATGTACACACAGACATACACATATGACATGAATTCATACTAATATATCTGATTATAATCCAGCATCATGGGTTTATTCTAGGCTTCTCTTTCCAAATTTGTCACTCCCTTCCTGAGAGTTGTGTTTTAAAAGTCATCCTTAAAATGAGAATAATTTTAAGGGAAATTCAAGGGTGGTGATAGGAAGCCAAAGGGAAAAAGGCCTTCAAAATCTATTTATGAAGTGAGCTCTTTCTTATTATACTTCTTGTTGACTAATATAAAAAGCAATGAGAACTTTTAAATAAAGGTAGAATAGAAACTTAATAAGCCATTAAAATATAGTGTAAGATAAGAGAATAAAAGAGATAAGAAGAAGTAAAAACTAAGCTCAGAAGTCCAATAAGAGTAAAAAGTTAATTTTTTCAAAATAACAAAATAAAATGATGAGTTTTAAAATAAAAGATAGCTTGTCAACCAATGAGGTAAAAGGTTAAAAACATAAAAAGCAAAAAAGATAAAATCTAAAAAAACCCCCCCACACATATGCTTCACGAAGCAGAAAGTTAAAATACCAAAAGGAATTAAAGATTAGAAGTAGAAAATATGAAATAAAAATATAATTAATAATATCAAAGAAATAAATAAAAATATTGAGGAAATATAATTAAAAGAAAATAAAAATAAAAAGTTGAAAGACCAGAAGACTGACTAGTATAGTGGAAAAGAGGCATTATATAGAGGATGAGGAAGGAGAATCCATGATCAAGTTTGTGAGGTTCTGCTTTTCTTCAGGGGGAATGTATCTTCCTGTTGAAATTCAATTGCCCTTTATAAAACTAGAGACAGCACTTACTGTTCCTTCATTGGTGGGGGGAGGTACTCTCATTTCTACTGTAAGCAGTCCATAGACAGCAAGGAGTTGAGGATGAATAGATGGGCAGACATTCTCACAGCAATCAGTTGGTACAAGCAAAGCAAAACAGCTTCTGAATATTAGGAACCCCTTGCTCACTTTTCCTTTTAGAAGTGTAGTTGGAATAATGTACCCTGAGTGGGCATGGCTTAAAAATGGATATGATGGTATGTACTTCCTAAGATTTCAGTGATGTGTAGGGGGAAGAGTAAGGCTTAGAACTTGGTAGACTTGGGTTTAGTCCTGGGGGTCAAACTAATGCAAGCTTGAATATTCTCCCAGGACTTCGCATTTATAGCATGTATGTAGAGTATATATATGTGTATGTATTTATTCTGTAAAAGGAGAGCCTTGCAATGTTTCCCTGTAAATATTAGGCCACGAACAAGCGAAACAGCAAATTATCAATTGTAGGTGTCTAGATCAAATCTTCTGTCATAGGTTTGTGAAGAGAGGTGGTAATGAGAGGAGAGGTGTACAGGGCACCAGGCTGCTGCCGAAAGAAAAGATGGGAGCAGAAGTTCACATGATGTAGTAAAATGTTTGACTCCAAAATTCTCAAACCTGAGGTTGAAAAAAAAATGGTGAAGCTACCGAAAAACTTAGCTTACCAGTTGTTGTTGTTGTTTTTTTAATAGTGTCAATAAAACAAAAACTTAGTTGGGAAAACCCAAGACTTCAGCCAACAAGGAAGAAATTAACAAGCATGGTAATTATCCAAATCATAAAGTTAAAACAGGAAATGGAGCCAGTTCTATTGGATATGTAATCTGAAGTTGTAGTCTGCACTCATGTGAAGATACTTCTAACTGGCCTGCATCCAAAGATGTCATAGTAACCATGGGTGTATGTATGACTGATCTTCCCTTTCCCACATCACATTGGACATCATAGCAACACATCAGGATTCTCTCCTCTTCACACTAGAAGACCTGGCTGCTGGGAATGAGGGTAACAGGATTGCCAATCATCCAGACACCAAGGAAGATCAGGGTAACAAACAGGGAACGTCGGAGGAGCAGAGACCCAACTCTGTTGCCATCTTCTCTTCCCTCCTTCCTCTGTCCTAACCTTGCCTCTAGCTCGAATTCCCTGTTTTATCTCCTTGTTTGTTTTTGGGTTGGGTTTGGTGTAGTTGTTTTTTTTTTTTTTTCCTCTTAATTTATATGAGAAAATGGTGGGAGGAAAGCACAGGACTGAGAAGAAACACAAGTTATTTCTCCTGTCTTTATTTGGCTCCAGAATTCTTGCTTTATCTCTATGCCTTCATCATCTTTTGCTAAGTCCCCTAAAGCCACTTTCCAGTATCAGTCAGATGCTTTTACAGTATGATAACTTCCTTCTTTTTAAATTTTGTCCATATCAAGCTTGCCTTAGTTTTCCTTTAAATCACCCCTCACTCAACCCTTCAGCAAACCTAATTCTTTTTTTACTGGAAAGGAGTAAAAGGTGAATGCAGACTATCTAAGAATCAATAGGCTGTCTACTTAATTCAGTCAGCACATTTTTGGTGATGACAATTTGGGGCAGTTTGCTAACATGGACGCTGGGTAATGTAATGGGTAATCTCTGCTTTCTAGAGTTTGCAGTCTAACTGAGAAAATAAAAATCTTTTGTATGAAGAAGTGAAAACACAAGAGTTAAAACCAGCCTGACAGACAGTGGCGCAGTGGATAGAGTGTCGGACTGGGATGCGGAAGGACCCAGGTTCGAGACCCCGAGGTCGCCAGCTTGAGCGTGGGCTCATCTGGTTTGAGCAAAAGCTCACCAGCTTGGACCCAAGGTTGCTGGGTTACTTGATCTGCTGAGAAAGCAATCAATGAACAACTAAGGTGTTGCAATGAGCAACGAAGAACAAATGATTGATGCTTCTCATCTCTCTGTTCCTGTCTGTCTGTCCCTGTCTATCCTTCTCTCTGACTCTGTAAAAAAAAACGAGTTAAAACCAATACCAGGTGACACAAGACAAGTTGTGGATAATGTCTAGTGAATGGGATAGATTTTGAATATTTAACATTTTAGAAGAATGGGGGAGAGTTTCCTGTGGGGCCCATCTGAATCCTGAAATAGATAAATAACAGTTGTGGTAATTTGCATGGCACTTCAAAGTTTAAAAATTATGTGCCTTATTTAATGTTTATTTATTTTTTAGAATAATTTTTATTTTTTAGTTAAAGTTGACATGCAGTATTATGTTTCAGGTGTACAGCATAGTGATTACATATTTATATAACTTACAAAGTAATCATCCCAATAAATAGAGTACCCATTTGACATCATTCATGCTTCTTAAAATATTATTGACTATATTCTTTTTGTGTGTGTGACAGAGATAGAGAGAAGAACAGACAGGGATCAAACAGGTAAGAAGGAAGAGAGATGAGAAGCATCAATTCTTCATTGTGGCTCCTTAGTTTCCTTAGTTGTTCATTGATTGCTTTCTTATATGTGCTTTGACCGGGTGGGGGGGCCTACAGCAGAGCTAGTGACCCCTTTCTCAAGCCAGTGACCTTGGCTTCAGGCCAGTGACCATGGGGTCATGTCTATGATCCCATGCTCAAGCCAGTGGCCCTGCGCTCAAGCTGGTGAGCCTGCTTAAACTGGTGACCTTGGGGCCTCAAACCTGGGTCCTCCATGTCCCAGGCTGATGCTCTATCCACTGCGCCACTGCCTGGTCAGGCTTGACTATATTCTTTAAGCTATAATTTACATCCCCATGGCTATTTTGTAACTGCCAATTTGTACTTTCTAACCCCTTCACCATTTTCCCCAAGCCCATGAACCCTGCTCCCATCTGGCAACCATCAGTTTGTTCTCTGTATCTATGAGTCTGTTTCTGTTTTATTTGTTCTTTAATTTTGTTTTTTACATTCCATATGTAAGTGAAGTCATATGATATTTGTCTTTTTCTGTCTGACTTACTTCACTTAGCATAAAACCCTCTAGGTCCATCGATGCTGCTGCATATGACAAGATTTTATTCTCCTTTATCCCATTGTATATATCTGCTACTTCTTTTTTCATTGATTACTGCTGGACACCTAGGTTGTGTCCATATCTTGACTATTGTAAATAATGTTTCAGTGAACATATAAATTTCTACCATATTTCCCCATGTATAAGACGCACCCTTTTGTGAAAAATTTGGGGTCTAAAAACTAGGTGCGTCTTATACAGTGGTTGTAGATTTTTTTACTTGTATCTCCTGCTTTTTCATGTTTGTTTTTAAGCTCATTGTTGAAGACAGTGATTGGTCATCAGACACAGATGAGGACAAGCTAATGGATGGAAGTTCTGGCAGTGATGAAGAGTTGTATGAATTTTATGGTGAATATAACTTGAGTTTAATAACTTTACGTAAAACTTTTTTTTTTCCAAATTTCGGGCCTCTAAATTAAGGTGCGTCTTATACATGGGGGCATCTTATATATGGAAAAATACAGTACATCTTTTGGAATTAGTGTTTTGAGTTTCTTCAGATAATACCCAGAAGTAGAATTACTGGGTCCTCTTTGTCTCACTGTAGCCTTTGTTTAAAAGTGTTTTTTTTGTCTGGTACAAGCATTGCTACCCCAGCGTTGTTTGTTTGTTTTTCCTTTTCATGAATTATGTTTTCTATCCCTTTGCTTTCAGTCTGTGTGTATCTTTCAATCTGATGTGAGTATCTTGTAGACAGTATAAGTAAGGGACTTGTTTTGTTATCTATTCAGCCACCCTATGTCTTTTGATTAGAGCATTTAATCCATTTACATTTAAAGTAATTGTTGACAGATATGTAGTTATTGCAACTTTATTATCCATGTTTCTGATCTTTTTTTCCCCTTCTTCTTCATATAGAAGTCCCTTTAACATTTCTTTTACTTCTGGTTGGGTGGTGATGAACTTCTTTAGCATTTTATTGCCTGGGAAGCTCTTTTTCTGTCCTTTAATTGTAAATAGTAGCTTTGCTTGTAAGCCTTTGCTTTTCATCACTTTGACTATTTCATGCCAATCCCTTCTAGTCTGAAAAGTTTCTGTTGAGAAATCAACTGATAGCCTTATGGGAGCTACTTTGTAGGTAACTAACTGCTTTTCTCTTGCTGCTTTTAAAAATCTCTTTTTGTCATTAACCTTCCACATTTTGATTATGATGTATCTTGGTGTGCACCTGTTTGGGTTCATATTGTTTGGGACTCTCTGTACTTCCTGGGTTTGTATGTCTATTTCCTTTGTCAGGTTAGGGAAGTTTTTCATTATTATTTCTTCAAATAGGTTTTCAAAACCCCCCCCCCCACTCTTCTCCTTCTGTTATACCTATGACACAAATGTTGGTCTGCTTGATGATGTTCTAGAGGCCCCTTAAACTATTTTCATTTTTCTGGATTTTTTTTCTTTTTGCTGCTTTGATTGTGTGTTTTCTGCTACTTTATCTTCTAAATTGCTGATTCAGTTCTCTGCTTCATCTACTCTACTGTTGATTCCCTGTAATGTAATCTTTATTTCTGACTGGTTCTTTTTATATTTTCTATCTCTAGGTTTTGTGTACCCTCCTGTTATAGTTGAGCTTTGATTGATGTTTGGAGGGATCAACCCTCAAGCTGACTGGTAGTAACTCACTGGCCACGACTATCGTTGCTTGGGGGCTGACACTACATAACAATATTTTCTTTAGTGGAACTTTGGTGCCTGTCAAGTCTGCCCTTTGAGTGTATTATTTGTGAAGGTTTTTTGGGTGGTACTTTGGTATGGTCTGAAGCTGGCCACTGGGTGTGTTGGTTCTGTGGGTCTCTGGGAGGCACAGTATAAGGTCAGCTGCTGCCTGTGTCCTGCCTGTGGTCAGTTGGTATGAGATGCAAAGTGATCTGCAGATGGGTGCCACTGTTTATGGGCTTGGAGGTGCCTAGAAGAGGCTAACCTGCCTGATCAGGTGGTGGCGCAGTGGATAGAGCATCAGACTGAGATGCAGAGGACCCAGGTTTGAGACCCCGAGGTTGCCAGCTTGAGTGCGGGCTCATCTGGTTTGAGCAAAGCTCACCAGGTTGGACCCAAGGTCGCTGGCTCGAGCAAAGGGTAACTTGGTCTGCTGTAGCCCCATGGTCAAGGCACATATGAGAAAGCAATCAATGAACAAGTAAGGTGTCGCAACAAAAAACTGATGATTGATGCTTCTCATCTCTCTTCATTCCTGTCTGTCTGTCCCTATCTATCCCTTTCTCTGACTCTCTTTCTGTCTCTGTAAAAAAAAAAAAGAGACTGGCCCTGGCCGGTTTGCTCAGCGGTAGAGCGTCGGCCTGGCGTGCGGGGGACCCGGGTTCGATTCCCGGCCAGGGCACATAGGAGAAGCGCCCATTTGCTTCTCCACCCCCCCCCTCCTTCCTCTCTGTCTCTCTCTTCCCCTCCCGCAGCCAAGGCTCCATTGGAGCAAAGATGGCCGGGGCGCTGGGGATGGCTCCTTGGCCTCTGCCCAAGGCGCTAGAGTGGCTCTGGTCGCGGCAGAGCGACACCCCAGAGGGGCAGAGCATCGCCCCCTGGTGGGCAGAGCGTCGCCCCTGGTGGGCGTGCCAGGTGGATCCCGGTCGGGCGCATGCGAGAGTCTGTCTGACTGTCTCTCCCCATTTCCAGCTTCAGAAAAAAAATAAAATAAATAAAAAATAAAAGAGACTAACCTGCAAACCGAGGCCAGCTGCCACTAGTGCTGGGCTGGGCTTAGGACTGCTTAGCAAGAAGTATAGGGCATGCTGAGGCTAGATGATTCTTATTTGGGACATAGTGAACCTTTGAGAGATTTTAGAGAAGTCCATAGCATGAGCCAAGACATGCCTTTTGTATGGAAAAGACACTGGAAGTGGTGTGGGTGGTGCAAAGTCTCAGGTAATTATTAGGGCAGGGGAAATTAACTAGGTTGACAGAGAATCAGATATGGTTCCCACCTATTCATGCAGGTTTGGTGGGGGGAGGGCTCAAAAATGAAAGAATGGCT
Source organism: Saccopteryx bilineata (assembly GCF_036850765.1). Classification (NCBI taxonomy): domain Eukaryota; kingdom Metazoa; phylum Chordata; class Mammalia; order Chiroptera; family Emballonuridae; genus Saccopteryx; species Saccopteryx bilineata. Next base: position 106,444,801 of record NC_089493.1, on the reverse strand, counting down.
TCTTTGAGCACTTCTGAATGGGAGAGAGCTGCCCCTCCAGCCCTCACTTTAAAGGTTGACAATTCAGTTTTTTCCCTATGTCCCTCATACTTTTGGAGTTGCTGCCCCAGCACTGGAGCTCAGAGAGAGTAAGTCGGTCAGTGAGTAAGTTCATGCATAAGCCTTTTAAGAGAAAAACCTGAGGCCCTGGCCGGTTGGCTCAGTGGTAGAGCGTCGGCCTGGTGTGTGGGAATCCCGGGTTCAATTCCTGGCCAGGGCACACAGGAGAAGTGCCCATCTGCTTCTCCACCCCTCCCCCTCTCCTTCCTCTCTGTCTCTCTCTCCCCCTCCCACAGCCAAGGCTCCATTGGAGCAAAGTTGGCCTGGGCGATGAGGATGGCTCTGTGGCCTCTGCCTCAGGCGCTAAAATGGCTCTGGTTGCAACAGAGCAATGCCCCAGATGGGCAAAGCATCGCCCCCTGGTGGGCATGCCAGGTGGATCCCGGTTGGGCGCAGCACATGCGAGTGTCTGTCTGACTGCCTCCCAACTTCAGAAAAATAAAAAAAAAATAAAAAAATAAAATAAAAAAGAGGAAAACCTGGTATTCCAGCAGACTTCCATCTCAGCCACAATCTCAGCTGTCTTTCATAGCCAGAAGTTAGGGGGACTTCCCTTCCCTGCAGTGGAACCCTAAGCCAGGGAGCCTGATGTGGGCCTTGGGACTCCTTGCACTTCAAGAGGACCTCCACAGTTGAGCTCTCCCTTCAGATTTTTAACCACCACATGTGGTATAGGACTAGCATGTTCTGTGTATCCTATCAATCTCAATGTGACTATTTCTGATATACTTAGTAATAGGACTTCTGTTTTGCTAACTTCATGCAATTCTCAATTATGGTTTATTTGTAGTTTTGATGTTGTCATGGGAGGAGGTAAGTACAGCATTTATCTACTTCACCATCTTGACTAGAAACTGATTTAATGTTTAAATCGTAAGTCTTCCAGCTGAGGAAACTGAGGCTTAGGACATGTGGAATCAGTTAACCTTGGCCTCCCAACCACAGGCTAGAGCTGTTGGCATAGGGACCTCCTCTGAAGAAGCCAGACTGAGCAATGAGCTGTGAGAAGAAGTTCTAGGAGCCAGACCACCTCAGGCAGTGAGGTGAATCTGAAGGATCTTGAATATGGAAGTAAAATTGTCTTAGGGAAATAATTGGCTCAAGCAAGGATAGAAGTTGACCCCCTTTATACCTGACATTCCTTGAATTGGTGGCTCAGGGGCCAGATTTATCCTAAAGGCAATTTGTAACATACACAGTAGCTTAAAATGTGTGTATTTGTTGCCCATGTTAAAAAAAATGAGGTAATTTTTCTTTCATTCTCACACACACAAACACACTCATATTGCTAATATCACTTGAAAATTAGAATCCCTAATGACACAGAACCCCTTTTCTCATGGCAACTGTGAGCTGAGCACATGCTCTGAAAGTCTCCAGGCACTGCATGGTTTGGCGCCTGGTGGCTTTTGACTTCGCATCCCTGGATTTAGATGGGGAGCTTGTAAGAAAATCTGATAATTATTGCACTTCAACAATCCTTAGATTTGAGTAGTCTATGAAAAATTTGAGAGACAATTATGATATCGTAGAAAGGGGCCAAAGGCCTGGATTCAAACTCAGTTCTACCATGTGCCAATTATTTAATCTTAGCTGAAAAGTCTACCTCTTTTATTGTTTATTCTTCTTATTATTATTTGTGAGAGAGACAGACAGGAAGGGAGAGAGAAGAGAAGCATCAACTTGTAGTTGTGGCACTTTTAGTTCTTTATTGATTGCTTTTCATATGTGCCTTGTCTGAGGGGGGCTCCAGCTGAGCCAGTGACCCTTTGCTTAAGCCAGTGACCTTGGGCTCAAGCCAGCAACGTTTGGGCTCAAGCCAGTGACCATGGGGTCATGTCTATGATCTGATGCTCAACTCAGCATCCTGCATTCAAGCCAATGAATCCATGCTCAAGCTGGTGACCTCGAGGTTTTGAATCCGGGTCCTCAGCATCCCAGGTAGATGATTTATCCACTGCACCACCACTTGGTCAGGTTCCACCTCTTTCAATTTCAGCTTCATGGTCTTTCAATTGGGCGGGATGATAGCTACTTTCAGTGAGGGCATGAGAATTATCTGAGCTAATATAGAGGAAGTGCCACCTATATTGTTTTAATGCTATTTTTGGAAGTGCTCAATCTAAGATGCATTGATTCTACAAGATACTTCTCAAAATAATTTTGGAATCTTTGTGTTAAAGTGCCAGCTTTGGGATGAAGCTGTAATGAGTTTTGTGTAACTTGGGGGGTGTCATGGACAGAAGGTAAGGAGCAGCAAAGAAGTATTAGAATAAAGGTTGACCCTTCTTGCCCATTAATTTCTGAACCATAGTCCTCTTGGCCATCCCAGTCACATTCCCTTATTTTGTCATTTCAACAGAATATACTTATTTTTGTATATCAGAGAGAGGATCACAATAAAAAAAATTGTAACTAGGTCATTTTTGAAATCCACCTGAAAGGTAGGAGAGTATTTTAGAAAGCCCAAACTTGTTCAGTAAGGAAGGATAAGCAAACCACACACTTCTCATCTCTGGAACAGCTTCAAGTGCCTACTGCAAAATGATTTTAGGATTGTGACAATAATACTGGAACCCTGAAAATGGCAGCATCTTGTCAAAGTTCTTAATGAGGTAAATTCACATGTGAAGTATTTCAGGCCAAAATTCTCTTTGGACACCACTTTTTGGTTTTTCTTTTGTTCTGGCTCACTGAGCGGTTTTTATGGCCATGCATGTGGGCATGTGGGAAAGGGTTCGCATAGGCAACTGTTCCCTGACTGCTCAGGTATATAATTCTGTTCCTTCCTCCTTGCCATCCTCCACTCCCACTCCACCTTCCCCAACCCTGTGAAACACTATGCTTAAAATGGCATTTTGCCTTTTCATTGTGATTCCTTGGTGAGCAGAAATTAGAGTGACCACATAAATGCTGCCCAGAGACATCTGTCAGCTCTTGGCTCAAGCAGAAAAACCACAGCTACATGATTGTTGAGCAATGGTCCGTGTTTACCCAATCTCCCAGATACCTGAGAGCTCGTGTATCTCAACATTTATAAAATTTCCATGTGTTCAGGGAAGGTTTTCCCCCTTCACGTTTCAAACATTGCTTCCTGAAAAATATTACTGAGAGGGGTGCTGGTAATATATGACAGTAATAACTTTGGGACCACAAAGCAAGTATATATTTTCTCCCTTGCTAAGAAAGTAAGAGATGCTAGATAAAAAGTAGCTTAAGTTTTCATTATTACATGCTTAAAATAGGTAGGGCTCAGCCTCCTTCACAAAATGTTAGTCCTTGGACTGAAACCAAACATGCAAATTTTAGTTTAAAAAAGTGCATACTAGGAAAAGCAAAAGGGCAAACCTTGGAGGCCCCACTGGAGGCCACTGGTGGCCTTAGCTCTGGTTTGCTACTTCCTTCATTGCATTAGCTGCCCTGTTTTCCTAGAAAACTGCCTTGATTTGGCAAGCAAGGCTCAAGCAATGGCAACGAGTCTCTTGCTGTGAGGAGAAAGAAGGAAGCTGCCCAGCAGTCCACGGAAATGCTAATGAGCTAAGATGGTCCTGGGATATTTGCTTTCAGCTGTCCTGTAATATTTGCTTTGCTGATGCTGTGGGAACATATTTTTACATTACCTGATAAGAGGGAGATGGTGAAATACAAATCCTACCAAGCTGAATCGCTTCCATTGCTGCTCTAACCACTCAGCAGATCATGATGCTTTACGTCAGAGATGATGAAAACAGTTTCACTCTAGTCTGGAGATTGGCCTCAGGCCACGTTCTTTGTTGGTATTTCTCAATGCAGGCCTTTGGTGTGGTAGGTTGTGGCCTTGTTGGGACGCCATGTTTTTTACTCTGGATCTGTACTTGAACGAGTTGTTCTCCTGCTTGTATATGGATTTCCAGGAAAATAAGGGCAGGAGGGGAGAGGATGGCAATGCTTTTGTCTTCCAGATTGCTATTTCTGAACTCTGGTGTTTCCTGGTATCTGAGGAACATATAACTAATGTCAAGGATATAACACCTGCCAAGAACTCCAGGGAGTGGCTTATCTGCCAATTGTGCTCACTACCAAACTCACTTGAGGAAAAGTACTCTGCTGGAAAATATTGTTGGGTTATAGGTCCAATTTTTAAGATTCTCAATCTCTAAAATTTAAATGAGAAATTTAAGAAAATGAGTATCTGATTAACAATATGACTCAACACAGGAGGAGAAAAGCATCCTTAAGCAATGAGGTTGTAAAAAGTCAAGGTATTGGTAATACTTGGCAAGTTTCTTGCAGATGGAATTGACAGGTCCCACTGGGCAGTACTTTTTATTCTTCTGTACCTTAAGTCTGACTAGTCATTCTAATCATGTGAAGTTGTTTGGGTGGCATTCAAAAGCATGTGTTCTCTTGTTATCAAATAGCCACAGATATAGGGAGAGGACTCATGGGCTGAGAGACAGGGCTTGGCTCATTGAATCTTCTTGCTCAGTACCTCAACATGCCCTCTGGGTAGTCATTAAAAATGAGCTCCATGACCTCCTGCTAGCTCAAGTTGACTTTCATGTTTGACTTTGGACTAGGCAACTGGAAAGGATATAAATGAAAATAATAATTTTTGACAGGGAGATTGTATTCTTATGGTAGAAAGAGAGAATGAAGAATCAGGAGATGTGGAAAGTACCCATTATATGGGTAATTATGCAGGGCCTGCTAATGCTTGTGGGTGCACAAGGGAGTGAAGGAAGAAGAAGTTCTTAGGCATTTTTATGAAAGCCCTGTGTCTCTCCTAGACAAAGGTGGTAAATGTTATTGGAAAAGGCCAGCTGAGAAAAACCTCTAGAAAGTGAACTCATTTATTTATTCTTTCATTCAACAAACATATACTGGATATTATTATGAACAAAGCACTATAGGTAAACAGATATAAAACACTAAGTTCTTGGCTCTCAAAGAGTATCCGGTAATCATGGAGATATTATCTTTTATGTTACTTAGTGCCATCCCCTATGTGTGTTTCTCCTTGAGATAGGACTTTTTGAACTTAGTCCCCAGAAAAACTTGTCTTTGTGAGAAATGGTCTATATCCTCTTTTCAGATATGAGAATTTTGTAACTTGTCATGTTCTATGAGTAAGCAAGTGTTCTAGGTTGCAAACTATAGAAATCAATTATCGATGTCTTTGGCAAAAAAGAATAACTCACTGAAAAGATATTTAAATAAAAAAATATACACATCAGACCTGGCTATTCCACCATCTTGCTCAGGGTCATAGGACAAATCATTTATTCTCTTCAGATTTCACTTTACTCGCCATTCAAGGAATGTTGTATAATCAGAGTGGAGTGCCCAAAATAGATAGACTGCTCAAAGACCAAGTTTGGAAAACAGATAGGAATTGAAAGTGTACAGCAAGGCCATAGAAACTGCTTCTCATGCTGCTGGGCCAAGGTGAGTAAGGTGTTCAACTATCTCCATGACGATGGATCACTAATTGAAGATTCAAGTCCTGAGAGAATCTTCTGACTGGCCACACTTAAGTTTGGGGAGCTAGTCTTTTTGGTGTTTATAGCAGGAGGGACAGCTACTCTCAAGATTAATGAGGCAGTCTCCAAAAGGAAGATTAGCAGACCAATAGAAAGGATGGTTGGATAGTGAATAACAACGAGAACAGATGGCAGGAAATGCAGAGTCAGACTGATGGTCAAACAGAGAAGCACTATCAACCCTTATAAGGAGCTTAGTTCTTCCTGCCTTTTTTTGGTTCTGATTTTTTTTCTTCTTTTCCCTTTATAAGTCTTATTGTACAACATTCTTTGAATGCAAATAAGGTGAAATTTGAAAAGGATAAATGACTTGCTCAATATTTTTGAGTTAGTAAGTGGTACAGCAGATCTTGAATTTATATCTTTTTATTTCAATTTTAGTCCTCTTGTCTGTCCTGTGAGTTGATGCAATCAAAGTAGAGAGTTATAAATGTTAAGAAGGTACCCACACAATGTTATGTTTGTTCTGAAGAGGAATATTTCTTGAAGTTTGAAGAAGTTTATAGATCTATGTGATCAACAACAAATATGTTTTCCTAACTGAAGGAAGAGTATATCTGTTCTCTCTTGTGAACCAACTTACCCACCAACACAAAACATTCTATCACTGTCAGGACAATTACCCCAGTGAACATGGGCAGTGGTTTCTTTAACTTTTTCTACCTGGCTGAGACCCTGTCAGGATCTCACGTCTTCTATGTTTAGACTATTCCTCTCTCTTGAAAAGACCTAACCTGTCATCTGAAAGCATCAGACCAAAATTTTATTGCCTTTTTAACAAGTGTTTTCTAAGGAGAAACTACATGTTTATTACAGAAAATTTGGATAATACATAGATGAACAAAAACACTGACTACTAAAAACTCCACTGTTAATATTGGTTATTTCATTTTTTATATGTATGTGTGGGCACATACATATTTTCCTTTTTGAAAATTGAGATTATATGATATAAATCATTTGATAACCTTCTTTTATCACATGAAATAATCTTATGAACATCTCATGACATGACATTTTTGGCACTTGAATTCTCAATTCAATTTAATCAACTTGTACATCTATTCTGGGCTCACTGCTTGGATCAGAAATATTCTCTGTCCTCAAGGAGTCACAGGATCCTCCGTTTTTAATCTATATGAAGAGGAGAAAAAGAAGAAGTCAGAAATAAACCACTCAAGAGAGCAACCTTGGGCACCATAACTTCATACTGATGATTATCTTTCTGTATTAAAGATATCAAGGAGTTCAAAACACTTCCTTTCATATTTCTTGAAAGTAGAGGCATATGATTTGGTTTTTGCATAAAACCACATCAAAAGCAATACATTTCTGCACAAATGCTAAAAACATGTTATTTAATTAATTAATTTATTTATTTATTAATAAAGTCAGAGAGAGGGACAGATAGGGACAGACAGACAGGAAAGGGATGAGAAGCATCAATTCTTTGTTGCGAATCCTTAGTTGTTCATGGATTGCTTTCTTATATGTGCTTTGATGGGTGGCGGGGCTACAGCAGACCGAGTGACCCCTTGCTTGACCCAATGACCTTGGACTCAAGCTGGTGAGCCTTGCTCAAACCAGCTGAGCCCGTGCTCAAACTGGCAACCTCGGGGTCTCGAACCTGGGTTCTTGGCATCCCAGTCCGATGCTCTATCCACTGCACCACTGCCTGGTCAGGCTAAAAACATGTTATTTTAAAGAATTAATTATTTGCCAGGATCTCTCTAAGACAGTGGTTCTCAACCGCTGTATTTATTATACAATACATTTTTAAATAAAATATGTATTTCCAATGGCTTTAGGCAACCCTGTGTTTTGGTCGTTCGACCCCCACCGGGGTCGCGACCCACAGGTTGAGAACTGCTGCTCTAAGAGTACTGAGCAAGATCCAGTTCATAAGCCACATGGCTATAATCTACGTACTTGTTTCTTTTTATTTCCAGCCCTCCAGCCTATGGAAGCCACTCTGGACCATGTCACACACCAAACCCACAGCTTTCTGCTTTCTCTTTCCTTCCCCCTTCCTTCCTCTTGGGATATAGATCGCTTAGCTGTTTCTTCTTTTTCTTCTTCTTTTTAAAGTAAGAATCCTTTTTTTTATGAGCTAAGAGGAAGGGGAAAACTGTAGGACTTCAGGGTTCTCTTTAAATAGCAGGTGGGAGAGATCTATGAGCACTGACCTCTTAATCTTTACAGTCTTTCTCAGTACCGTGCCTCTTTGTCTGTTCCCTGATGTGACCAGCACTGGCATGGCACTTGGGAGGAGCCAGGACACTCTTGCTGATAGACTCAACCCTGAGGAACTAGGCACAAGGAGAGTAAGGTCCAGGAAAGCCTCATACCCAGCCATGCTGCCTGGGTATGGGGGCAGAAGGACAACAGCAGTGGTTGTCCCTTTTCATGTCACCCTTCTCCCCCATGCTAGTGGTGGCCTCCAAAGAAGGACCAGTTTAACATTTCCCTGTAAAAGCACAAAAACTCAGTCATCTTGTGTAACAGGACTGGATCAGCAGGAGATGGGTGTAGTGTTAAGATTAGGATTTAAGCTCTTATCCTCTCAGGCTGGTGGCTTGACCATAGAAGCTGCTTGCTTTTGGCTGTTTTATTAGCTCATAGAAGTCAGATTTGTGGAAGGATTGAAGTGAAACTCGGATTTCTGCAGTCACTTTGCTTAAAAACTGAGCTCATTATTTTGTAAATGGGAGAAGCATGGGCTACATCAGGACTTTGTTTCTACCTTTGTTGGTTTCCTTGGCCTTCCTTCTGATTTCTTGCAGAAAATCATGGTCTTGCCTCAGTTTATCCAAGTTCAGCTGTGGTTGGTGTTGCACATGCTCTACTGAGCAACTTTGTATCAGAGACTTCCTTGTTTGTATATTGGATTAAAGGTTTTGGTTTCTACACTATAAAGTGGGGCAGACCGGGGAGCTTGCTCTCTTGGTTCCTGAGATTAGCATTAGAGGAGAGCAGAGAGGAGAGCAGAGAGAGGCCACGTGGAGGAGAGGAGAGGCAGCCAAGTTGGCAGAGTGCTGAAGGAGTAATCAGTTTGTGCAGAGAGGAGGAGATGGGGAACAGAGGTGAGTAAATCTGGTGAGCTAGAAACCTTTGATTCTAGGGAACTCGGATAAGTCAGTAGCTTTGTGAGCACTGAATGAGTAGGTTTGGGAGCCCAGTGTGTGTTTTTACTTGCCTGCTGGGTGCAAGCTAGGATTAAAGGTAATGGCCCACTAGTTCTTGGCTCCGTTGTTTCATTACCGGCTGTCCAAATCTAATGCGAACCTGCATGGGCCAGGTGGCTGTGATGGTGGCCGTGGCTACTGGCTTTACACTGCACGAGGAAAAATACATTGAGAAAATGAGGGCTGGTTTCTGACTTTAAATTGTAGAACTTTCTTTTGGGTTCTGATTCCTTCAAAAGTTAGAAAGGAGCCAGAAGCAAAGATAAGAAACAAAATGACCAGAAAGCTGAGGCTCTTGAGCCTTCACTTGTTCATCCCTAAATTCTTTCAAGAGCCTGTGAGCATTCAGACTTATATCTGAAGCCCATTTCGGCCACTCTGCTACTCTCTTCTGCTGTTTTCTTGGGCAAATGACTTTACCTCTTGATGCTGCAGGTTCTTAATGGGTAACATTAGAAAAATAACAGCCATCTCCTCCGATGGTTATGAGGATTAAGTGAGAATAAAAAAGTACATGTCGAGCATTCATTCAGTTCCCGCTGTGCTGTCTCAACTGTGGGCTGGTATCATTTTTCTTGAAAACATCATCCCAGAAAGCTGTGAGGGTGGTGATAAAGGTAAACTGACACAGATCCTGTCCTGAGGTATTTATGATGGGCAATCATGACACAGGACATGACAGTCACCAGGAGAGAAGCACAGGGTGGAAAGGACATGCAACAGATGGAATCAAAGTTTCAAAAAGAGCCAGTTGCTCAAACATGATGGGGCTCCAAGTGAAAGCTGAACGTAACAGTTCCCCAGTACTCTCTGTCGGAGCACAATGGGGTAAGGTGGGAAAGAGGAGCCAGGGGATAAATTAGAAACAAAATAAGAGAGCAGGCGTATCACCAGGCTGACAGGACACTGAGAAGATAAGCAAAGGGGAGACAGCAGACTGGGATAAATAAATTAGCAATCAATGCAGCAATGGAGACAGCCCTAGACAGCCTGTCACAGAGGACAGAACTGGGCTGGAGATGGAAGATTCCACAAAGAATAATGCAGGAAGACTTTCACAGACGTTTTCTGAAAGTTTGATTGTTTTCCTCCCATGACACTCCAAGATCCACTTTGGATTTATTCTCAGGAAGGATGCCAGGGACCTCTCCTTGACCCTTGACCCTGCCTTACAGATTTCATGACATTCTTGGGATGGGACAGATGGTTTAAAGAGTGACAGCACAAGCTGCTGAATTCCAGGCACCCTGATTGGAGCAGATGTTGGCTGTGCGGACCATGTCTAGACATGGAAATTGTGCTCCTAATCTCTCAATCCTGCTTTCACTACGTCCTCTAACAAGGCGCTGTCTCTGTTAAACATTCTCACCATGGGAACAGAGCTGGAAACACATGTGCAATCAGCAGTCACAGCAGCTACAGAGAGGGGTATGAAATCTGCTCAAAAATAGCCTGTTTGTCCCATCGGCATGCAAAGCAGCCAAATTGCCAGGGTGAACACGCGTCAGGTGGCAGAGTTTATTCTGCATGCACATCAAGAGGCTTCCAGTGACCTGCCACACTTAGGCGCAAAGGAGTTCACTGCTGGTCAGAAATGTCTGGAGGTGATCTGGGCCTGTGGACAGAGCCCTCCACATACCTGTGAGCCATGAGTGTCTGCATCAGTTTCTGCTCCAGGGGAGGCCATGCCCAACCTCCCAGGACATGTCAGGCTCCAGTCTTCTTATCTTACCTACCTTATAATTTCTTATTCCTGGGTTTTTGTTTGTTTGTTTTTTCCTGGTGACATTTATTTGGGTTAAAACTTTGAGGTTATATAATGTTACCTGAGGCAAGATAAAAAATAGTCTGGCTCTCTTTGGGGTCTACTAAATGCATCAGCTGGCTGGATCCCCCTGCAGGGTCCAGATAACACATTTTACAGAGAGGGGGCAAAGGTTATTTGGCTGGGTGCTCAGAGGGTCAGGGAAGATGGGGCTTGCAGGTGTGGGACCACTATCTGAGAGCGTTGGGTGAGAGGTGAGACTCTCTGTGGTCTGGGTGGCATAGTAGCTGTCACCTTCCATCTCCAGCTCCAACTGTTTTTGAGACCTTTGGCCCAGTCATTGCAGACCTCTTGCTTCAGTTGGCTCTTCCCAGTGGGTGTTCTTTCTTCTATGTTTTACTCTTAAACGAGAAAGGAGTCAGATGGCTGTCCTTCACCATGTGCCTTTGGAGTTGGATCTCAGTCAACTTAAAGAATGATCACGTTACTGAGTGAGGCTGCAGAGGGCTTGGGCATTTTTTTTTGTCAACACTGCTTGTTGGTTAAATAAGTTTGTAAATAATAATATATATGTTTGCTTGCTTATAGTCTGCATTGGATGTGGGGGGGCAGGCTGTAAGCAGGCAGGATTCTTGTAGCCTAAGACTCAGTTTTAAGACTAAGCCTTTCCCACCCTTTTTGATGTAGGATGGTGCACTCTCATGAGAAATCTCATTATGCTTCAGATAAGTGACTTTGTATCAGAGACTTCCTTATTTGTATATTGGATTAAAGGTTTTGGTTTCTACACTATAAAATGGGGGAAACCGGGAGCTTGTTCTCTCTCAATTCCTGAGATTAGCATTAGAGGAGAGAGCAGAGAAAGTAGAGCAGAGAAAGACCACGTGGAAGAGAGGAGAGGCAGCCAAGATGGTGGAGTGCTGAAGGAGCAGCGAGTTAGTGCAGAGTTTGTGCAGAGAGAAGGAGATGAGAACAGGGGTGAATAAGGCTGGTGAGCTAGAAACCTTTGATTCCAGGAAACTCAAATAAGTAGTAGCTTTGTGAGCACTAAATGAGTGGGTTTTGGAGCCCAATGTGTGTTTTTTCTTGCCCGCTGGGTGCTAGCTAGGATTAAAGCTAATGGCCCACCAGTACTTGGCTCCGTTGTTTCATTATCATCTTTCCAAATCTAATGCAAACCTGCATGGGCCAGGCGGCTGTGATGGTGGCTGTGGCTACTGGCTTACACTGCTTTTTATGGCTGAAGAGACAGGATTTCATCTATGTCTTGGTGGGAAAGACCACTGGGCTAGATAGAGGTCAGGTGACCCGGGCTCGGAGCCAGCTTTGTTAAGTTGCTTTGTGTGTGTTACTGAACCTCTTATGACTTCCCTAAGTTGAGCAAGACCAAGACTTGTTTCCCAAGAAAGGACCCTGAGTAATCCCAGGGGTAGGACTAGGGCAGCAGAACTTGCTGAGGGTGGTGTAGAAAGCATGGCCAATGCATAAAAGGGCAGTTTTCTTTTTCATGGGAGCTCCAAATGAACCATCCTTCCCTTCGCCTGCCTCCCATCCACACCGACTGTTTCCCTTCCCTTCTACAGGCAGCCAGGTTGGCCCTGTTCCCAACTGGGTTTCTGTTCTGTCAAACTAACTCTCAGGTTTCTGCTGGGAGGAGGACACCACTGGGAGCAGCATGAACTCATCTTTGGTATTGGGGTGGAACTTGGCTTGCTTATCCAGGTATGTCATGGCTTGGCTTAGACTGTCTCTTCACACCCTTGTATGGGAAGTACACACCTTCTCTCCTTCTGGGTGTGGACTGGCCCAGCATGACCCAGGCAAAGCACTTGAGGCAGCAGACCCTATTGACTGGGTCAGCTGGGGGACCCCATTGATCTATGCTTCATAATTGAGTCTATACTTGCTTCTGAAGAGTCTCTTTAAATTCAATGACCTTCACTCTTTCCTTTGTGGCCATTTTAAGGCAAAGGGATAGTAAGGCTTGGTCCTTCAGTGCCCTGAGTCATATCTTTAAAATCAGAGTTATCCTCCATCTCAAATCCTGCTCTAAGAGTCACAGTTGTTGAGTTGCCCAGACTGAGACCCTGGGCTAGCACCTATCATACACTACATGCTGATTCTCTCCTTAGCATCCTATATATGCTTGGGATGGGGAAACCCTAACCTTTGCCCCTCCATCACATTGGGACTATAGGAAACCTGTGTAACACAATCTGCTATTGTAGCTTCTTCCAATGGGCTTTCACAATAAGGAAAGCTTCTGTCCGTGTGGGGATAGCTCTGATGTGGAATACTTGAAACTCACATTTTCAGAAAGCTCGAAGGCTTTGACCTTCTTAGGTGCTTTCTTCATGTTTCATACCAGGCAGCTTGGGCATAAAGAACCACCTCCACCAATCCGCCTGTGAAGATCTGGCAGCTGCTCAGGCTGAAAATAGTAGCTGCTCTGAGGTTTAATGGCAGCATGAAAAGGGACTCATGTACACACACCCGACATGCAAATATGGACTCAGAGGCATCAGGGCTGAGTTTGCAAGTGGCTGCGAGGTGAAGCTGAACATGTACTCTGGTAGTCAAGAAGCCAGTGAGCTGAGTGAGGGCTTCTTTCCTGTGGGGCTGTCACTTCCTTCCTGCAAACAGCAGGTGGAAGACTTCACCTGAGCCTCAGTGGCCCAAGTGTCTTTGCACTTGCAGCCTGCAACCAGCTTTAGAAGGAAGAGGAAAGAGCAAGATTATTGTTTTTGTTTTAAGCAAATCTTCTAGCATTCTCCCTTTAGATCCAAATGCTAATCTTTAAAGTGTTTAAATCATTCTATGAAAGTGAAAACATATAAGCCATCTCCTCTCTGCCATGGCGCTGTGTCATGTTGCTCCCAGGTTTCCTCTCACTCCGTGGCTGCTGTTCCCAGGGCCCTGTCTCTGCTCAGCCTGGGCACTGAGCAGCAGTTATGAAACACAGGGCGTGTCTTCAGATATTAAACCACATATAGAGTGTTCCAATCAATATTTACAGTGTTGGCCTGTCTCTGTCTCTGTCCCTTTATCCCTTCGTTTTTTCTTTCCTTAAGAAATAGATTCTCTTATTGAGGTCACTGTACAATACTGTAGGATAATTATTGATCTATATTTATTTTCCCATCATGTCCCTCATCTAGGAGGCTTAGTGGACCAGTAGAAAGTCATCAGGCCTTGGAGATGGAGTGGTTTGGCTGGGTTTGGCCCAGCCATACTATTTGCAGCTATAGAACCTTGGATACTTTGCCCAAACCCTTGGGACTTTTGTAAACTGAGAACAATCCCTGCTTTGCAGGCCTTCTGTGAGGTTTCAATGGGACAGTTTATACAAAGCACCAAGGATCTATTAGCACCCAGAGAATGGTTATTGCATTCACTGAGCAATTGCATTCATTTTTGAGACTCCTCATAAAAGGCAAATACTGTGGAGGTACAAAGGACTGACCCAGGTATGGCCCACACCATCAGGTCATCATGTCCAACAAGTTTCACTGTGGGTCACTAGCAAAATGTCTCCACAGCAGGCTGCATGTGAGAAGGAACTGGGCTGCGTCTTCATTCACTTCTTATGTTCATGTGAATCTGTTCCCAGACGAAACTGGGACCGATGCTGCAAACTTTGCTACAGTCCAAAGCTGGAGTGGAAGTTGCTGAAACAGTTTCTTTAATGTTTTTTACAAAGTGTTATAAATGAAATAAACTTAACAAACTATTCAAAAGACATGGCAAGCTTACTGTGTCTTCAGGGAGTATCAGCCATTGAAAATCTTCCCTCAAAGGTACAGAAAGAAGCAGATGGCATTTTGTGGTAGAGAGGAGAGAGACAGATTAGGAGCCTGGAGACCCAAATTCAAGCTTCAGCAGATGACCTTGAATTTGTCATTTGTACCTCAGATCCTGCATCTGTAAAGTAAGGATGATGATGATAACAACAGTTTTACAGGCCACATCTATCCCATAATATTATAATAAAAATCAACTAAGATTATGCACTTTAAAGTCTTCTGCAGAGTGCCAGTACAACGTATGGTTGCCTCACTTTGCAGGAAGGCCTGCAATCCTCTCCAGCAGGCTTTCTACAGTGGCAGTTTTCTGGGTTGCTTTCAGTGCGTGAAAAGATGTAGAATCCGTGTGCAGGCAATGCTTCTAGCAAAGGCTTGGAGTAGTCATAAGAAAAAGGCTTCTCAAAGAGCAGGTGACTTTAGGCTGAGAGGGACAACTATTCTATCAGGGATACACTCAGATTCCTTTGAGCCATGATAACTGGAAGTCGTCATGTTTGCATTCCAGTTAGCAGGAAGAGACACATCAGACCAGAATAAGCAATTCCCATTTTACTGAGGTATAATTCCCTTCTGGAATTTTGATCTGATGTTTCCAGTGTTTCTAATTGAATTCTAACACAATATTTTTTTTTGTTGTCTTACAAATGAACAATTCAAGCTAAATATATCTTCAGTCAGTGGACCGTCTGTCCCCAGTAGTAGAACAATCTCATCTCTCACCTGTTCTTGTCACCACCTTAGATATGTTTTGCAAACTATGAGTGGTCCCTTCCCGCCACCCTCCTTGGTTTTGCAAACTTTTGTGCCCAGAGTGGCAGACACACTACTCTTGCTTTCACCCTTACCCCATTCCCTCCTAGAGATGCACAATTGCACCAGGAGGCTGATTTGATTTTATCTGTGTGTGCACTCTCTCTCTCTTTTTAAAGCACTTTACAAAGTATAAACAGGAAATCTTTGGAGAGGCAGATTTTCTCCATACTTCTTCAGCTCATTCTCTGCTAGAATAAGATTCAAGGAGATGCACAGCACTCAAGCAATTATGGACAAATATTTACTGAGCATCTAGGAGGGTAAAGGCTATGCTGGGTGCTGGGAAAGCTACAAAAAAGAGAAGACAGCAGCTCCTAGTGCACAGGCCCCTCATATTGAGGGCACAGCCTGTCTTAAGGAGCAATTGCCTGACCTAATACTTCTTGAGGAGTTGAAATGCAAATGAATCTCCATGCCAGCAAAGAGCTCAGACAGCTGAGCAAGTCTGGTATTTATTGTACAATGTTTCTGTATTCTTCTGGCTTGTGTTTTCCCTACAGGACTGGTAACCACTGTGTGCAGTACTCTGGGAGCCTTGAGCAAACTCCAGATGTGGCAAAGTTAGCACCTGCCCCTGTGCACTGGCACCAACTCTGTAGGAAAGCCCAATCTCTCTGTGTTTGCAGGGAGTGGCCAGGTGAACACGATGCTTTCCTACTCCTTTTAGCTCCCCAGTATAGTGACAGGACTCCAAGCTGATAAAACTGCTGAGTCTATATTGAGTTCCAATTTGTTCTGTCCAATTCCCATGGTGCCTTGATCTATGCTACACACACAGTGGACCTGAGTTTACTATTAGATGAACAGAAGAATTGCTAAAATAGTGATATATATCAAGTACTTGCTCTGTGTCATACACTATGCCAAGTTCTTCATATTGATTATCTCATTTTATCCTCACAATTACTTATGAAAGTTATTATTATCCCCTACTCTACAAACAAAAAAATGAGGGTCAAGGTCACACTCCTGCTTAGTGGCAGAGCCAAAATTTGAACCCAGGAATCTATTATTGTACATGCCACCTGGATGAAAACTCTATTAATTAAAACCTATGGCATTAGATTTCAGAGCATCCTAATGTGGTTTAGAAAACTCATGTGCCTTAATTTGTTCAGTCAATTTACTCCTGAAAAATAGAACAGAAAAATGAATATATAAACATCCTAAAGGCAAGGGCCATGTCTTTGTAACTTCAGTATCTAGCATTGTGTCTAAAACACACATTTGTCAAATGACTGGATGGATAAATGAAACAATTGTAGGAGTAATTTTAGATATACTCACTAAAACCAGTGTTTGAAAGGACCTACAGAGTTGCCAGAGTATCCACATTGATCTGCTTTATTTAAAGTTACTTATAAGTGGGAATTAATGTGTAGAAATATAACTGGAGAGAACTTTCAAAAATGGACTTCCACTTTCTTCTCAGACATTTTTTATATTGGGTTTTTAAAAGTTGAGGATGCATCTGTCTTCATCTGGGTCCCACTTGAAGCAGAGCCCCAGGGAGGAGGACTTGGTATAGCTGATTTGGAATGTGATCCCAGGAAGAGAAGTGAGGGAGTGGGGAGATGGAGACAGGAACGGAGGCAGGAAGGGGAAGGGGAAGCCCTGATCAGGGTGTGTAAAGGCTGTGTGGGTGGGGAATAGGAGCTCCTTGACGTAAGACTCGTCTGAAGGCCAGGAGCCTAGAGCAGTAATACACTGGCTCTCATAGACACAGACACCCCCAACCTTTGCCGGCTCTATTTTGAGGGCTCAGTGGGCCCTGCAGCATCAGAAAAGGCCCCCAGCCTGATGGCCCGCACGTAAGGTGGGCACAGTCGGTACCGGGGGAGTCTGAACTTCTGCGGTTGCCCACAGCAGTGATGGCTAAAATAAGAGATGGGGACATGAAATAGTAGGCATCTAGTATGGTATAATTTTTCAAAAACCAATACAACAATTTAAAAAATAAACAACAGTAGTAATTTTCATAAAGTAAAGAATGGCCTTCTGATTTGGCTTTGCCCATCTGGACTTGCACAGATGAGGTTCTCTTCAGTGAGATTCTGATGTGCATGGTGGTGCAGGTCCAGTTCCAGGAAGCAGCTCAAAGCTGGAGAAGCTGTGCAGGAAGTGTCTTGGGAGCAGGCTGGGGCCCAAGCCAGGGCAGGAAGCAGATGGACGGGCATGGGGAGGAGCTGAGCTGGGATGCGGCCACCACACAGCTTTAGCCTATGCCATGGGAAGTTCTGGAGCAGGGATGGCCCTGCAGAGTCATCCTGAGTCAGGATGAGAAGGTAGGGTTTGTAAAAGTGTCCCCCAGTCACTGGACACTAGATGTCCAGAGAGGACAGATACCCTGAGTGAGGCAGAAGAAGGCAGTTCCAGGAGACGACCGAGACCTGCAACCTGATGACTGGGGTGACGGGGCTCTGGAAGGCATTGCATAGTGCCCACTGCATGGGGCTTATAGCTGACTTGCCTTTGAACATCTGGACCAATCAATACAATTGAAAAATTCAAACCCAGGAAAAACAAAACAAAACTTAATTCAACAGTAACTCTTCTTCCTCACTGTGGCAGGTTGAACTAAAAAGATATGAGGAATAAAACCAGATTTTTTTTATATGTCAAATAAAGTCTATGGACTAGATAAAAAAAATTAGGTTGACTCTGTCTGCAGAGTCTTTTATTTGCATGAATAGTTTTCATAGCGAGATTTCTGGCTTCTCTTGAAAATTTGGAACATCTGGCACATTGAGCCTATATTCTTTCAAGGCAAGTACCACCTAGACTGGAGTAGCAGGTGACCCCCTTAGTTCCTGTCCCCTCCTGCCTGCTTCTGCCTTATATGTTACTGCCTGGGGCCTGTAACCATGTAAGTTTGATCACTCTGATCTATGTTTCTACCTAGCTCTGATGAACTATGAGTCCATGTGAGTAGCCTTGCATTCTACTAGAAGAGGTACTTGACTTCCTAATAACATGACAGCCCAGAACCTTAGACTTCCTTGTCAAAGATGCATCTCTTTCTGGATATTCTCTTTGGGAAAGTAAGATCAATTTGTTGTAGGCTAGCTTTTTGGCTTTGCAAATGAGGATCTCAGTGACCTTGATCTTAATGGTGAGCATGAAGGAAAATGCTTTTGGCAGGAGTCATGTGGTAGGAGCTGTGTGTTAATATTTTAGCCCTTAGAATATTATTTAAGTTTTACATTTTGTATTTATAAAATACAAGTTCTCAGGTTTTTGTAGGTTTCTCTGATTCAGAAGATTTTAGCCTAGTAAGTAGTGCCCAATGAGCTTTATTTTTAATTGGTTTTGCAAGTATCTTGGTGTGCAACCATATTTAGGAACTGCACTGACTCCTAGTTGCTACTTGTATTCAGTGCTTTGTTCATGTATGATAAGCTTCTGAGCTCCCAGTGCGCAAGGGTCCTTTCTTATTCATCTGTTTATTCATCCCTGTCCTTTAGTGCTACCATTATCCCAGTGCTCTGCAAGTCCTAAGCACTAAATGAATATCTACTGAATGATTGATTAAATGAATGAATAAATATTTCCAAATAGCTTTCTTCTTTTGGAGGTGAAGAGCACAAATCTCCAAAATCATATATTGAAGACCATTTGATTTAGAGAATTTATTTTCTAAATATGGTGTCACATAAGTCAGAGAGGGGAAGAGCCTTAGCTTTATCTTGGGCAGTTTTTGCCTTGGGGATGTTAAGAAATAAATGATTTCTTCTAAAAACAACTTATACTTTTCATCACAAGATGGACTATGCACTCACCAACACTATGTATGTGAGTTATTTGTACAATATTTCAAAAACAGCAAAATGACTCAATAGAAGAGGAACTTTCTAAATTATGCTGAAACTTTGTCTTGTAATAAAAACTTTGAAAGAATAAGACCAGGAGCCTCTTTTATACTAGGAGATAGATGCAGTGATACAAATTTAATTTATTGTGTTATGGTTTATTTATCAGATGCTCAGATGCTCTGCTTCCAAAGATTTCAAAAAGCCTGTGTCTGCAGAAAGAAGATGTGGAAAGTCCCTCTGTTAATTTGAATTTTGAAGGGGGAAAATCTATAAAATTTTGGCTCAAAGAAAATTTTGGAGCTTGTTTGGTTGTTTATACAGTCTGCCCTTCCTGGAAGCTCTCTGTGTTCTCACTGATTTCTGGGGTTGGGGTCCTTTTGGGGGAGGATGCCTTGGGATTCTGAAAGACTGCAGATGGGTGAGATAGAGAAGTCGATGGGACTGTGGCTTATAAGGCCTGAACTAGTAACCTGACAAGTTTGGTAGTCTGTCTAGAATGCTGGAAACTAGAAGCAGTTATATCTCAAGTGCCCAGGAGTCTTTGTTAGCTGAATGATACTTAATTTATTTTTTATTTTTTGGCATCACTAATGATGTTTATCTTTTTTTTTTAAATAAATTTTTATTAATGGTAATGGGATGACATTAATAAATCAGGGTACATATATTCAAAGAAAACATGTCTAGGTTATTTTGTCATTAAATTATGTTGCGTACCCCTCGCCCAAAGTCAGATTGTCCTCCGCCACCCTCTATCTAGTTCTCTGTGCCCCTCCCCCTCCCCCTAACTCTCTCCCTCCCTCCCTCCCATGTCCTCCCTCCCCCCACCCCTGGTAACCACCACACTCTTGTCCATGTCTCTTAGTCTCATTTTTATGTTCCACAAATGTATGGAATCATGTAGTTCTTGTTTTTTTCTGATTTACTTATTTCACTCCGTATACTGTTATCAAGATCCCACCATTTTGCTGTAAATGATCTGATGTCATCATTTCTTATGGCTGAGTAGTATTCCATAGTGTATATGTGCCACATCTTCTTTATCCAGTCTTCTATTGAAGGGCTTTTTGGTTGTTTCCATGTCTTGGCCACTGTGAACAGTGCTGCAATGAACATGGGGCTACATGTGTCTTTACGTATCAATGTTTCTGAGGTTTTGGGGTATATACCCAGTAGAGGGATTGCTGGGTCATAAGGTAGTTCTATTTGCAGTTTTTTGAGGAACCACCATACTTTCCTCCATAATGGTTGTACTACTTTACAGTCCCACCAACAGTGAATGAGGGTTCCTTTTTCTCCACAGCCTCTCCAACATTTGCTATTACCCGTCTTGTTGATAATAGCTAATCTAACAGGGGTGAGGTGGTATCTCATTGTAGTTTTGATTTGCATTTCTCTAATAACTAATGAAGCTGAGCATCTTTTCATATATCTGTTGGCCATTTGTATGTCTTCCTGGGAGAAGTGTCTGTTCATGTCCTCTTCCCATTTTTTTATTGGATTGTTTGTTTGTTTGTTGTTGAGTTTTATGAGTTCTTTGTAAATTTTGGATATTAGGCCCTTATCTGAGCTGTTGTTTGAAAATATCATTTCCCATTTAGTTGGCTGTCTGTTTATTTTTATATCAGTTTCTCTTGCTGAGCAAAAACTTTTTATTCTGATGTAGTCCCATTCATTTATCTTTGCCTTCACTTCTCTTGCCATTGGAGTCAAGTTCATAAAATGTTCTTTAAAACCCAGGTCCATGATTTTAGTACCTATGTCTTCTTCTA
The DNA here is from genome assembly GCF_036850765.1 of Saccopteryx bilineata. Classification (NCBI taxonomy): domain Eukaryota; kingdom Metazoa; phylum Chordata; class Mammalia; order Chiroptera; family Emballonuridae; genus Saccopteryx; species Saccopteryx bilineata. The sequence goes on along the minus strand of NC_089493.1, from coordinate 106,424,030 downwards.
TGTACTTAATTGTTTCAGGTCTTATATTTAGGTCTTTGATCCATTTTGAATTAATTTTAGTACACGGGGACAGGCTGTAGTCGAGTTTCATTCTTTTGCATGTGGCTTTCCAGTTTTCCCAACACCATTTGTTGAAGAGGCTTTCTTTTCTCCATTGTGTATTGTTGGCCCCTTTATCAAAGATTATTTGACCATATATATGTGGTTTTATTTCTGGGCTTTCTATTCTGTTCCATTGGTCTGAGTGTCTATTTTTCTGCCAGTACCATACTGTTTTGATTATCGTGGCCCTATAATATAGTTTAAAGTCAGGTATTGTAATGCCCCCAGCTTCATTCTTTTTCCTTAGGATTGTTTTGGCTATTCGGGGTTTTTTATAGTTCCATATAAATCTGATGATTTTTTGTTCAATTTCTTTAAAAAATCTCATAGGGATTTTGATGGGAATTGCATTAAATTTGTATATTGCTTTGGGTAATATGGCCGTTTTGATTATATTTATTCTTCCTATCCAAGAACAAGGAATATTTTTCCATCTCATTGTATCTTTTTCGATTTCCCTTAACAATGCTTTGTAATTTTCATTATATAGGTCCTTTACATTCTTTGTTATGTTTATTCCTAGGTATTTTATTTTTTTTGTTGCAATCGTGAAGGGGATTATTTTTTTGAGTTCGTTTTCTAATATTTCATTGTTGGCATATAGAAAGGCTATGGACTTTTGTATGTTAATTTTGTATCCTGCGACCTTACTGTATTGGTTTATTGTTTCTAATAATCTTTTTGTGGAGTCCTTCGGGTTTTCAATGTATAGGATCATATCATCAGCAAAAAGTGATACCTTTACTTCTTCTTTTCCGATATGGATGCCTTTTATTTCTTTGTCTTGTCTGATTGCTCTGGCCAGAACCTCTAGTACCACATTAAATAAGAGTGGAGAGAGTGGACAACCCTGTCTTGTTCCTGATTTAAGGGGGAAAGCCTTCAGTTTTGTGCCATTTAATATGATGTTAGCTGATGGTTTATCATATATGGCCTTTATCATGTTGAGATATTTTCCTTCTATACCCATTTTGTTGAGAGTCTTAAACATAAAATTGTGTTGTATTTTATCAAAAGCCTTTTCTGCATCTATTGATAAGATCATGTGGTTTTTGTTCTTTGTTTTGTTGATATGGTGTATTACGTTAACCGTTTTGCGTATGTTGAACCATCCTTGAGATTCTGGGATGAATCCCACTTGATCATGATGTATTATTTTTTTAATATGTTGTTGTATTCGGTTTGCCAGTATTTTGTTTAGTATTTTAGCATCTGTATTCATTAGAGATATTGGTCTGTAGTTTTCTTTCTTTGTGCCATCCTTGCCAGGTTTTGGTATGAGGGTTATGTTGGCCTCATAAAATGTGTTTGGAAGTATTGCTTCTTCTTCAATTTTTTGGAAGACTTTGAGTAGAATAGGAACCAAGTCTTCTTTGAATGTTTGATAGAATTCACTAGTATAACCGTCTGGGCCTGGACTTTTATTTTTGGGGAGGTTTTTAATAGTTTTTTCTATTTCCTCCCTGCTGATTGGTCTGTTTAGGCTTTCTGCTTCTTCATGACTCAGTCTAGGAGGGTTGTATTGTTCTAGGAATTTATCCATTTCTTCTAGATTGTTGTATTTGGTGGCATATAATTTTTCATAGTATTCTACAATAATTCTTTGTATATCTATGATGTCTGTGGTGATCTCTCCTCTTTCATTTTGGATTTTATTTATTTGAGTCCTGTGTCTTTTTTCCTTGGTGAGTCTTGCCAAGGGTTTGTCAATTTTGTTGATCTTTTCAAAGAACCAGCTCCTTGTTTTATTGATTTTTTCTATAGTTTTTCTGTTCTCTATTTCATTTATTTCTGCTCTGATTTTTATTATCTCCTTTCTTTGGCTGGTTTTGGGTTGTCTTCGTTCTTCTTTTTCTAGTTCCTTAAGGTGTGAAGTTAAGTGGTTTACTTCGGCTCTCTCTTGTTTGTTCATATAGGCCTGAAGTGATATGAACTTTCCTCTTATTACTGCTTTTGCTGCATCCCAGAGATTCTGATATGTCGTATTTTCATTTTCATTTGTCTGTATATATCTTTTGATTTCTGCGCTTATTTCTTCTTTGACCCATTCATTTTTTAGAAGTATGTTGTTTAGTTTCCACATTTTTGTGGGTTTTTCCCCCTCTTTTTCGCAGTTGAATTCTAGTTTCAAGGCTTTATGATCAGAAAATATGCTTGGTACAATTTCAATTTTTCTAAATTTGCTGATATTGTCTTTGTGGCCCAACATATGGTCAATTCTTGAGAATGTTCCATGTACACTAGAAAAAAATGTATACTCTGTCGCTTTGGGATGAAGTGTCCTGTAGATGTCTATCATATCCAGGTGTTCTAGTATTTCGTTTAAGGCCACTATATCTTTATTGATTCTCTGTTTGGATGACCGATCTAGAGCCGTCAGCGGTGTATTGAGGTCTCCAAGTATGATTGTATTTTTGTTAGTTTTTGTTTTAAGGTCAATAAGTAGCTGTCTTATATATTTTGGTGCATATATATTAAGGATTGTTATGTCTTCTTGATTCAATTTCCCCTTAATCATTATGAAATGACCATTTTTGTCTCTGAGTACTTTTTCTGTCTTGTAAACAGCATTATTAGATATGAGTATTGCTACACCTGCTTTTTTTTGGGTGTTGCTTGCTTGGAGTATTGTTTTCCAGCCTTTCACTTTGAATTTGTTTTTATCCTTGTTGCTTAGATGTGATTCTTGTAGGCAGCATATAGTTGGATTTTCTTTTTTAATCCATTCTGCTACTCTGTGTCTTTTTATTGGTAAGTTTAATCCATTTACATTTAGTGTAATTATTGACACTTGTGGGTTCCCTACTGCCATTTTATAAATTGCTTTCTGTTAGTTTTGTATCTTGTTTGATTCTTCTCTTTTGTTTTTCTATCATTTGTTTTTGTTTGTTTGTGTTCCATACTTCTTTCCTCTGTTGCTACCTTTTTTAAGTCAAGTGTTTTTGTGGTGGTTTTTTCAAGGGTGGTTACCATTAAGTAATGAAAAGGGTACCTACCATATTCATTGTAGTACCCTATCTTATAAGTATTTCTGCACTTCATCATCCTTTGCTACTGTTAATCTCCATCCTCTCCCCCCTTTTTTTTCTTTGTTGTCACAGTTTAAGTTTGGTTTTATTGTGTTCTTGGTGGAGCTGTTACTTGTGGTTTTGTTTTCTTTTGTTCTTTGAATCTGGTTGGAAAACCCCCTTTAGTATTTCCTGGAGTGGGGGCTTTCTTTTGATAAATTCTCTCATCTTTTCTGTATTTGTGAATGTTTTTATATCTCCTTCATACTTGAAGGATAGCTTTGATGGGTATAGTATTCTTGGCTGAAAGTTCCTCTCTTTCAGGGCTTTAAATATTGGGGTCCACTCTCTTCTAGCTTGTAGAGTTTCTGCTGAGAAATCTGATGATAATCTAATAGGCCTTCCTTTATATGTTGTACTCTTCTTTTCCCTGGCTGCCTTGAGAATTTTTTCTTTGTCATTGGTTTGTGTCATCTTTATTATGATGTGCCTTGGAGTGGGTTTGTTGGGGTTAAGAAAACTCGGTGTTCTGTTTGCTTCTTGAATTTGAGGCTTTAGTTCTTTCCACAGGCTTGGGAAGTTCTCGTCTATTATTTGTTTGAGTATATTCTCCATTCCATTTTATTTTTCTTCTCCCTCTGATATACCTATTATTCTTATGTTATTCTTTCTGATGGAGTCAGACAATTCCTGTAGGGCTTTCTCGTTTTTTATTATTTTCAAGTCTCTTTCTTCTTCTCTCTGTTGTGCTTCAAGTTGTTTGTCTTCTATTTCACTAATCCTATCTTCAATCTGGGCTGTTCTGTTAGCTAAGCTTGTTACCTCGTTTTTCAGCTCGTGAATTGAGTTTTTCATTTCTGTTTGATTTGTTTTAATAGTTTCAATTTCCTTGGTAATATATTCTTTGTGTTCATTGAGTTGTTTTCTGATCTCCCTATATTGCCTTTCTGTGTTTTCTTGTATATCTCTGAGTATTTTTAACATTTCTATTTTAAATTCTCTGTCATTTAGCTCCAAGGCTTCCAATATGTTAAGTCTTTTCTCCATAGATTTTTCCACATCTATTTGTGTTACCTCTCTTTCTTTTGTATCCATAATATTCGATTTCCTCTTTCTTATTGGCATCTGAAGGTGGTCTTGTTGATAGCACTAATTAGAATTAATAAAGAGTAAAAAGTAAAAAAAAAGGTAAAACACCCCACAAAAAAAAACAGTAATAATTTATTATTTCCCCATTTTTTCTTTCTTCTCTTTCCCTCCTCTCCCCTCTTCAGGGAAATATCGTGCCTATAATGGAGGGCCTGATTTGGGGTGAAGAGTTCAAGGGGCAAAAACAGGGAGTAGGGACCTACTAAATGCAAAAAAAAAAAAAAAAAAAAAAGGAAGAAAATTTTAGACAAGCATAAGATGATTTGCTTGTAAGTGATGGTCAACTAAGAGATATAATGAGAGGGATAAGAGGGAACCAGAAAAAAGGACCAAAAAAAGAATAATAAAGAAGAAAAAAATAAAAATAATAATAAAAATCTGTTGTATTAAGAGGAGCGAAGAATAAATACAATGGAGACCTTGGGTTGGGAGAACCCAAAATGCCACAAAAATAAACAAACAAGAAAAAACAAAAACAAAAGCAAAAAAGAAAAAAAAGCCTTGAGTCCCAAATTAACTAATTTGTTCGTGATTGAGGATTAAATGGGAGGAAAGTAAAACGAGAAAAGAAAAAACGAATAGAAAGGAAAAAATAAGAAAAAGAGAAAAATGAAGGAAGAAATAAAAAAGGAAGAGAAAAAAACAAAATAAAGCAAAAAAAAAAAAGAGGAGAGAGTGAGATTTAAGTGTTTTGGAGTATAACCTTAAAGGAGGGTGAGGATGAAGAAGAGAAATAAAATGTAACACTCATGGGTTGTGTAGTTCAAGAAAAGGGAAGCATAAGATGGGCAGAGAATAGAAGGACCGAGGTGGAGGAAATAAGGGCAATAAGATAGAAGAAACAAACAACAACAAAAAAAAATTAGTGGAACAAGTTGTAAAGTCTGTGGATTTTTCTTGATTTTGAGAGGTTAACTTCTTCCTTTTTCTTTTCTCTCCCTCTTCCTGGTCGGTGACTCTGTACCCCAGGCTCTGCCCCTGTGTCACACTTAGGTAGGGATTTGCAGTTGATGGGATTTTATGGCAATGTCATATAATTGGCTTTAGTCTTGCTGGTAGTCAAGGCTTGTTGGCGTTTGCAGGGTCCAACGATGAGAGAGTTTGCTTTCCTGGATTCTCTCTCCTAGTCCCCCCTTTTTGAATTAGCAGCCTGGTGATCCAGCAATAAGGCTGCAACTGCTTCTGCCTGGGGAGTAAGAGGCTCAAAGAGCTGGGAAATCCCCACTCTATCCCCGCTCAGTGCAAGGCTTTGGGAAAGGCTCTGGCAGTCAGAGCCTCCAGTGTAATCAGGCGGGGGTGGGAGTCAATTGTTGTCAAGGTGACTGTTCAGCGCCTAGCATTCAGTTGGACCTCTCAACCCAGGCTTTCCACACTTTGTAGCCTGTTTTGGCTGGGAAGAAGAGGCACTAGTCTCTGCTTGCGACTAGTGTAGTATAGATCTTATTATCTGCCAAGTCCTTCTTGTTAGCGTTTATCCCTGAATATGGAGGCTCTATCAATCAGAAGTTGCCCCCGCCCCTTTAGTGAGAGGCACTAAAAAATATCACGCCTCTTGTCTTTGGTCGCTGAACTGAGAGAGATCTTATCAATTAGAACCGAGGGTGCGCAGATTTCATGGGTTAAGCTAATTTCAGTGATTGGGTCGCAGCTGTGCTCCCGAAGGTATTTTAGGCTGCCTGCGCGCGCCCCTCCCCCAACGCTTGATTGTTAGCTTGAATGGCTGGGTGAGGTGCCCCGCCCACGGAGAGAATCTCCCAAGTAGGGAAGACCACCCTGGTGCCTCTCCCCCTCGCCCTGCCGCTGGCGGCTGGATCGCACCAGGCGCAGGATAATGGGGCACCCTGGGTGTGCGGGCCAGTAGGGCGCTCTGGGCTCGTGGAATGCCCAGGGCATGCGCGCGAATGGGATGCTCCGGGCACTGGTGGCTGGCGACTCTCACTCGCAGTGCGCGGGCCGCTGGGAACGTTAGCGGTGCTCGCTCTGCAACCGGACCGGGCGCGCGCCAGCGGCTGCTCGCTGCTCCCAAGTGTGGGCGGTGCTCGCTCTGTAACCGTACCGGGTGCGCGACAGCGGCTGCTCGCCGCTCCGGAGTGTGGGCGGTGCTCGCTCTGCAACCAGACCGGGCGCGCGCCCGCGGCTGCTCGCGGCTCCCGAGTGTGGGCTGACTCACCACAGGCGCACTTCCTCGCGGCTTGAATGAACGTCCCTGCGGTAGCTTCCTCCACACCCTCGTCTCTCAGATTCAAGTGATAACAGTCCTTTCGCTTTCAGTTTGTGTGGAACTCCGGAATGCTCCGAGGATAAATTTTTCTGTTTCTAGTTGATAAATTTGTTGTGATTTAGGGGAGATCTGTCAGACGCGCTGCTCACGGCACCATTTCCGTCTGATTTTTATCTTGAAATCAATTAGAATGTTTATAAAATCTATGCTTTCTATGACAAGAATCTGTATTTTGTTTTTCATTTTCTTCTTCCTAAAAAGACAAACTTAAGGTTATAATTCATTAAGCTATTAAATGAATGTTGTACAGACAAAGAAGGCAATGGGGCTGAAAGTAAACCATCAGTGGGTTTGTTGTAGCTCTACACAACACTGTCAGTGGGAAGTGGAAAGGCATGGTATGAAAGGTGAGTATGGCCTGACCATATGGTGGTGCAGTAGATGGAGCATCTACCTGGGATGCTGAGGACCCAGGTTTGAAACTTCAAGGTTGGCAGCTTAAGCACAGGGTCACTAGATTGAGCATGGGGTCACTGGCTTGAGTGCAGGATCATAGACATGACCCCATGGTCACTGGCTTGAGCCCAAAGGTCACTGGCTTAAAGCCCAAGATCTCTGACTTGAGCAAAGGGTCACTGGCTTAGATGGAGTTCCCTGGTCAAGGCACATATGAGAAGTAACAAGTGAACAACTAAAGTGCTGCAACACGAGTTGATGCTTCTCATCTCTCTTCCTTCCTGTCTGTCCTCTCTTGCTAAAATAAAATAAAATAAAATATAAAAGAAAAAAGAAAAGTGTGTGGAAACATCAATGTTTAAAAATACGGGATGACGTCAGAGTAATGGCAGGGTAGGAAGCAATACCGATAAATCTCCCCCAAAACTCAACAAGATCTTCAACCAGAAACAGAAAAACCTATCCTTGGAGCCTCCAGATGTTTTGCAATACACCTGAAGGTATGGTCGAGCAAAAAATTGGCTAAATATATAACCAAACCCTGAAGGAAATAGGGAGTAAGAAATGCTCCGCCTTCCTCACTAACCTAAACAGGGCGGCTTTCACTGGGAACTGAGAATGTAGAAACTGAGGCGGGCAAAGGGGGTGAATAGATCCAGGCCACGGCACAAACGGCCGAACCAGGCTGTGGCACAGAGATCCAAGCCTAGGAAAAACTGTTCCTGTGGCAACCCGGGCAATACAAGCTAACACTCGCGCCAAACCCAGACAAAGAAAGACAAGTGGGGCAGCCATTTTCCCCGATCCCCTGGTTGGCGCGCACAGATAGTGGGCGAGAGATTCCTTCCAAAGCCCCGGGAGTGGGCGCCTGTGTTATCCCACAGAAAGGCAGAGTCAGAGGCCTTTGTGTGGGCCGAAAGCGGAATCTCCGGACCGCCCCAGCGCCGTATAAAAGCCGCCCATGGGGAAGGAGCGAGAACTAATTCCAATGCTGGAACCTTTCCATGCGGGTGGGGGTTTCACTCAGAGGGTGAGACGGCCAGCCTATATCCTGGTCTGCGCACGCAGCTAGTGAGTGAGAGATTCCTCTGAGTGCCTCAGCAGTGGTGCCCGTGTTATCCCACAGAGGGGCAGAGTCAGGGGCCTTTGTGTGGGCCAAAAGCAGAATCTCAGGCTGCCCCAGTGCCTTGCAAAAGTCATGCACAGGGACGGAGCGAGAGCCAATTCCAACGCTGGACTTTTCCATGAGGGTGGGGGTTTCACTCAGAGTGTGAGACTGCCAGCCTGATATCCTGGTCTGCTCGCGCAGATAGTGAGCGAGAGTTTCCTCCAAGCGCCCTGGGAGTGGGCGCCCACCCGTGTTACCAGACAGAGTGGTAGAGCCAGAGGTCTTTGAGTGGATGGAAGCCCCGCCTGATTATGCTAGCAGCTCTGACTGACTGAGCCTTACCCAGAGCCCTATGCTGAGTGGAAATAGAGTGGGGAGTTGCCAGCTCTTTGAGCCTCTTACTATCCAGGCAGAGGAAGCAGCAACCCCATAGCTGGATTCTCAGGCTACTAATTGAGGAAGGAAAGACTAAGAGAAAGGCTCCAGGAATACGGACTCTCTCACTGGCGGAGCCTATAAATGCTAATGAGCCTCAACTGCCAACGAGACTAAAGCACAATACATGACATCGCCATAGAGACTTATCAACTGCAAACCTCTACCTGAGCATGCCAAAGGGGCAGAACCCGGGGTACAGAGTCACCGACCAGGAAGAGGGAGAGAAAAGAAAAAGCAAGAAGATAACCTCTCAAAATCAAGAATAATCTGCAGACTTTATAACCTATCCCATTTTATTATATTTGTTCATTTATTTCTCTTCTCTTCATTCTTGATATATTTTTTTTCCTTCTCCAATTTGGTCGATTAACTCTCTGCCAGTCTTACTCTCTCCTCTCCTTGAACTACACTACCCATAAGTGTTACATCTCCCATTATCTTTTCTTTCCTCTTCCTTTCTCTCTATGAGGGTTGCACTCCAAAACCCTTAACTCTCTCTCTCTCTCTCTCTCTCCTCTTTTTTCTTCTCTCTTCTTTTAGTGGTTCCCTCTTTTTTTCTCTCTCTCTCTTTCTTTTCTCCCTCTATATTAGTTTCTTCCTTTTTCCTTTATGTCTCCTCTCCTTCAAACCTCAATAATGAACAAATTATCTTATCTGAGACTCAAACTTATGTTTGTGGCATTTTGGGGTTTTTTTACTTCACCTTTTTAACTCACTAGTAGTGCTCCCATCTCTGGCTCTCCATTTTATCTAGTTCTTATTCCACTAAATACAATAGTATTTTTTAATTTGTCCCCCCATTTTCCTGTTTCCCTCTTATTCCTCTCATCATAACTCTTAGTCAACCAACACCTAAAAGCAAATCATTTTATTCTTGACCCAAATTTTTTTCTTATTTGCTTTTTGTGGGTCCATACCCCCTTCTTTTTTTTTGCCCCTTTATTACTTCTCCCCAATTCAGGCCCTCCATTACAGGCATTGTTTGCTCTATTTAATACAATATAATTAACAGTTCAACACAAGATTTTCTCAAGAAAGAGGGGAGAGGAGAGGAGAGGAAAAAAGGAGGGGGGAATAATTTCCTTTTTTAATTTTTATTTTATTTTATTTTTATTTATTTTATTATTAATTTTTTTAAAAAAAAACAACTCTTCGATTTTTTATTTTTTAAATTTTTATTCTTTATTAAATCTCATTAATACTATCAACAAAACCACCCTCAGATGCCACTAAGGAAGAGAAAATCAAATATCATGGATACAAAAGAAAGAGAGGTAACACAGCTAGATGAGGAAAAATTTATGGAGAAAAAATTTAATATATTGAAAACCTTGGAGCTAAATGACAGAGAATTCAAGATAGAAATCCTAAAAATCCTCCGAGATATACAAGAAAACACAGAAAGGCAATTTAGGGAGCTCAGAAAACAACTCAATGAACACAAAGAATATATTTCCAAGGAAATTGAAACTATAAAAACAAATCAAACAGAGATGAAAAACTCAATTCACGAGCTGAAAAAACGAGGTAACAAGCTTAGCTAATAGAACAGGCCAGATAAAGGAGAGGATTAGTGAAATAGAAGACAAGCAACTTGAGGCACAACAGAGAGAAGAAGAAAGAGTTTCAAAAATTAAAAAAATGAGATAGCCCTACAAGAATTATCTGACTCCATCAAAAAGAATAACATAAGAATAATAGGTATATCAGAGGGAGAAGAGAGAGAAAATGGAATGGAGAACATACTCAAACAAATAATAGATGAGAACTTCCCAAGCCTGTGGAAAGAACTAAAGCCTCAAATTCGAGAAGCAAACAGAACTCCGAGTTTACTTAACCCCAACAAACCTACTTCAAGGCACATCATAGTGAAATTAGCACAAACCAATGGCAAAGAAAAAATTCTCAAGGCAGCCAGGGAAAAGAAGAATACAACATATAAAGGAAGGCCCATTAGATTATCATCAGATTTCTCAGCAGAAACTCTACAAGCTAGAAGAGAGTAGACCCCAATATTTAAAGTCCTGAAAGAGAGGAACTTTCAGCCATGAATACTATACCCATCAAAGCTATCCTTCAAATATGAAGGAGAAATAAAAACATTCACAGATACAGAAAAGATGAGGGAATTTATCATCATAAAATCCCCACTCCAGGAATTACTAAAGGGGGTTCTCCAATCAGATACAAAGAAAAAAAACAAAACAAAGCCACAAGTACAAGCTCCAAGAAGAACACAATAAAACCAAATTTAAACTGTGACAACAACAAAAAGAAAGGGGGGGGAGAGGATGGAGATTAACAGCAGCAAAGGATGATGGAGTGCAAAAGTACTCACAAAATAGTGCGCTACAATGAACAGGGTAGGAACCCTTTTCATTACTTAAAGGTAACCACCATTGAAAAAACCATCACAGAAGCACATGAGATAAAAAAGATAGCAACAGAGGAAAGATGTATGGAATACAACCAAATAAAAACAAAAGATAGAAAAACGAAAGAGAAGGATCAAACAAGACACAAAACTAATAGAAAGCAATACATAAAATGGCAATAGGGAACTCACAAGTGTCAATAATTACACTAAATGTAAACAGATTAAACTCACCAATAAAAAGGCACAGAGTAGAACAATGGATTAAAAAAGAAAACCCAACTGTATGCTGCCTACAGGAAACTCATCTAAGTAACAAGGATAAAAACAAATTCAAAGTGAAAGGTTAGAAAACAATACTCCAAGCAAATAACATCCAAAAAAAAGCAGGCGTAGCAATACTCATATCTGATAATGCTGATTACAAGACAGCAAAAGTACTCAGAGACAAAAATGGCCATTTCATAATGGCTAAGGGGACACTGAATCAAGAAGACATAACAATTCTTAATATATATGCACCAAACCAAGGAGCACCAAAATATATAAGACAGCTACTTATTGACCTTAAAACAAAAACTGACAAAAATACAATCATACTTGGAGACCTCAATACACCGCTGACGGCTCTAGATCGGTCATCCAAACAGAGAATCAACAAAGATATAGTGGCCTTAAACAAACACTAGAGCACCTGGATATGATAGACATCTACAGGACATTTCATCCCGAAGTGACTGAGTATACTTTTTTCTCCAGTGTACATGGATCATTCTCAAGAACTGACCATATGTTGGGCCACAAAAACAACATCAGCAAATTCAGAAAAATCTAAGTGTACCAAGCATATTTTCTGATCATAAAGCCTTGAAACTAGAATTCAACTGCAAAAAAGAGGAAAAAAATTCCACAAAAATGTGGAAACTAAACAACATACTTTTAAAAAATGAATGGGTCAAAGAAGAAATAAGTGCAGAGATCAAAAGATATATACAGACAAATGAAAATGTCAATGCGACATATCAGAATCTATGGAATGCAGCAAAAGCAGTGATACGAGGGAAGTTTATATCACTTCAGGCATATATGAACAAACAAGAGAGAGCCCAAATGAACCACTTAACTTCACACCTTAAGGAACTAGAAAAAGAAGAACAAAGACAACCCAAAACCAGCCGAAGAAAGGAGATAATAAAAATCAGAGCTGAAAAAAATGAAATAGAGAACAGAAAAAGTATAGAAAAAATTAATAGAACAAGGAGCTGGTTCTTTGAAAAGATCAACAAAATTGACAAACCCTTGGCAAGACTTACCAAGGAAAAAAGAGAAAGAACCCATATAAACAAAATCCAAAATGAAAGAGGAGAAATCACTACAGACACCGTAGATATACAAAGAATTAGTGTAGAATACTATGAAAAACTTTATGCCACTAAATTCAACAACCTAGAAGAAATGGATAAATTCCTAGGACAATACAACCTTCCTAGACTGATTCAAGAAGAAGCAGAAAGCCTAAACAGACCTATTAGTAGAAAAGAAATAGAAAAACCATTAAAAATACACATTTCACCAAAGATGCATTCACTGAGGTGGACTATGGACTGGTGGGAATATGAATATCAGCATCTGCCCAGTTATCTGTGAAGTTGGAATTGTCGCTACTCATGACATGGCCATTTTGTGCTCTGATTTCTACATCTGTTAATAGCCCTTATGATTACTACTGCTACTTCTACCATTCCCATCATCATATTCCTTGTGGTTTTATTGGCTGGCCAAGGACTCCCATTTGGGGACATTGAGAAAGCTTGAGATTTGTCATGGGCATACGCTCCAGACTCACAACTAGATTTAGGCCAACCCAAGAGAGATTTGATCAGATATTAATGAAATCCTTGTGAGGTTCATGCCTAACCTGATGACAATATTCAAAGAAGACAAGATTTCATCAGTTCAAAGGTCTGTAGAAATGAGGAAAGAATATTAGAATGTTTAGAACTAAAGAAAAGCATAAAGGGGTAGTAAACTAGAATGGTGGTTGCAGACTTCCTGAGAAATTGAGCAATGTGTTACTTCAGTCTTAGGCTTTTAGTGATGAGATCTTTCCATTTTGAGGGCAGTGATATTGTCACTCTTCATAGGAGTCAGCAGGTCCCATTAGGTTTATGGATAAGAATCTAGGTGCTGCCCTGGTCAGGGAGCTCTCCAGTCATTAAGAAAACCTACCCTGCTATGGTGTCTCCAAATTTGTTAGAGAAGAGAACTCAAAATTGTTTTGAATAATTTCTCCAGTGTTGCATCTTTTAGCATTGAAAAGATTTAGAATTGATTGTAGAACTGTTTAAGAGAATCAAACTCATACTAATATAATATTTTGACTGTAAATGATCAGGGGCATTTTATATTTTAAGCATTATTGAGGTGATCGAGGAATAATTTTTAGCCTGAAAGTGTAGTATAGGAAATCTGATACCATGATGCTCAAGGTTTTCAGCTTCCATCAAAAGCTTATCTTTGCCACTACTGTCCCGGTTATCGCCGAGAGATGCTTATTAAAGACTCATGTAAAATAAGTTAATCAGCTTTGAGTTCTTTCCTCTAAATCTAGCAGTCATTTTAGTTGGTGAAAAACAAATTTTATAGGAAGGATGACATAATTTATATTAGAAACTTACCTGAAACAAGTTAAGTGTCCTGGTAACATTTCAGAGAAATCAGGTAGAGATTTCTATAGAATACATTAAAATCACTCCATTTGGTTTTTTTCCAGTAGAGATATTCTCTGACCATTGAATTCAGCCTAGAATTTACACTTTCCTCTCTGAAAATTAACAAATCACATAAAACATAATAATGATGTTTTGATGTGTGTCAAACAGAAGAATTTTACAGGAATTTCAAAAAGTAAAATATGGGATGAGATAATCTCTTGGGCTTCAGGAGATGTCTGTAAAACTATCATTCTACACTGTATCCTCGAAAGTTGCTGAGTGGGATAAAATTGAGATATGATAACAAAATGAGTTAAGACACTTTTCATTTGGATCTTTGGGCATTTTATAATTCAAAGCATAAGTTGTCAATCTTTCCATTTCAGTTTTTGAAGTACCAAATATTGTACATATGTTAGCCAAAGATAAGGCACTAATCAAGCTGACTGTTCATCTTTCATTTCGTTAGTCAACCATATTTATTGGACATAAAAATGTGCTAAGCACCTTGGGAAATTAAGTAAGGAAGATAGAGGTCTTATCCTGGAGTGTAAGTAAATGGGCTTGTCTCGGGCTCTTGTTAGGCTTTGGTCCATCTTGGGCTCCTGGATTGTAAGTTCCTTGGGAAGGAGGACCTTTTTATCCATCTCCACCAGCACTTATCCTGTGCCCTATAGAATGCCACTTTCCCCAAGGGAGTCAAGCTACCCATTCTTTCTTCATTATGGGGTGGAAACAATTATGTTTCTCTTTATTGTTCTTATAGCAAAAATGAAGCAAAATAAATTGTGAAGGTCACTTTAGATAAATTTATCTGACTCAAATCTTAAGAGTTTGCTACAAGTAACAGAATGAAAAGGGTTGTAAATGACAAGCATGAGGTATATTTAATATTAAGTTCTTTATTGTTGTGACCGTGCTTCCTCGAAGAGTGTTGCAAATATGCAGAGTGATATTTCTATGCAGTTATGAAAATGAGAAATGTTGAACAAATAAACGAGCCCGCGCATCTCTCCTGTGACAAAAGAGACTCCCCTGACTTTTCAAAGTGAGTTTAAAAAGAGTCATGTATTTACTATCTTGAAAGCTGTAGTAAAAGAAAAGAAAAGAAAAAACAATCCCCTCAGACAATAGACATATTTGGTGGAATTCTTGAGAGGGATGTGATAATTTTATAGCAAAAAACAAACATAAATATTTAAGGAATGATAAGATCTCCCAGTGGAACTCTTTTTCCTTTTCCAACATGGCACGTGACAGCCTGCAGGCTTTTCTAGTCAGGGAGGCCACCAGCATCTCTTACCTGGCGAATATTCAGGAACATTCTCAGTATTTCTGCTAGCTGATGTCTGTGTGAGTAAGATCTTTACTGGAAAATTGTGCAATATCAACCACTAAGCAGGGACTTTAGATAGTGGCAGACACACAGAAGTCCCTCAGGTAGGACGAATGTGCTGCTCAAAGAGAACACACATCCTCCTGTCAATTAGGTTTTCAGATACATGGCCTGAGAAAACAGTGAAATCAGTCAGGTATTTAGCAAGGGAGAATATAATACAATAAAATCTCTCATAATGAATTTAGTTCAATTCACTTGGAAAGCAAAGTGTCAGGGCCAAGAAAAAGAGAGAATGATTGTATAGTTTGGATCACTCCAAGAAATTGTAAACGGCTTTAATGACTGTGTCTAAGAACAGCCACCTAGAGTGTTTCCTTCCAATTGTACCATAACTACGGTCTTAAAAAATAATTAGGAGTAGGATTTGGATGAAAAAGAAAAAAATTCATGTATATGTCCATATTAATTTTTCAGGACATAATTTTTTGGTCCTTCATATCTTTTTTCTAGCTTATCTTGCTCCAAGAAATTATAAATGGACTTATTGACTGTGTCTCAGAACAGCCACCTAGAGTGTTTCCTTCCAATTGTACCATAACCAAAGTCTTAAAAATAATTGGGAGTAAGATTTGGATGAAAGAGAAAAAATTAATATGTATATAATTACATTAATTTTTCAGGATGTAGTTTTGGCCTTTCACATCTTGTTTCCAGCTTATCTTGTTCTCTGAGAAAACCTGCGTCTATCTCCAGCTGGAAGAGGGTGAAGGAAAGGCTTACTTTCAATCCTTTACACTTAAACCTGAGGTTGGAAGAAAGATCCTTTATACAGAACTCAAAGTGTAGAGACTGCCTCATGCCCTACCCCAGGGGTCGGGAAACTTTTTGGCTGAGAGAGCCATGAACACCACATATATTTTTTTTTTTTTCATTTTTCTGAAGCTGGAAACAGGGAGAGACAGTCAGACAGACTCCCGCATGCGCCCGACCGGGATCCACCAGGCACGCCCACCAGGGGCGGTGCTCTGCCCCCCAGGGGGCGATGTTCTGCCCATCCTGGGCGTCGCCATATTGCGACCAGAGCCACTCTAGCGCCTGAGGCAGAGGCCACAGAGCCATGCCCAGTGCCTGGGCCATCTCTGCTCCAATGGAGCCTTGGCTGCGGGAGGGGAAGAGAGAGACAGAGAGGAAAGCGCGGCGGAGGGGTGGAGAAGCAAATGGGCGCTTCTCCCGTGTGCCCTGGCCGGGAATCGAACCCGGGTCCTCCGCACGCTAGGCCGACACTCTACCGCTGAGCCAACCGGCCAGGGCCAACACCACATATTTTAAAATGTTATTCCATGAGAGCCACACAATGACCAGTGTACATTAAGCATTATCCAATAAAAATTTGGTGTTGTCCCGGAGGACAGCTGTGATTGGCTCCAGCTACCCACAACCATGAACATGAGTGGTAAGAAATGAATGGATTGTAATACATGAGAATGTTTTATATTTTTAATATTATTATTTTTTCATTAAAGACTTGTCTGCAAGCTAGATGCAGCCATCAAAAGAACCACATCTGGCTCACAAGCCATAGGTTCCTGACTCCTGCCCTATCCCTATAAGCTCCCCTTTACCCCCACCCAATCATCTGCCACCACCCTACTTGCACTGGTCCTGAAGTGTTGCCATGGCCTGACCCATATAGTAGCATCCTTTTTGTAGATGGATATAAAAGGAGAGTGGGTAATGCTGGAAGGGTCCCCAGGGAAACCCAAGCTTCCTATAAGATGTCTGCCCCAAATCCTAACTCTGTTTTGATGTTTTCCACTTCTCTGTACAACACCAAAGAAGCTTTGAGTTCAGAGAGTCTTGAGGTATTTTTACTTTTAGGTGTTATAATTGTACAGGGTAGCAGGCCATTTAAGCACTATGAATGGATACACTCAGTAAGAGACCAACCCCATGTGCTTTTAGGAGTATCCAAAGAGAAGTTGGGGAGGTGCTACCTGAGGGTCAGCAATGGTGGGGACAGTGTAGATTAGGCTGGTGCACATTCTCTTTATCCCAAAAGGTTGAGTAGAGGATGGTAAGATGCCTTCCCCTTTATAGAAGAAAATATTAAGACCAGAGATTGTAAATGGTATTCAGGGAACTGCAATGCTAAAAATAGGCTAAGTTCTCTATTCTATATATGAAGGTAGCACATCAGGTATTGATGTAGCTAATTTGTTTTCTGTGTCAGCCTATCTCCATCTTGAAAAGCTGCTTGGGGGCTAATGAGACATTGTATGGTCAGTAGCCATGACCACCATCACAGCCACCTGGCCTGTGCAGATTCACATTAGATTCTGACAGATGGTAATGAAACAAAGGAGCCAAGAACTGGTGGGCCATTACCTTTAATCCTAGCTTGCACCTGGTGGGCAAGTAAAAACACACACTGGGCTCCAAAACCTACTCATTCAGTGCTCACAAAGCTACTGACTTATCTAAGTTTCCTAGAATCAAAGGTTTCTAGCTCACTAGCCTTATTCACATCTGTTGTCCATCTCCTTCTCTCTGCACAAACTCTGCACAAACTGACTTCTCCCTCAGCACTCTGCCATCTTGGCTGCTTATCCTCCCCTCCATGTGGCCTTTCTCTGCTCTCCTCTTTAATGCTAATCTCAGGAACTGAGAGCAAGCAAGCTCCTGCTCTGCCCCATTTTATAGTGTAGAAATTTAAACCTTTAATCCAATATACAAACAAGGAAGTCTCTGATACAAAGTCATTTATCTGAGGCATAATGGGATTCCTCATGACAGTGTACCACCTGCTATCATGCAATAGTCAAGGGTGTGAGGAAAAGCTTAGTCTTAAAACTAAGCCTTAGGCTGTAACAACCCTGCCTGCTTACAGCCTGTCCCCCCCACACAATGCAAATTATAAGCGAGCAAACATATATCTATTTACAAACTTATTTGACCAACAGACGTGATTAACTTTAAGCAATAGGTGTCAGAGATCTTGCCCCAGTGGTATCATGAGTCAACCTGCACCTGCTTGGGAAGAGCTAGTTTTGTGTGTTTTCCCAACTCTGTATTCAGTGATATTTTGTTGATAACTTGAAAGAGGCCACAGAGAAAGTATTTACACCATGGAAATTGGCAAAGTCTACAAATCGGATCTAGTTTTCAAACATTTACCAACAAAGCACTGTCTTGAGAGTTTCCATTTTGAATGAACAAACTATTTTGGATTAAGGAATTCACTTTTTCCTGTGTAGATCTGCCTTTTGCCTCACAATCTTTGCCACTCAGCTCTACTTCTAATGCCACTCCTACTCTGTTTGTCTCTGGTTCAGGCTCTTTCCCCCTTCTTGATTCTTCTAGCATTTTCCTTCTGCAACACTCTTTGGACATTCACACCTTTACCATGTTTGGGTTTGTTGATGTTGCTCTTTTACTGTATTCCCTCCAACTAGAATATGAGGGTGGCGAGAGTGGGTACTGTTTAGGGGCATCAGCAATGGTCATAACAATGGCAGATAGGGTTGGTTTACCAGAAGGTTTAAGCAGAGAGGAAGTTAACTTGAAAGGTGTATTAACATAATTTAAAATGTGGGGGTAATATCCATTCAATATAAATATAAATCATATTCTGAAGATATTCAAATGTTCTCATAATGTATCTTCCTTATGAGGCTTGCTTAAATAATCACTGTTGGCTTCCAATAAAGTCTTAAGGAGTATCCTTCTGTATGGATAGGAGAGGAAACTGTTCAGGGAGAAAATTGGAGCAAGAAATGATCACTCCCCACTTACTGCACATCCTGGGAGATTCTTCAGGAGAGTTCTGGGATGGAAAGGAGGAGGGAGCAGTAGCTAACTAAGAGCTTCTGCTGTTTACCTGCCATGTGTCTGTTATCAGGAGGTGTTCCTCCTAGCTTGGTTGACATCACTCTCCTCTCCATTCCACTCCTACAGGCATTTGGGGACTTTCTTCCCTGGTGCTCAAAGAGTCCCAGTTGGGATTTCCACTTCTGTTTTCAGAACTCATGGTCTTCAGTCCCAGCAGGACTTCTACTGAAGAGATCCCAGATGAAGGTGACCTATCAGAGAGAACCTAGTTTACAGAAGCAATTTCAAAGTGGGCCTAAGGACTTAGCCCCTGATGTAGGAGGTCTAGGCAACTATAAAATGGGCAACTTTCCCTTTGACTTTAACTAAGAGACTGTGTCGGAGTCTGGCTTTTGTGGTGAATGGGGGCCTTTGGGGAGGTGGGTTGTCTTGATGAATGTGTCAGGGTATCTGTGTGGGAAGGTGGAGGAGATGTGCAGGAGAGAGGAGAGGAGAGGAGAGGAGAGGAGAGGAGAGGAGAGGAGGGGAAGAGAGGCTAGTACAGGCATTGCCACCAGCCTGAGACAGCCAGTCTGCTCTCACGAAGACCCTGGAAGAGTTTGTTGCTTTTGTCCTGCTTCCCAGTCATGCTGGCTGGGTTAACTAAGGGTCTACCAATAGGTAGAAGATTGTGAAGACAAAGCGATGAGTGAGGGGAATAGTAACAATAAAAAGCTGAGGACAAAGAAGCAGGTTTATTTTAAATGCATTTTTCTTTCTCTGGTGGAAATTTTGTCTACCTGATGTCCTATAAATAAAGTATTGAGATTTTTTTAAAGCAAAATACTGTCTTTTGTGCAATGTCAATACCTTTCTACACCACCATTTCACATGTGTCAGTAAAGTATAGTGCTCACCGATGCAATTGGAGTTGCTGAACATAAAATAAAAGAATATTGGTTAAAAAGAGTATTGGTTAAAGGGCTGCTAAATTATTAGCTTATTCAGGGTACCACATGTTTTGACTTGGCCTTGTGAATGAGTGAATGATGGTTTGGAATAAACACCTCTAGTGTCAGCTATTTCAGCACCCAAACCAAGAGGGAAAAAAATCATTAATTTTTGAATGAAGGTGGTAAAATTGTATGTGTGTGAGGGGAGGGGTAATAGACCAATATGTCAAAATTGTTACTCCTCTCTTTTAAAGAGAACACCTTGGAAACTATGCTTAATTTTAATTTAGGTTAGTCCTTTTTACATCTACCTGGGCTCATACCTGCATCAAAATTTGGAAAAGCCTAATTCTCCACAAACACAGATTCTTTGCTTGAATTTTCCTTTTGTGTTTAGGTGATCATAGTCCTAGGACAATGACTAAGGCCTTGTGTCTGTTTATTCAGGCATCTGGCTCCTTAACCCCATAAATAAAGCATGCCCTGAAGCACAGGGTCTGATAAACACAAGGGCTTTGACATCAGGACACACAGTCCTGTTTCTACATGCTCCATGTAATTGAGCAGCAAACATGCTCCCTTTCTTCCTTACAATCCTCTGTATTGCTGTGGAAATCTGAGCGAAATTGTGATAATTGCTATGATTGTACACTTGAGATTCCTGAGCTCAGCCATGATGAGGAACGGGTAGGAGGCTCTTTGTGGCTTTTATGATATTAAATAAAACCTGTGTGGGGGTCCAGAATGAGCCACCCCAAGATGTGTCTCTACAATATGCAATTGTTTTGTTTTGAACTAAAGGTACTTCTGTTCCCCCCTTTAACCACTGAGAAGAGCTTTACTTAGGGGCCTTGTCCATAGTAAGAGATTATCAGCAATAACCTTTTAGATGTACCTATTTGGCAGGGAAAACTGTTATTTTCTAAACATCTGTTCTTCTTGTCATCCACAATGACCCTTTCAAGCCCCCAAGATGTATTATCTCATCCTTAGCTCCAGATTTCTTAACTACCTCCTTGATCCCCCTTTCTGACTCTGAACTTCTCCTGTATGTGGGGTCTCTGTTTCTCTCATATATGTAGAGTTTTTGTACATATGTATGTATTAAATTTGGTTATTTTCTCATGCTAATCTGTCTCAGGTCTATGTGATTATCAAACCAAACAGAACAACTTTGAGGGTAGAGAAAAGTTTGTCCCTTCCCCACATCTGGAATAGATAGATAGTGGCCTGTTTTTGCAGTTGGTACTCAGTACTTCACATTTTTTGTTTGTCTGTTTCGTTTTTGAAAAAAACACATTTACTGGTGCAATTTTTCTATATTGACACATTTCAAGTACTGCTTCACCTGCGTTTGTCGGAAAGGGGTTTCTCGTGCCGTCTGGGCTCCATCATGTGCAGCACTCTGACCAGAGAGCTTGCTGCAGAGGAGAGGCTGCAGGCAGAAGACACCAACTGTAGCTTTGTTGGCAGCAGTGAGAACAAAAATGGCACCAGATGTTAGACCGGCGGGGTCAAACTGGACAGTGGTTCAGCAACCTCAGTACTTAAGATCTGGCTAGAAAAGAATTCAGAGCCAACTATAAGAGAAAGTTTATTTAGAAAATCACAGAGGTAGAAGAAATGGGCTCAGGAAACAAATTATAAAGGCAAAAGAAGTGATCCTCAGAGCTTAGGAGAAGGGCAAATGTAACATGCTTGGGGGGCTGGAGGGGAGGAGAAGGGAAAAGGTGAGGACTGCTCCCAGGAAGGAGAGTGTACAGGGTCCTCTGCCTAAGGGCTTTTAAGACTGGAGACTTTTGGGGAGAATCTCACTAAAATATTTATCAGCTCTCCAGATGTGCCCTTTCAGGGTGTGGTTTCCACTGATTGGTCACGCATCAGGGCAGGAGGTCCTTAATCAATGCAGCTGGCCCTGAGGTCATCCCTGGAGTCATTTGTCTGGTTTTGCTGCTTTTCTGGGCCTGAAGCTGCAATGCAAGTATTTTTGTGACCTTCTGTACCTGGCCCATTGTCCTTGCTCTGCTCAAATCTGTCTACCTGCCTACCACAGTTTGATTGGTAGCTTGTCTCTGCCTTAGTCCTAAAGCTCTGTTCAGGACTAGCTACAGAATTTGTGAAGCTCACTATGTTACCAAACTACAGGGGTCCATTCACCTGTGTGCATCAAAGCCCAATCATACACGAATAGAAATTTGCAGCAAGGAAAGTAGAGGTTTATTAGTCACAGGTAAGCTAGTGCTAAGAGAACTGCTCCCTAATGGCTTCCAGGGGATGGGTTATATAGGGGAAAAATCCTTAATCATGGTGGTTGTAAGTCCAGTGGCTGTGGTCATTCATATTCGCATTGAGTTCGGGCAGACGGTAAAGGAAGAGTGGAGCTGGAGGATGGTGGGCCATTCCAATTTGTTGGAGGCTTACCAAGACAGGCAAGCCAAAAGAAGAAAGAAAAAGGAAAAAAAATATACAGAGGGAAAGGAAAACCTGCTTTTCTCAGTGGAGGGCAAGGGATCAGGAAAACCTCTCAGTGGCGGGCACGGTCTCCTCTCCTCGCCCCCTGAGGGCTGTCACGGGCTCCTGCACTATTTGCACAAAGAGCTTGCAGCTGGAAAACCTGAGAGCAATCCTAACACAGCCATTTTCCCCACAGTAGTTAAAGGAGTTGTGGTCATGGGCTGTACTGATTGATTGGGGCCAAGGTAGGGTGTAGCTGATTATTGTATCAAGTCTTGATGTCAGCTCTGATACTGTTTTGTCTGGTTTCGTGAGGGTGTGGTCTGTCTGGTTTCATGAGCCTGGGGTAGAAACACAACTGAGGTCAAGATGTTATCTTTAGCTTGACTGCAACTTTGTTTCTGTGGTCAGTAGACCTGAGGCTTTGTTCTTCAGACAGTTTGATATTGATCGGAATTTGATGACCTATGGGCTAAATGATTAAGGAAGGGAGTGGTCTGACAGAAAGGAGAAAGGCTCATATCAAAGGAATGAAGTTTCTGGATGGTTATAATTACAAAATAAGGCAAGGTCCCTTGTTAAAAATTTTATTAGAATTTCAAGGCAGCAATAGCAGAGCAGTAAATCCGCATAGGACCCTTTTTAAGTGAGAAGTATGACTCAATAAATAAGAATATCTTCGTGGGATAAGAAGAGAAGGGCTCTAGTCCTCCCCAGCACAATTTACACTATGTGCTCAATGCTCACTGGGGAGAGCTGACATCTCATTGAGGGCCCAGGGAGCCATTTCTTCCCCTGCTGGTGAACAAGAGTCAGAAGCTGGAGTGAATGCCTGGGTCTTTTTGAAGATCCTTTCTGATCCTTGGGGTCTATTACTTCGAAGCCCTTTCCCTGGAGGGACTCTAAGTCTAAGATGCCACATATAAAGCCAGTAGCCATGGCCACCATCACAGCCGCCTGGCCAGTGCAGGTTCGAATTTGATTCAGACAGATGGTAATGAAACAACGGAGCCAAGAACTGGTGAGCCATTACATTAACTTTAATCTTAGCTTGCACCCATGGGCAAAAAATACACACAGTAGGAAAACACTTCCCTTTCTTCAGGGCTCCCAAAGCCACTGACTTATCCGAGTTTCCTAGAATCAAAGGTTTCTACCTCACCAGCCTTATTCACCTCTGTTCCCCATCTCCTTCTCTCTGCACAAACTGCACAAACTGGCTTCTCCTTTAGCACTCCGCCATCTTGGCTGCTTCTACTCTCCTCCACATGGCATTTCTCTGCTCTCCTCCAGCATGGGCTCCTCTGCCCCATTTTATAGTGTAGAAATCAAAACCTTTAATCCAATATACAAACGAGGAAGTCTCTGATACAAAGCCACTTACTTATCTGAGGCATAATGGGTTTCCTCATGAGAGTGCACCACCCCACATCATGCAAGAGTCAAGGGTGTGGGGAAAATCTTAGTCTTAAAACTAAGCCTTAGGCTATAACAACCCTGCCTCCTGTCCCCCACACCCAATGCAAACTATAAGCGAGCAAACATATATCATATTTACAAACTTATTTGACCAACAGCACACTTTTCTTTATTGTTCTTCACAAATCAAGAGTTGCAACTTTACCACTTATTAACAATTTCGACCTGGGATTGGTGATATGTCATCTCCGTGCCTCACTTTCCTTGTTTGTAAAGTGGAGAAGATACTTACTTCCTAATGTGGTTGTAAGGATGAAGTGAAAAACAGGTGTACAGTGCTCAGTAGCACTCTAGGCACATGATCAACTCTCATAAATGGGATTGTTACACTATTATTATAGTAATGCCTTGCGTTTGGAGATGTGTGAGAGAGGAGCTTCCTTTGTGCACTGCCTACTTAGGCAGGCTGACAACTGGTTGAAGGCTTATGCTACCCCAGTAGGCCTTCTCTGATTCCTTTTTTCCCAGCTTCCTCTAGCTTAACTCTTTTCAAATGTAGAATCCTTTGAATATGATGAAAGTCCACACACTAACAAAGCCACTGCTGCCAGCAAGGTCACCCAAGGAGAGGCAGTCTTGTCCTCTGGGCATGCAGAACAACATGCATTTATTCAGACACTGGGGAGGCTGGTAGGGCTGCGATGAGCCCAGTGCAACTCCTGCTCACAGCCCCTTTCCAAGCCAGGCATTCTTGACTCAGCTTGGAGGGGTCATCAAGATTTGTTTGTTGGTATTTTTGGTGACATCAGACCGTTTCACAGACCCTGTTCTGATAGGAGCAGTTAGGAGGCACTAGCTTACTCTTTCTAGAAAGTTGGAGTCTTTGTCAGTCATCACTCCCTCCTCTTCTCTCAGAGAATGGGGGTGGGCACGAAGTCTCTGGTTTGAGTCAGGTTCGTGTGGCATTTTAGGGCATAGGGCTGCCTCTATTTGAAACCTTTCCAATATTCACACTTGCTCCCTGTAAAGCCAGTGTCCACAGCCACTATCACAGCCCCCTGGCCCATGCAGGTTCGCATTAGATTCGGACAGATAGTAATGAAACAATGGAGCCAAGAACTGGTGGGCCATCATCTTTAATCGTAGCTTGCACCAGGCAGGCAAGTAAAAACACACTGGGCTCCAACACCTACTCATTCAGTGCTCACAAAGCTATTGACTTATCTGAGTTTCCTAGAATCAAAGGTTTCTAGCTCACCAGACCTATTCACCTCTGTTCACCATGTCCTTCCTTCTCCCTGCACAAACTCTGCACAAACTGGCTTCTCACTCAGCACTCCACCATCTTGGCTGCTTCTCCTGGCCTCCTCCACGTGGCCTTTCTCTGCTCTCCTCTCTAATGCTAATCTCAGGAACCAAGAGAGAGCAAGCTCCTGGTCTGCCCCACGTTATAGTGTAGAAACCAAAACCTTTAATCCAATATACAAACAAGGAAGTCTCTGATACAAAGTCACTTATCTGAGGCATAATGAAATTCCTTATGAGAGTGCACCACCCCACATCAAAAATGGTGGGAAAGGCTTAGTCCCAAAACCAAGCCCCAGGCTACAATGATCCTGCCTGCCCACAGCCCGCCCCCAACACACATTAATATAATCACGCCCATCCCAAGCAAGAAGGGCAACCAATTCCATCACCTGGGCGATGGACTTCCATGTGAGCAGCACCATCTTTAACAAAGTGAGCATAATACATTTTATCTGCCCAACACTCTCTCAGGATTGAAAGGATCTCTTAGACCCTATAAAGCTCCCCACCCCCATCACTGGAATTCCTACTGCCTGTGGAAGCCCAGTCTGGTCCCTACCATCATGCTTTGTGGGATCTGATTTCTCTGCCTCCAAATCCTTCAGGATGTGGTCTTTGTCTCCAGGAATGGGGCTTTATTTCAGCAAATTAACTTTATTGCAACAAATATTCTGTACCTTTGCTTCTGTCTTGGAGCAGATGGATGGCTGAACTGGAGGATCTTCGGCCATAGCAGAACATAAAGGAAATTGACATTTCTCAAGCACCTCTGGGTTCTCGGCACTGGACTAGGGTTACTGTTGTTTATCCTGGGTTGGTGAGAATGATCTCACTTTTTTGTTGTTGGACAAACTGAGGCTGTTTCAGTATGTTGTCCAAGAAAATTTTACTACTAACAGAAATACAAAAGTGGGTGGTAGGTATAAAAAGGTTGACTATCCCTGTGCCAGAGAGTCCTTGTCCAACCAACAAAAACACATAGCTGATAAGTGAAGAACCAGCATCTAAATTAAATTCTGGGTCACATTTATCTCAACTATTGTTTGTTGCCTGACCAGACTAGCATCCTCAAATGGGAACATTCATCCTAACAAGTGAGATGTCAGCTGTGGGGCAGGCACCTGCTCTGCACACACAAGGCAGGGAGGAGCAGGGGAGGGAGAGCTTGGTGGGGTGTCTGCTCTAGTGACATGGATTTCTGGAGGGCCCAGAAGTCCCTAGGGGCTGTTCACTGCACTTGGCTCTCATGAGAAGACAGAGTGAATGTGGAACACAGAGAACCTTGGGTACTGCATAAACGTGTAGTGTTCCCCATGATTGGTTATAAATAAAGCAGTAACTAAAAGTAAGTATCAGGATAATAATACCCAGACACAGGGCAGAGAACACTCCATAGAATCCTGTAGTACATCGACTCAGGGAAGGTGTAAGAATCAGCTCTTTAAAAACCAGATACCTCATGGACATCTCAGCAGTGCCTTTGAGGCATCCTAGTAAATAGGGTTGAGACAACTTGCTAGACCAGTGGTAGTCAACCTGGTCCCTCCCGCCCACTAGTGGGCATTCCAGCTTTCATGGTGTGTGGTAGCAAAGCAACCAAAGTATAAATAAAAAGATAGATTTAATTATAGTAAGTTGTTTTATAAAGATTTATTTTGCCAAACTTAGCAAAAATCTGACATAAAGTACTTAGTAAGTAATTATTATTATATGCTTTAACTTGCTGTAAGTCTGATTTATAAATTTTATAAAGTAAAGTTACTTCCCTACTTTATAAATCACCATTACTGTGGGCAGTTAGAAAATTTTACTACTAACAGAAATACAAAAGTGGGTGGTAGGTATAAAAAGGTTGACTATCCCTGTGCCAGAGAGTCCTTGGACAACTATAGGCATCATAGAAAACTTCACCATGCCACAGGGAGACAAGGCTCACTCTGTTTTAGAAGAAGCTTCTTACCAAGACCTACTCCAGACCCCTCTCATTTTGTCCCAGGGCTCCCAATATCTCATAGAATGAGTTGGTTGGACAAGGGACTGACAGGGGTGCTGTAGGCAGAAGTCCTTAACACTCAATAGCTCAGGGCTATACACAACAGGTATTGACATTTACTTCAGCTATTCAAGGGCAGGAAGGAGCTTGGTAGAGGTTGGAGGCATCAGTGGACCTTAAAGGTGACAGGTTCTTATTCCTGACCTGCCTCATTATGACAATCTCCCTATGATACACATACAAGGAATCTGGTATCACAGTTTGTTATTTCACATTTATTTGTATAATTCTTTGAGTACTGTATCTTCCAGTCTATCTGATTGATGCCCAGTGCCTAGGACATTGCCTGTCATATACAACAAGTGTTCAAATTCACATTTCAGTAATGAATTAATTTTAAAAAGTACTGAAAGTACTAGAAGACACAAAAGTGCTTCAGGAGTAGTTTTAGTGCTGCCTTTCTTGGATCTGCTGATCAAGAGCATGGCAGATACATAAGTATTAGAGTACCAGATAAGAAGCCAGATATTGCTACTTTTTGCAATGTCATAGAAATATAACTTTGTTCCTCTATCACTTGCTAAAGACATATATTTGTCTTTGAATAAAATGAGGCCATGGAGTAGTAAATGTGCCCTTTAGCCTTGGCCCTGGACTTATCAGCTACAGTTCCCCATTGAAGGCCTGAGAGTCATCAGGAAAAAGCCAAAGGAAGGAAAATAGATCTTCAAGCTCTGCATGGGATCCAAGGTCAAGGCAAACACCTTGGGAGGCTGAGAGCAGGAATATATAGAGGTTGTGTGGTTTGAAGGGATGTGAAAGACTAGTTAGACTAAGAATACCCTTTTATTAGCCTAATTGGAGGTCTACATATTTCTATATGGATTTCTTTTTGGGTTAAGTTTGACTGTGGAGAAACCCTATAACAGAATAAACATTTTCCTGGGTGAGCTGGGTGTGGAGCCTTGAGTACCCATGAAGCATGAAAGCATGAATTATTTTGATAAGTGAACCAGCTGTTACTGACTAAGCAAAGATCTAGCAAGGGCCAGAAGGAAAGTGGTAGGTAAAGTTGAAAGGTTGGAGGGTGGGAAGTGTGGGAGTTGTTGGGACTTGGGAAGAGATTTTGAGAAGGTTGGTCTCACAGAATATCCTTGTGGGGTCAAGTAGAAACTTGGCAGAGAAATGTTGCTGGAGTCCCAGAAAATAACTGTGTACACTTAAATTGGATATTTAGAAGAGGGGGTGTTTAATAAAGAGACTACTATGAATGTGTGGTCAGGGTGTAGGTAAATCAAACCAGTGGTAGTGCAGGTCCTCAAGATAAGCGTTGACAAGGCGCTAGCTGCTCCGACCCAGGCTGGATGGAGCAAGAGGAGAGAGCAGTCACTGCAAGCTGGAAAGGGTAGCTGAAGGAGAGCCACTTATACATCGTGGTGAATTAAAGTTCCTTGATACTCCCTACATCAAGAGTGGGTCTGTGCTTTCTCCCCTTGAACCAGAGGGGCCTCTGTGACTGCTTTGACCACTAGAAAATGCAGAATGATGCTGTGCCAGTTTCTAGACCCGGGCCTTGGGAGATGAGCAGCTTCCATTTGCTCTCCCTTGGACCAGAGTGCTGCTGTGAGGAACTCTAACAGTGCCCAGGGAAGGTCCTCCAGAGAACTGAAGGCCCCCACTGAGAGCCCTGACATCTCTCCCAGATGATCACCAGCAAGAACTAGCAGTCATTTCAAAGCGACTTCTCCAGTTCCAGTCAAGTGACCCAGCTTTGGTCACATGGCACAGAGATGACTTGCCCACCAAGCCCTGTCCAAATTATGAGTTCATTAATAAAATAAACGATTATTGTTTTTTAAAACTATTAAGTGTTGGGGGTAATTTCTTACCCACTAAAGGATACTAGAATAGATGCATTAAGCCCCAGTGGAGGGACACAGATAAGCCATGATAATTTGGCAGAACAGACATCCAGGCCTCTTTTCTCCTGCCTGTTCATTCACTGCCAGTATCTTCCATTGGGTGAGCCCCTTGAAAGCCAGAGGACAGAGAAACTGTTGTTGTCCTTGTAGGTCAGCCCCCTGAGACAGTTGTGAAGGGCACATCTGGAGGGACAAATAGAAGATGTCCAGCACCAGCACCAGGCAATTTGAAGTTGGGGTCATGGCATTGATCTCATCTAATAAAACTCAGTGGCCCAAGAAGGCAGAACAAAAACCTTAAATGACAAAAGCCAGTGTCAGTTTTGGAAAGTAGCCAGGAATATGATCAATAAGCCAGAAAGAAGAAAAAATTGCCTAAGGTAGTTCTTAATCAAATAGGTGGGCTGTGAAAGGCAGTAGTGCCCTGTGAAGGCTGGCCCCCCAGGGCAGTGCTGAGGCTGAGCTGTGCCCTCCTCAGTTCCCTGAGTGGCTGTCTGAGGGGCGCCTGGGGTCATGATACCCAGTGGAGGAACTGGTTCTGCTCTTCTGTTCCCTAAACCAAACATCTGTGCTTCCAGGGGAATTGGAATAATTTGGTTGAGAAAGAGAAGGGCATCTTCAGGGGCTGGAAGCCCCAGATTGAAACACCCTGGGTCCTGGAGAGAATCAAGACTGGTGTTTCGTTGTTAGTCAGAGGCTGGTGGCAATGAAACCACCTGGGAGAGATCCACCAGGGCAGTGCGCAGAGAGGAAGGGGCCTCCAGATCTGCCTTTGGAGGGCAGGGGGTCTCTCCCTGGGCTGTAGGGCCAGCCCACAGAGCCAGTGGTGCTCACCACTGTCCAACAGGAATGTTCCAAAGCCTGGTGAGTGGAAGCTGGGGAAACGGCCCTGGCTCACAGGAAGATGAAATTGAGAACTAGATGATCAGAGCTAGGATTCAGGACTGTAGCTGCCTGGACTTGGATTCTGGCTCTGTATCTTGTTAGCTGTGTAACCTTATTTAACTCCTCTGTGACTCAGTTTTCTCACCAGTAAAATGGGGAAACTAGTACATATGTGCAGCTTTTGTGAAGGGAAATGAGCTTAGACCACATACTGAGGCCAAGAACAGGATGAAGTGGTTCAAGAGCACAGGCTCTGGGGCCAGGTGGCCAGGGTTTGAATCTCGATATCTCCATTGACGATGGGCACGATGCAGGGCACGTTTCATTTCTGTCTTGGTGTCCTCTGTTATGGGGATAATGGCAGCACCTCTTTCATTTGGTTGCTCCAAGACTAATGGGTTAATCTATGTAAAGGTTTAGAGTGGGAGCTGGCAGCACTTGGCGGGCACTCCCTTAGCTGTGGAGCACAATGCTGGCTCCACCCCAGCATGAGGGTTTGGCCTCACTATAGAATTTAGTATTTGCATTCTGCTGGAAGCACAGACTAGAAGGAAAGACCTCGGTGCTCAGCTCAAATTCGACAGGAGATCCCTGGCCTGCCCTGCCTCCAGGTTGGAGGCTCTGTGGATAGTTGAGCTGTCTGTTCCCACATTGGCCTCTTTGGTTTTTTGCTCATATCTGAGCTTCTGGGCTGCCCACTAAAGACACTGTTCCCCCTGTCCAGCGACACGCCAGACCCAGCTGGGCTGAAGGGTACTGCCACTGTGAGTGCGGGTGACTAATGGCTCACTGGGAGCTGGGCTTCCCTTCTGCCCCGTGGCCCGGTTGTGAAATAAGGCAAATGAAAAATGGTAGCAATAAAGAAGACCGCTCCTGGTAGACAATGCCTCTTTGTTTCTGGGTAAATGATAAGGCTCAGACCGAAGACTGTGGGGTCTGGATTCTGAGCAACCTGTCCTCTTTCCAGCTTCTGGAGCTCACCTGTGATGCTGCTAACCCCCTGTGCCTTACAAAGGCCTCTCAATTTGCCTGTTCAAGCCTGGCTTGCTTGATAGACAGCTGCAGGGGTGAGCAGTAGCCGAGACCCACAGCAGCTCCAGGTAAATATCTCAGTGCCTGCAGGAGAGGAAATGCCAGTCCTGGCCCCTGCTGACAGGCTGAGGAAAGTCTCATTAGTACTTAAGCTCGTTGGGCCTCTTTTTGCAAAATGATGGCAGCATTAACTGATTTGGGGACTATCCTGAGACTAATGAATCCCTTGGAGAAAAAGCTAAGGAAAATCAGGTAGTGGTGGATACTGTGTTGACAGAGCAGTTCTGCTTGTTGGATCCTCTGATGGTAGGGCCTGGGGGCCGTTCTCAGGTGGCTTGCTCTCCTTCCACCTCTACTTCTTCCCTCCCTCCCTCCCTGTCCCAGCCGTTCTCCAGAGACCAGTAGGATACTCAGGAATATCTGCCCCTTGGCTAGTGGAGGAGTGGGAATTCTGGAAGGAAAGTCATTCGGGAGCCTGGGCGGCTCTGGAGACCCAGCCTGCTCCAGGGACACAGCGGTTCTCTTTTGGGGTCAAGTCCTCTGAGAGCCCAATGGCTGCCCTCACTCTCACCCAGGCGGACCTAGAGAAATGGGAACCCACAAATCACGGCCTGTCCCTTAGCTTTGCTCTTTCTACAGGGACCATTCCTCCCGAGAGGGCAAAGCTTCGGTGCCAGTCCCACACATGGTGTGATGAAAGAGGTGATACAAAGTACATCAGGTAAACTTAACCATTTTTACCATCCAACCAAAACTCCTGACTGCAAAATCAAGCCATTCCTGTTCAACTGCAATTTTTGCAGGTAAAATGTTCCAACTGCCACCAGAGGGTGCCCATAGCACTCTTTGAAAATGACCCAAACTTGGAGAATTAGAGGAGAGAGAAAATTTAAAGCGCATATGAGACCAAGACAAAATGTAGCTCAGCACACCCAGGGTGAACAGATGCGCAGGCCAGCTCAGGAGCTGCAGTTTGCGGGGGAAGGAGAGCCAGGGCAGGGGCGACAGAAATTGCCTGAGTTTTAGCGACACAAGTTGCTTCTTGATTTTAAATTGGCGATTGCAATAGCACTTTGAGGATTGGCCCAGGGCGCATTTTCATTCCTTGGCAAAACTCCCTTCCCCACCCTTTCCCAATCCATGTGTACAAAGAAAATGCAAATCCATGTAAATATTAGCCTAATCCACAGGCTTCTTGGAAGGTAGACTCCTGCCACTCCTGCTGCTGCTGCTTTAAAAATAAAACCCTATAATGCAAGGGAAAGAATAGAGATTTTCTGAGCCACTGCTACTGCACTGGAGGAGGCCTCAAGAAGGAAGAAGTGCAGAAGCCATGGTTCTCTGAAGCGACGGCCTTGTGCAGGATGTGCCCAGAATGAAGGAACAGAAGAACACTCCTACCCTGTCCCCAGCAGGGTCTGGCAAGCAGGCTCTGTCAGGCACCCCTGTATCTCCAGGGCCTGGTGCAGGGACTGCCACATAGTAGGAACCTGAATGTTTGTTGAATGAATGAACGAGTGGGAAGTAAGCTGGAGTGGGTGGGATAATGCCTGGACTAGCTGGGAGTCCTCAACAGGGTAAGGGAGAATTAGGAAAGGACTGGGTAAGAGTGAAAGAGTCATTTTCAGGGAGGAGAGGCCTGTGTTTTCCTCTCAGGTGCCTCTGCCTTAGGCTTTTTAGGTGGGTGTACAAGACTGCAGAACAGAATGTTCTGACTTAGTTCCATTTCTGGTCAAACTGCCCAGTGGCCTTGTTCATACATATGGTCTACCTGTTCACAGTTAGGAGTACCTCATGGGGACCCTGGCAGTTATCCCTTGTCTATATGCAGGGGACCCCAGTCTCCTGGAGCCATCACTTGATGAACTGGGGATGTAAATAGTGGAAGAAGTGAGCACATTATTAATAGTGGGCAGGGGGTTTGGCTCTCTAGAAGTCCAGCCAGCCTGAAACTGGGCTTAGGCATACGTTGCTGGGCAGTTGGGCTATTCATCTCTCTGGATAAGTGCAAGCAATGTGTGTGTATGTGTATGTGTGCAAATGTGAGTGTGGGTTGGAAGAGACCTCAACCTTGCACGGGACTTACTATTTTGCAGCCCTTTGACAGAACCCAGGACCTCTTTCATATAATGAGCAGAAGAAATGATTAACATTTAAAATTTAGAAACAGCTATAGTTTGGGGACAGAAATTATTTGACTTAGGTTTCTGTACTTCCAATTCATCCCAGAAGGAATTATGATGTCCATGCCTCACAGGGTATAAAGCAGGCTCCCCAGGCCCTGGCAGGTTGGCTCAGCGGTAGATCGTCGGCCCAGCATGTGGAAGTTCCAGGTTCGATTCCCAGTCAGGGCACAGAGGAGAAGCGTCCATCTGCTTCTCCACCCTTTCCTCTCTCTTTCCTCTCTATCTCTTTCTTCCCCTCCCACAGCCGAGGCTCCACTGGAGTAAAGTTGGCCTGGGCGCTGAGGACAGCTCCATGGCCTCTGCCTCAGGTGCTAGAATGGCTCTGGCCACAAGGCCCCAGATGGGCAGAGCATTGCCCTCTGGTGGACATGCTGGGTAGATCCTGGTTGGGCACACGCGAGAGTCTGTCTGACTGCCACCCCGCTTCTAACTCCAGAAAAATACAAAAAAAAAAAAAAAAAAAAAGGCAGGCTTCCCATGTTCCCTTACTAATATTACTCCCTTGGGGAGGTTTTAATGATACTTTGGGAGATCTTTAGATGAGCCAGGGGGGATGCCTGACTTGGAAGAAAGAATGGTTTTAGGAATTGGCCTGTCTCTTTCCTCTCCTACCCTGGCTGAGTCTGTCCATCTGATTAGCACTGTGATTATCATCTTTCCCCACCAGACCGAGAGCATGCTTTCTAGGGCTCTGACGCTTTGGTTTGCGAATCTCACACTGATGAGGCACTGAAGAATCCTGGGCCCTCTCTACGCAGTGGCCCAGCAGGGTCCTTATACTTCATGAACTCTGTGATGACAGAGGGATGTCTTCTAACCCCTTTTTATTTCTGATCTCCAATAGATCCTAACACAGCACTGTGTACTCAGGGGAAGTTAAACCTAAATGAGAGGCTGTTAGGAGAGGGCCTCCACCAATAAGCTAGAGCTAAAAAAAAAAAAAAAAAGGAAAAAGGAAAAGTTTTTAGAAAGCTAAGGAGGCTCCTAAAAGAAACTTCATCAGATTGTTTTCTGTCAAAATAAGATCTTCTCTGGAGAAAAAAAGAACACAATTAAAAAAAAAGGAAATAAAAAGAAACTAGTAACTATAGGCAAAAGATGGCCCAGATGCCTTTCTTTGCTGGAGTATCTTTGTCAAGGGGCTCTTAGTGAGGCCAAAATATTATGAGGGTTTGGACACCAAGAGAGGAATAACAATCAGGGAACCATTTACTGTAGAGACACTAGTCCTAGACCACGGTGGGTTGTGTGGATTGGTGAGTGCCATTTATTTATTTCTAGATTTTATTTATTTATTTTAGAGAGGAGAGAGAGAGAGAGAGAGAGAGAGAGAGAGAGAGAGATTGATTGAGAGACAGAGACAGAGGCAGAGCAGGAAGCATCAACTCCCATATGTGCCTTGACCCGGCAAGCCCAGGGTTTTGAACTGGCGACCTCAGCGTTCCACATCAATGCTTTATCCACTGCACCACCACAGGTCAGGCCCATTTTTATTAAATATATAGAGATAGTCTCTTTGCTATTTCTAGAAATGAGCTAAGAGAAAGAAGTCAACTTTAAAATAACCACTTTGTTAAGAAAGAATAGAGAAGCAGTATAAACATTTACCATTTTCTTGGTCTACTGAATAAATACAATTATATAAAGCATGACTAATTACCTTTTATTAAATAAACATCTTGAAATATCTATATGGTCTCAAGTATTGAGACCAACATTCAGTGCAGGAGACTGGTGAACAAGACAATAAGACAAGACAACACAACTTAAATTTTCTGCCCTTGAGGGGTTCAGAGTCGGGAGAGGGAAGCAGGAATGAGCAGATGACATTGGAGAAGCCAAGCTTTGCCCATACTCTTGTGGTCTCTGCAGAGGAAGTCTGACCCACAGCCTGTGAAAAGGGCAGTGCTCCATGACACAGGGCCCCACCTGTCATGTGCTATAACTGAGCCAGAGATGGGTGGCCATTCAATAGCTGTGCAGGAGTCCAGTCCTTAGGTAACTCTAAGCTGAACCAATGCAGATTCTTACCTGAAAATCTACAACTGGAGTGCTGAAAGACAAAATCAGTTAGATGTGGGGAATGAGCTTAAAGTTTAAGGGGACTTGGGGCTGAAGCCACCTTAATGAACCATGCCACCTTAATGAACTAGAGAGAGGAGAGCATGTGAAACAAAGGAAGCGGCTGGGAGAGAAGAGGAGAGGGGAAAGGGTGACTCACAGAGAGGATCTGGGGAACTCTTAGAAATGGAGAGCCACTTCCCTTCTCAACCCTGGTTTCCAGAACCAAAGGTAGGAGGCTTACCTAGGTGTTCTGTGCAATTGTAGTTCTTTAAAATAAATCTCTCTCTTCCTGAAGTAACCTGAATGAGTTTCTTTTTCTTAAGATGACAAGTTTCTTGATTTTGATTCAAAACATTACAGAACATTGTATTAGTTTCCCAGGGCAGCCTTAACAAATTGCTGCAAATTGGGTGGCTTACTATAACAGAAATGTAATATCTCATAGTTCTGGAGGCTAGAGATCTGAAATCGGGTCAGCAGCGCTGGTGCCTTCTGCAGGCTCTGACAGAATTCATCCCATGCTTCTCTCCTACCTTCTTGTGCCTATCAGAAATGCTTGGCCTTTAGATACATTTCTCTGAACACCTTGGTCTTCACGAGGCCTTCTTTCAACATGTCTCTGTAATTCTCTGCTTCTGTCTCTTATAAAGATACTTGTCATTGGATTTAGGGTGCACCTGAATCCAGGATAACCTCATCTAGAGACCTTTACATTAGTTACATCTGCAAAGGCCCTTATTCTAAATGAGATCACATTCTGAGGTTCTGTGTGGATATATCTTTTTTAGGGGACACCATTCAAACTATTGCAAATAAGGTATGAATGTGTTTATCGCTGGTGGACCGTGCATGTGCTATAAGCAACAAAGCAGGGGGAGAGTGGGGAGGGGGAGAGAGAGAGGGACTGGGGAAAGAATTTAATATTTAAACAAATGAAGTCCTTGTGGAAAAAAATATGATTTATGATTGTTTTAAATTTCATATTGAAATAGGAGAAAGAAATCATACTTTCAGTGCCTGGGGTTTTAAACATATTAATCAATGTAATTAGTGATTGATAAATAGTTCATTCAGTATAGTTGGAACGTAGAATATGAGAGGGTCTTTTCTGTTGTGTGTAATGGCCAGTGGTGACCCTAGAAAGAGCAACCAGAACACTGTGAATATCACTGGGCTGTGGTTGAGGATTGAATGGAGGTGAGAGGATTGTCAATGGGTATCTTTTGTAAGAAGCTTGACTGAGAAATGAGAGAAAGATTTAGGGGCCTCTGAGATATGGCTTATGATTTAAAAGGTTAATTAATAATCTGCTACTGTATTTGTATTCGAGAGCTACAATTAGCTTTAACCATTGTCAGAACTTCTTAGGGATGGTATCTACTGATCATTTCTCCTAAGCAGTACAAACTGTGTTTGCCAACCAGGCCGAGGGCTGCCATCCAGGTGCCTAAATGCCCTGGGTAAAACAACACCCTATCACCATGTTTATCCAATAGCTTGACAAGCAGACATTTATGGTAATCTTAGCATGTCATGTCAATGTCTTCTCCATCCTCTATGTAAGCTATTTTCCCTTCCCGACGTCTTTCTTTCTAATTCCTTATATTTCAAAGCTCAACTGTAATCAGCTGGAATATTCCATTTGTTTTACCCTTTCCCCATGAAGTTGCTCATTCTTTAGATGCCCATAGCACCCTTAAATTATATACATAGCACTTACCACTGTATTATGGAATTGCTTAATTTTCTGCCTCTCCCATTAAATCATTGAGATTAGGATCCCTGTCTTTCCTTCTTCTAGTCCATAGATCTTCACCTAGCATTGGGCATATAGTATGAGTTCAATAAGTGTTTATTGAATGAATGAGTTTATAGTTAATACATTGCCAAACACTACGTGTGTGAAGGGGGATACTATTGGAAGTCAAGCATAAAAATCAGCTGAGAAAGAAAGCAAGAGAGAGAAAAAGAGAGAGAGAGGGAGAGAGAGAGAAAGAAATTAGACAGATTCTTCTTTCTCAAAGTGTTGTCATATCTGGAGAGTAGACCTGGAAGTCTCAAAACCATCTTGCCATCAGCCTGAGAATGGAGCCAATGCCAGACAGAAAGTGATAAAAGCCGACATGTAATGACATGGCCTGGCTGCTGAAACTTCCTACCTGACACCCTGCCCCTTGAGGCTGTTTGAGTCTGTGTCTCTGACATGAAGCCAAAAGGATCCTAACTGAAACAACTTTTCATATAGTACATGTTTATGAAATCTAACTTGATTTTAAAGTGACAGCCTTAGAAAAAAGGAACATGTTCCTTGTGACCTTATATGCACTAGAATTTAGAAAAGTGAAATGTGGTTTTCTATGGTCATTTCTTTATAAGCCTGAGGTTATTTAATTTATTTGACTATGGTAGAGGCTAAACTTATTTTCCTGGAAAATTAAGAAAAAGTCTGGTCACTAGCTATTTGAGGGAAAGTAAACAAAGTTGTCAGACACAAATAAGAAACCTTGTTTCCACTGGATCACTGACCCAAAAGAACAGTCACTTTGGGGAGATGCATAAATAAAGTTTTAAAAACTAAAGTACAATTAATTTTAGTTAAGTTTAAAAATTTTAAAACAAGGGGTCACTAGCACAAGAATAGAGAAATAAAACATAATAAGAAGTCAAGAAGTAGACCCAAATACATACAGGGATTTAACCTATGATAAATGTCTCATCAAATCAGTGAGGAAAACTAGAAGTTTTATCAATAGTATTTGGACAACTGGCTAGTCAGCTGTAACAACAAGTAAATACATAAGTTAGAGCCAGATTTCACACCTTACCAAAAAAATTCCAGGTGGATCACAAATTTTAAATATAAAAATGTGAAATTATAAAAATATAAAAAATATACAAAAAATTCTTGTAATTTATGACTAAATATAACCTTTTAAGATATGACACAAATTACAGCAGTCATAAAATCAAAGAATGAAAAATTCAACCATGTTTTAAAAAATGCAAAAACAACCATACGCAAAGTCAAAAGTCAATGGAGGAGGAGCAGCAAGATGGCGATGGAGTAGGCAGACTTACCAACTTCCACTTCCCAGAACCAAAGTGGATTACAACTTAATTTTAAGAACCATCAGCTGGAAAAACCAACATTGGGCTAAACTAAGAGGACTCTTTAACCAAGGAACACTGAAGAAGCCACATTGAGACTGGTGGGAAAAGTGGAAATGTGGAGAGGGCTGCCCAGCTCCCAGAAGTGAATGGCAGCCCGAGAGACTCTCATGGCAGGAAGTGAGTTTAACAGAGAGGGCAGGGTCCTGGGCCTCAAAAACAAAGTCCCAGCCTGCAGCCCCAAAGCCTAGAAGAAGTGTATGGACAGTATTTAGCTGTGAAACAAGTCAGGATACTGTTTGTAAGAAAAAGACAGATTTCACAGACCCAGGATACTTCTTAAAGGGAGCGCACAGAAAACCTCTTTCACAACCACTCACCCGGGGATCTGGGGGACAGGAAGAGATGAGAGGACTGGAGTAGCAGGAAGAGAGTTTAATCTAGGAAGTACAGAGAGAAAAACTTTGAGGGACAGCCACCCTAACCCCTGGGTTGAGTCACCCCCAAATCTAAAGTGAATATTTCCCCTGGAACCAGCAATACCAGCAAAGGGAAGCAATACCAAACAAGCTCTCCCACGGCACTCAGAGAAGAATCGCTAAGAAGGAGGGAGCCTAAAGGAATACAGTATTGATTGCTTATGTCTGAGCTGCAGCACCCCCACCCACACTGCTGAAGGCTCGCTGGAGGGCAGGTGGCAGTGGGACATGGAAGCACGGTCCAGTCAGTGGGGGCGGAAGCCAGGCCAGCCATGACTGAGGCCTGGTATGAGCTCAGTCTCGCCTGGTAGGGGAGGAGGGGGATGCATGAAAGTGGTCTGGCCCAGCTGCAGGGCCAGGAGAGTAAGAGAGGTCCCACCTGCAAACCTGCCCATAGGGGAAAGATGAAAGCCTGGGAACTACAAAGACCCTGAGCATGAGCACATAGCCGAGCTGGGCCTGTAGAGCCAGGGTTTGAAGCCTAATGTGCGAGTTCAGCTCTGCCCATGGGGGCAGAGCGAAAGCCCAGGAACAGTCACAGACCTGTGGCTGAGAATAGGTGTGCAGCCCTGCCCATGGTGTCAAGGCTTGCAGCCCCGAGTGGGGGCAGGGTAAAGTCAGAGGCCAGCCAAGGCTTGTAGACCCAGGCACGTGGACACAGCCCTTTCAGTGGAGGAGAGGCAAAAACCGCAGTGACAGCTGCAGTGGGCCAGCGCCGGCAAAACCCATACCCGAACACCTGAGGCAGCAGCAGAGGGGGTGGTGGACCTGCAGACAGACCACATCTAGAAAACACAGAGGTCACACCCATTGGACTCCATTGGCCACATCCTTCTTATACACAGACAAAATGAGAAGGCAAAGAAATGCAACCCAATTGAATCAAGAGAAATCCCCAGAAAAGGAATTGAATGAGTCAGATATAACCAAATTACCAGATGCAGAGTTTAAAATAATAAGTGTTAGAATGCTCAAAGATCTTAAAACAACAATAGATGGTCATAACAAGCACCAAAATAAAGAGATAGCAAGGATAAAAAAGGACATTGAAAT
This sequence comes from Saccopteryx bilineata, assembly GCF_036850765.1. Taxonomy (NCBI): domain Eukaryota; kingdom Metazoa; phylum Chordata; class Mammalia; order Chiroptera; family Emballonuridae; genus Saccopteryx; species Saccopteryx bilineata. The sequence continues at coordinate 106,384,458 of NC_089493.1, read as the reverse complement.
AATAAAGAAGAATCAGTCAGAAATGACAAATACAATATCAAAAATGAAGACCACAATGAAAGGAATTAAAAGCAGGATGAATGAAGCTGAGGATCGAATCAGCAACATAGAGGTTGGAACAAAGGCATGGAAGCAGAGCAGCAAAAGGAAGACTCAAAAAGTATGAGGAAACTCTAAGAGAGCTCTGTGACAACATGAAGAAAAATAACATCCATTATAGGGGTTCCTGAGGAAAAAGAGAAAGAACAAGGGATAGAGACTTTGTTCAATCAAATCATAACTGAAAACTTCCTTAAATTAATGCAGGAAAAAGTTACACAAATTCAAGAAGCACAGAGAATTCCATTAAAGAGAATCCAAAGAAATCTACATCAAGGAACATTATAATTAAAATACCAAAGCTAAGAGATAAAGAGAAAATATTAAAAGGTGCTAGAGAAAAAAGGCTATCACCTACAAAGGAACACCCATAAGGATGACATCGAGTTCTCAACAGAAACACTTGAGGCCAGAAGGGAATGGCAAGAAATATTCAAAGTAATGCAGAACAAGAACCTACAACCAAGACTTCTTTATCCAACAAGGTTATTGTTTAAAATTGAATGAGAAATAAAAAGCTTCCCAGACCAAAAACAAACAAACAAAACAACAACAACAAACAAACAAACTCAAGAAATTCATTATAACCAAACCAATGCTGCAAGAAATGTTAAGGGGCCTGTTGTAAACAGATCAAAGGGACAAAAGAATATAGCAAAAGAGGAATTCAGCTTTAAAGAATAAAATGGCAATAAACAACTACATATCAATAATAACCTTAAATGTAAATAGATTAGATGATCTGATTAAAAGACATAGGGTAGCTGCATGGATAAGAAAACAAGACCCATACATATGCTGTCTACAAGAGACACACCTTAAAACAAAAGATGCACACAGACTGAAGGTAAAAGGATGGAAAAAAATATTTCATGCAAATGGAAATGAAATAAAAGCTGGGTGGGGTAGCAATACTTATATCAGACAAAATGTACTTTAAAAGAAAAGCTATAGTAAGAGATAAAGAAAGTCATTACATAATGATAAAGTAAGCAATCCAACAGGAAGGTATAACCATTATGAATATCTATGCACCTAATATAAGAGCACCTAAATATATAAAGCAGACTTTGATGATTATAAAGGGTGAGATCAACAGCAATACATAATAGTAGGGGATTTCAATATCCCACTAACATCACTAGATAGATCCTCAAGAAAGAAAATAAACAAAGAAACAGCAGACTTAAAGGACATACTAGATCAACTCAATTTAATAGATATCTTCAGAACCTTTCACTGTAAAGCAGAAGAATATACATTTTTTTGAAGTGCTCAGGGTACATTCTCTAAGATAGATCACATGTTAGGGCACAAAAGCAGTCACAACAAATTTAAGAAGATTGAAATCATATCAAGCATTTTGTCTAATTACAATGTCATAAAACTAGAAATCAACAACAGAAAAACTGAAAAATACTCAAACACTTGGAAACTAAATAGCACGTTATTAAATAACAAATGGGTTAACAATGAAATCAAAGAAGAAATAAAAAAATTCCTAAAAAGATATGATAATGAGTATACAAAAACTCAAAATTTGTGGGACACAGCAAAAGCAATACTAAGAGGGAAGTTCATAGCATTACAGGCATACTTAAGAAGCTAGAAAAAGCTCAAATAAACAACTTAACCCTGCATCTAAAAGAACTAGAAAAAAAACAGCAAGTAAAGCCCAGAGCTAGTAGAAGGAAGGAAATAATAAAGATCAGAGCAGAAATAAATGACATAGAGGCTAAAGAAACAATACCGTACAGAGAATCAATGAAACCAGGAGCAGATTTTTTGAAAAGATAAACAAAATCGATGAACCTTTAACCAGACTCACCAGGAAAAAAAGAGAGAGGTCTCAAATAAATAAAATTAGAAATAAGAGTGGAGAAATAAAAACTGACACAACAGAAATACAAAATATTGTAAGAAAATACTATGAAGAACTGTACGCCCAAAAATTAGACAACCTAGATGAAATGGACAAATTCATTGAAACATATAATCTTCCAAAAATCAATCTGGAAGAATCAGAAAACCTAAACAGACTGATTACAATAAGTGAGATCGGAACAGTTATAAAAAAACTCACAACAAAGAAAATCCTAGGCCTGATGGCTTCAGAAGTGAATTCTACTAAATATTCAAAGAAGAACTAACTCCTATCCTTCTCAAGCTATTTCAAAAAATTCAAGAGGAAAGAAGAAGACTTCCAAGCTCCTTTTACGAGGTGAGCATAATTCTGATTCCAAAACCAAGCAAAGACAACACAAAGAAAAAAAAATTATAGGCCAATATCCCTGATGAATTTAGATGCTAAAATTCTCAATAAAATATTAGCAAACCAAATCCAGCAATATATGAAAAGAATCATACATTATGATCAAGTGGGATTTCTTCTGCATAAGCAAGGCTGGTACAATATTCACAAATCAATCAATGTGATTCATCACATAAACAAAAGGAAGGAGAAAAACCACATGATAATTTCAATAGATGCAGAAAAAGCATTTGATAAAATCGAGCACCCATTCATGATCAAAACTTTCAGCAAAGTGGGAATACAGAGAACATACCTCAACATGATAAAGGCTATCTATGACAAACCCACAGCCAACATCATACTCAATGAGCAAAAATTAAAAGCAATCCCCGTAAGATTAAGAACAAGGGCACTTTCACCACTCTTATTCAACATAGTCCTGGAAGTCCTAGCCACAGCAATCAGACAAGAAGAAGAAATAAAAGACATTCAAATTGGAAAAGAAGAAGTATAACTATCATTATTTGCAGATGATATGATATTGTATATAGAAAACCCTAAAGTCTCAGTCAAAAAACTACTGGACTTGATAAATGAATTCAGCAAGGTGGTAGGATATAAAATTAATACTCAGAAATCAGAGGCATTTTTATACACCAACAATGAACTGTCAGAAAGAGAAATTAAGGAAACAATCCCCTTCACTATTCCAATCAAAAAAATAAAGTACCTAGTAGTAAATTTAAGCAAGGAGATTAAAAACTTGTACTGGGAAAATTATAAAACATTGATAAAAAAAATCAAGGAAGATACAAACAAGTGGAAGCATATACCGTGCTCATGGTTAGGAAGAATAAACATCATTAAAATGTCATATTACTCAAAGCAATCTATAAATTCAATGCAATACCAATTAAAGTACCAATGACATACTTCAAAAATATAGAACACATGTTCCAAAAATTTATATAGAACCAAAGAAGAACACGAATAGCCTTCACAATCTTGAAAAAGAAGAATAAAGTGGGAGATATCACACTTCCTAATATCAAGTTATACTACAAGGCCATTGTACTCAAAACAGCTTGGCACTGGCATAAGAACAGGCATATAGATCAATGGAACAGAACAGCGAACCCAGAAATAAACCCACACCTTTATAGACAACTGATATTTGACAAAGGAGGTAAGAGCATACAATGGAGTAAAGACAGCCTCTTTAACAAATGGTGTTGGGAAAATTTGACAGCTACCTGCAAAAAAATGAAACTAGACCACCAACTTACACTATTCACAAAAATAAACTCAAAATGGATAAAAGACTTAAATGTAAGCTGTGAAACCATAAACATCTTAGATGAAAACATAGGCAGTAAGCTCTCCGACATCTCTCGCAGCGATATATTTGCTGATTTATCTTTACGGGCAAGAGAAATAAAAGACAGGATAAACAAATGGGACTACATCAAACTAAAAAGCTTTTGCACAACTAAAGACAATAAGAACAGAAAAGAAGACAAACTACACAATGGGAGAACATATTTGACAATACGTCTGATAAGGGGTTAATAACCAAAACTTATAAAGAACTTGTAAAACTCAACACCAGGAAGATAAACAATCCAACCAAAAAATGGGCTAAAGAAATGAATAAACACTTCTTTAAAAAGGACTTACAGATGGCCAATAGGCATATGAAAAAATGCTCAACATCATTAATCATTAGAGAAATGCAAATTAAAACCACAATGAGATATCACCTCACACTGGTCAAATGGCGCTCATCAACAAAACAACACAGAATAAGTGATGGTGAGGATGTGACGAAAAGGGAACCCTCTTGCAGTGCTGGTGGGAATGGAGACTGATGCTGCCACTGTAGAAAACTGTAGGAAGATTCCTCAAAAAATTAAAAATCAAACTGCCTTTTGACCCAGCTATCCCACTTTTAGGAATATACCTTAAGCACACCATAGCACTGTTTCAAATGGAGAAATGCACCCCTGTGTTTATGGCCGCATTGTTCACAATAGTGAAGATCTGGAAACAGCCCAAGTGTCCTACAGTGGACGAGTGGATTAAAAAGCAGTGGCACGCCTGATCAGGCAGTGGTGCAGTGGATAGAGCAGACTGGGATGCAGAGGACCCAGGTTCGAGACCCTGAGGTCGCCAGTTTGAGTGTGGGCTCATCTGGTTTGAGGAAAAAGCCCACCAGCTTGACTTTAAGGTTGCTGGCTCTAGCAAGGGGTTACTCAGTCTGCTGAAGGCCCGCGGTCAAGGCACATATGAGAAAGCAATCAATGAACAACTAAGGTGTTGCAACGTGCAATGAAAAACTAATGATTGATGCTTCTCATCTCTCTCCATTCCTGTCTGTCTGTCCCTGTCTATCTCTCTCTCTGACTCACTCTCTGTCTCTGAAAAAAAAAAAAAGCAATGGTACATATATACAATGGAATACTATGGGGCCATGAAAAAGAAGGAAATCTTACCTTTTGTAACAAAGTGGATGTACCTGAAACTATTATGTTAAGTGAAATAAGCCAGGCAGAAAAATAAATATATCATATGACTCACTTATTTGAGGAATCCAATGAACAATGTGAATTGAGGAACGGAATTGAGACAGAGGAGAGATCAAAGGGACCAGAGGAAAAGAGAACAAAGGGAAAGGGGATGATAGGATGGGATAAACCTGAAGGGAAGGGGGGAGGGCGCTATGGGGAGGGGGGCAAGGGAGATGTTGAGGGGAATATGGCGGAAGGGCGATGCCTTCAGGGGAACACTAGAATCAATGTAAACACAATAAATTAAAATCAACAATAATAAAATAAAAGTCAATGGACAAATTGGAAAACATATTTGCAACTTATTGCTATACAACCTACAGGAGAAGAATATGATCCAGTTATCCTTCTTTTAGATATTTATTTGAAGAAAATGAAAACACTACTGTAATTCAGTTGTATATACTATGCACCCGTATGTTCATTGTAGCATTATTTATAATAACCAAGATATGGAAACAACCTAAGTGTTTATTGATCTGGAATCTACTTGGCTTTAAAAAAATATGAAAGTTTGCCTTTTGCAACAACATAAATTGAGTTTGAGTATATTATGGTAAGTGAAACAAGTCAGCCGGAAAAGGAAAAAAACCTTAATTTACTAATACCTGAAATGTAAAACAAAATGAAAACAGAAAGAGAGAAACAATGAACAAGAAGAAAACAACCAAAAAAAAAATACCCTGAGAGATACAGACAACAGACTGGTGGTTACCAGAGGGAAAAGGGGGTGGGGATAGGATGAAACGGGTAAAGGAAGCAAATGTATGGTGACGGATGGAAACTAAACTTTTAATGATAAGCACAGTATAGTGTATAAAGATATTGAATTATAAATGTTATATATATTAAACTTATATAAACCAGTGTTACCTCAGTTATATAAAATAAATAATAATAATAAAAGACCAACAGTACAGTAGAAAAATGGGTAAAGGATATTGTGTCAGGTGATATAGATTGGCAATTTGGCAATACCTATCAAAATTACAAATATGCCTAATATTTGATTCAGCTATTCTATGTATAGTAATTATCTATAATAATTATATTAGCATCAAATTTATTGAATTGTCAATGTGCTCTTATATGTGAAATTCACTTGTTGAACAAAGTTAATAATTGCAGCATTGTTTGTAGCATCAAAAATTGGAAATAAGAGAAATGGTCATCAATGAGAGTGTGGTTGGACAAACAATGCTACATTAATATAACGATTACTAGTCACCATAAAAAAAAAGATTGAGGAGCTCTTTGTGTCCTGGTGTGAAAAGATCTCTAATATATAATAGTGAAAAAAGCAAGGTACAGAACAGAATAGTAAGTTACCATTTGTGTAAATAAAAGATGGCAGAGGATGCTTTATATAAATTTTCTTGTATGTTTCTGCAAGGAAAAGTTGGGACACTGATGCTCTGGAGAGGGTACTGCATGTCTGGAGCATGTGGGTAAGAGAGAGACCTCACTGTATATAATTGTATGCCTTTAACTTATGACTTATGAGTCATAAATCATATACACCTATTCTAATTCCAAAATAAATAAATTGCCCTTAAAGAGATTTTGAAAGAAATAGAAAATCCTCAAGGCAAATTTGATTCTACAAATGCAGCACATCTTTATCCAGTAAGAGTAGGACCTAGCAGCTCCACCATTTTTAGCTCTCTACCAACCTCAGGTAGTCTGGGGCTTGATGTGTAAGCTCATATCCTCCTCCCCACCACCTGCCATCCTCCATCCCTCTGCTCCAAGGTCACGCTGTCTGTCAGGGATTGACTCTGTGCTTCTGTCTTCTCCACATCCAGAGTGGAGCACTAAGCCTATGGCATACTACATTTCTCTGGTGGGCACAACTGATGAGTGCAATTGTTTTTCTGAGGGTGGAAGAGTAGATGAGATGCTTACTTTTGGAGAATTAGACTAAGGCAGGAGATGAAGCAGCTCAAGGTAGAAGGTTTTCATCTGTAGAACACTGTAATAGGGCAGGTGAGAGGAAATGGTAATAAATCACAGAAAGGAGGAAAACCACCTCCGTGCCACACTTCAGCTGAATTTTTCTCATCCCAGAGCTTATAGTTGATGCTTTATTAACATCAGAGGGGATTTGATGACTTGTCATATTCAGTCCTGACTATTGAAATGAAAAGGAGAGAAAATTAAAAGTATGGAAAATGAAAATCAATTGCATTCTTTAATTTTAGTCTTTCCATTCCTGGAGCATATTGAGTACTACTTTGGGTTCTTTCATTGTTCAGGTTATTAATAACAAAGAGCCAAAGTATTTCACATTCCTAAAGAGTCTTTCATCTCAAAGGAGCCGGTGTAATTCACTAATTCAGTTACCTGAACTACATTTGGTAATTATTTGAGGATCACTTCACCCAGGGGTGAATTTCAACGAGTTGTGTGACACAGCCAACAGTCACTTCATTCTTCAGTCAGCACGAAAGAAAAATGAATAGCTAATGGGGATGTCCTCCTAAAGGATTTGCCCAGTGAAAACTTCAGGGAGACAAATGCTGAAAGATGTAATTAACTGCCCAAAATTAATACCTCCAACCTTACTCAAGGTTTCCTGACCTCTTTGTTAAAGTCAAGGTGGAGAGGTATCTTATTTCAGAACTGGGCTAAGAGACTTGTGAACAGCAGTCACTCCATAGCTATATTTTTTGAGTGATTATAAATGGTATTGTATTTTTAGCTTATTTCATTGTTGGAATGTAGAAATATAATTAATTTTTCTAATGTGAAAAGTGATTTTTGTGTGTTGATCTTGTATCTGCAACCTTGCTGAGATTGCTTATTAGTTCAAGATTTTTTTTTAAAATTCTTTGGGATTTCTATGTAGACCATATTGGCATCTGCAAGTAAGGGGCAGTTTTAGTCTTTCTTTCTTACCTGTATACATTTATTTTCTTTTGTTGCCTTATTGAGCTGGTTAGATAACAGTTGAATAGCAGTAGTAGGAGCAAACATCCTTGTAGACGTCTTAACCTCATACCTCATCTTAGGGTAAAAACATTCAGTCTTTTACAATTAAATATAGTGAGCCTGACCTGTGGTGGTGCAGTGAATAGAGAGTCAACCTGGAATGATGAGGTCACTGGTTCGAAACTGTGGGCTTGCTTGGTCAAGGCATATATGACAAGTAACTACTATGAGTTGATGCTTCCTGTTCCTCCCCACACCTTTCTCTCTCTCTCTTTCTAAAAATATCAACAAATAAAATCTTTTAAAAAATTAAAAAGAAAGTTAACTGTAGGATTTTTGTAAATGTTCTTTGTCAAATTGAGTAAGTTTTCTACTATTCCTAGTTTTTTGGTTTTTTTTTTAATTTTTTATTTTATTTATTCATTTTAGAGAGGGGAGAGAGGGAGAGAGAGAAACAGAGAGAGAGAGAGAGAGAGAGAGAGAGAGAGGAGAGAGAGAGACAGGGGAGAGGAGCTGGAAGCATCAACTCCCATATGTGCCTTGACCAGGCAAGCCCAGGGTTTTGAACTGGTGACCTCAGCATTTCCAGGTTGGCGCTTTATCCACTGTGCCACCATTTTTTTTTTTTTTTTTTTTAGGAGAGAGAGTGTAAAGGAGAGGCAGAGAGAAAGAGGCATCAACTCATTGTTCCACTTAGTTGGGCCATTGATTGCTTCTCATATGTACCCAGACTGGGGCTCAAATTGGTGACTTTAAGGGTTAAGCCGGCATCGTCAGGATTAAGCTGGTGACCCTTGGATTGACCTGGTAACCTTGGGATCAAACCAAACTGGTAACCTAAGTGCTCCGTGATGGTGATCTATCAACTGCATCACCAACCAGGGCTTCCTGAAAGTTTTTAAAATCATTAATTGTCATTGAATTTTATCAAATGCTTTTTCTGCATCAATTGATACAATCATATGACTTTTCCTTTTTAATTTATTAATATGGTGGGTTACAATGTTTGATTTTTGAACATTGAGTGAGCTTGTTATCCTGTGAACAGCAGTCATTCTAATACTATCTCATTTTAAAGTTCATTAATAAAAAATAGTGTCTCAGTTATTTGATATTATTTTGGGGAAGAATAGGTTAGGGGGTAAGAAACTAGAACTCTTCTAGCCATGGGCATGTGGCTCAATCCACCTTACTAAATCAAATAAAGCTTTTTTCTTTCTTCTGTTTATTCTCTACTATTACCCAGAGGTCAGGAAATTGCTGCCAGAATGACAGCTGCCCAATACCCATGAGACTGGTCATCAGACACTGTAGCATGGAATCTTGGCCAATGGTGAAGGTCATCAGTCATCACTGCCTCAGAATGAATGGCCTCCACTTCCCTCTGCATGCCAGTTAGCACATGAGTACATTTTAGTGGCCGAAGATAAATCATATCTAAAATCCTAGCAGCAAAGGAGTCAGGAAAATGTGGTTTTAAGGCTTCTATCTCCCATGATCCACAAAAAGAGGTAGAAATAGATGGTGAGTGCCAAAAGACAATAGTTTGTGCTCCCATCTCTCACTGACTCCAATAGGAACCAGGACCTTCAATCTACTCTATAGAATTACTTTCGAATTCTTTCTCTTAATTTTTAATGTTGTCTTTTTTATTTTATTTTTCTCATCATCATTCAAAACCCACTCAGAAGGATATATTTGCAAAGGTCAGGTTGGAGTGGGAGAGAAGAGTGGAAAAAGAAAGAGGTAATTGCAATGCAAATAGAATATATTCTATTTTAATGACCTGTTCGAATGAGCTGTGTTTGTGTAAAAATGTTTGAGAACGTGAGAAAGGGAGGCAGACAGAGCCTGATGATCCCCAGAGAGTCTGGATTTTGGCAGTAGAGAGTGGTTGGAATGGGCACATATGAATTGGAAATGGGGTACAGAGGGAGCAAGGGTTAAGGACAAGGGCTCTTGAGGGATTTGTGGCTCAGCCAAAGGACATAACTCCAACAATTTGAGAGAAACAGACAGCAATCACACTCATAGAATGTAGAACCAAAGACTTGAACAGAATAATCTGCAGCTTGACTGGCAAGTCAAAGTTGAAATCCAAGTTGGTTGGGAAAGAGAATTTGGAGTCAGGGTCTGGGATTGCTCTCAGGGCTTTGACTGTGTGGACACCAGCCCTCAGCCCTCAGCTGTTTCTTATTTGAGATGGCATAATGCACAGAGGAGCCTTCTATAATCAAAAGGCTCTGGGTGTATCATTTTCTGGGGGTCTGAAGCTATTCCTGTGCCAGACAAAGGCTGATTTCCAAGGTTCCAAAATTTTTGTGGTTTAGCTCTTTACACAGGGCTCAGGTATGGTAATCTGTTAAGAGATACCCTGAATAGAATTCAAAGTTGTATGAAAGGCCCAGGATATTTTTCTTTTAAAAAATATCAGATGGGATCTTTTTTCCTTGTAGGAGGCTACTGACCCCTGGGTAAATAAGTACACTCAGTGTGACGGGTCAGAGAGGTCAGGGCTACGGAGGTGACAAGAGCCACTGAATAAAAAGATACCTTCATAATGGAAACAGCTCCCCAGATTCCTCTTCTCTATTTAACACCTCAGAGAGCAGCTGTGCGTAGCTCTTAGGCTCATTAGTTATTCTTCAAGGGGTTAGAGCACAGCATGAAGGCAGCAGGGATGACTAATTTTATTCCTGAACGGATCAGGACATACTGCATTGCTCACTGGCCCCAGACTGATCCTCTAGGCTGGTCTACACGTGTGGGACATTGGTCTCAAGAAGGATCTGATTGGCATCATCAGATCCATGAACAATGTTGGAAAAATATAATCTCAGAAACAATGGTATGCTGCCCAAGTATCCTACTCACTTTTCTATGACAGTGATTGACTTTCAAATTATTTTAGCCTTTAAATTATTATTTTTTCTTCTTCAAATGAAATCTTACTTGGAAACTTAGTATAAAAATTAAATAGAATAGGAACTATTTTGACTGAATATTGGTGACGTCCAGATATCCATGTATTTACCCCTTAATTCCTTTGAACTACCTCCAAAAAACTTTTTAGGACTTCAACAAACAGAATTCAAAACCACTCTATTTTGTGTTCTTTAAATCTGGTTAATAGTCTTACTCAGTTTTAAAGGGGAATAAACTGTGGCACAAAGGGCTAAAAAACTTACTTTGCCAGGAACATGCTACAAGTTTGTATCAGTCAAGAACTGTAGTTGGCTGATCTGAAGCTTGCCTTAAGTTAGAGTTTTATTTTTTTCTCATCTAATATGTTTAGAGGTGGGCTGTGCAGGGCTGGTATGGTTATGCCATGAGGTCTTGGGGACCCAAGCTCTTTGCAGCCCACTATTCCACAGTCCCTAGGATAGAGCCTCACCCCACATTTTTGGTCTAGTTTCTGGAAGTTTAACTGATCAGTATTTGGAGGATATAGAAGAGAGACAGAAGTGCCCATCAGTCCCTTTAAAGGGTGCTTTCTGGAAAGTCTCAATGTCCTTTACTTACATCTTGTGTAAGTCATAAAAAATAAAATAAAATAAAAAAGGCAATCCTGTCACTCCCAACAATGTAGGAGTTCTGCCAGAGAGAAAGGAGAGAATTGATACCAGGTGGGTAACTAGTGGTCTGCCACATACAATGCCCACACCCTCTAAGAGAACACATGTCCTGGACTTGTCCCAAGTGCCAGCACTCTGCCTGTACTCCTCATTACCCCACAGTATTTCAGCACCTGAATCTGTTTTTCCTAGTCAGAGGCTCCTATAGCCTTTGTCAGATTCCTGTGTCCTGACTTGTATTGTAGAAAATGAAGTGTTCATATAATAACCTAATTTGCTATTTGCTCAAATTGCTTGATGTGTGTAATTAAAAAAAATACTGTACACGTTTTGAATTCTCCGCAGGTGGCCAGTGGGAAGATGCAGGTTAGCAATATGTGGGGTTGGTGATCAAGAGTGGGATTCAGATTATCCTTAGGGCACATTGATTCCCACCCTTTGACTCTTTACCCCACAAGGGTTTTTACTATTTTCTCACTGAGGCGTTACCATTCCCCATGTGCTTTCTTGTCTACCTGATGTGGGTGACAGGGGCACTATTGGTGTATGGTGAGTCACCACTTCCTCTGGTGTAGTGTGGAGGACAAATACTGAACATGGACTAAAAAGATCGGGACTTACCAGGAGCGTAGCCATGACCCTAAGGCAGGTATTTCATCTCTCCTGGCCTTGGTTCCCTCCTCAGTAAAGGGAGAAGACTAGACTAGATGAGTTCTGTGGACACTTCCCAGTCAAACATTGTGACATTGCATCTCCTGCTCTTGTCCTCCTTCCATTAACCTTGCTTGGATTGGAATATGATGCACAAAAGCTACTAGTAACTTGGCAAGGGTTCTTGAAAATCATCTGTCCCTTTTCTTCCACCAGGAGGAATTATAATAAAAACTAGACTCTTTTTTTTAAGTTTCACTGAAGATTTGCTTTTCAGATCTAGGTTTCCTAATGTAGGTCTTTAACTAAAATGCCTCCGGTTATAATTTAATGCCTGTTCGCTCTTGCCCTGTTGATTGTGATTCTTGTCTGGTTGTTCATAGCAAAAGTTTAGATAAAATGAAAATTGCAATTGGATAAAGAACATTTTCCAAAACAAGACATGGGATCGAGATTGCTCATTGTCTGTTTGTGAGTTCACTTATTAACTCCTTCAGTCAGTTGAAAACCTGGGTGCCTGCTATGTGTAAGTCAGTGCATGGCAAATATGGGCTCCCATACTGGCCTGGTCTATATTGCAGAAGAAAGTGCCACTACGTGCCAGGTCCTATCCCATGTGCTTCTCACTCTTATTTAATCTTCACAACAACCATAACATGTAGGCATTTGTCGTGAAATTCTATTCTTTTGTCAGCCCCATATTTTGACTGAAGACTACTGCACATTATCCTTTTCTCTAATTATTTATTTACTTAGTGAGGGGCAACTATTATGTGCTAGGCACTGGTGGTATAACTAAACAAGAAAGACAGGGTTTTCTGACCGACGTGTCTATCTGTTAATCATAGTGTTTTGCCTACTCCTCAGCACATGACTGAAGCCTGGCTCATGATGAATTTTCATGTCTTTTTTGACACTGATTTGGCCAGGGTTGGGAATATGACCCAAGTGGGGCTAGAGTCCTTATATGCCATATGATGCAATTTTGGTTGCTGGAAAAGAGAAGGCTTCTCTTTATTCATTAAAGCTCAAGATTTAGATGTGTGCGTTACTTAGTCCACTATACTTTGCAGTTTCATAAACTAATAAAATCTCTTTTTGTTTAAGCCATTGGTCTGAACCATATGAAACTGCCATTTTTACAGATTGAATGTCAACAATTTTATCTGGTTTAACCACATGGTTTGAATTGCTACTGCCTGCAATTGAGAGTCCTAATATGGTATTGTTATCTCCAACTTCATGGGTGTTTATTTGCCCAAGGTCATTCGGCTACTAAGCATAACAAGAACTGAAACCCAGGTGATTTCAAAGTCCATGTTCTTGATTACTCTGGCATGAATCCCATGAATTCAGGCAGGGCCTGAAGAGAAGAACCACTGTTCAAGGGGTGGTCCACAGGCTGTTGCCTGTCAGTAAACTGTTTGCTACTGGTCTCCGAAGAGATTAGAAGTAGTGAACAAGAATGTAAACCAACTATGTCATTAAGCACATTCTTTAGTTCAGCAGATATTTTTTAAAATAGCAAGGCTTTGTTAATGAAGCAAGCAGTAGGCTGGTTTAGATTCTGGCGTGAGCTCCTTATCCAGGACTGGCACCAAATCTTTTGGGGACTGCCATTAGGAGGAGTGCTGATAGGACCCCTGGGTTCGCTGCCCAGCTCACAGCCATCCTCTAGCCTCTGTGACTTCCACACAAGCCGTGCCTATACCACGTAACCCAGACCTCCTTTCCTGTTAGTCATAACTGATTTGTTCAGGGCACTCATTTGAGCCAAGCTAGACCAACCAGATTTCCTTATCTTAGAATGTGGAATCTTAAGAAAAGGAAACAAAGGACACAGGAGATATTAGTTGCTGAGCTTCAAAAATAGCAGAATAAACCCAGAAAGCCTTGTTTTCATGTCTCTGGAGATGCTGTGGTCTTGTACTTCTGAGGTGTGGCTATTCAAGTCTTTCACACATTTTATAAGATTACTAATAATTTAAATAAATTTCTTTTTGTCTTTTTTTTGTTGTTGACAAAGAGAGATCATCAGAGAAGGACAGATAGAGACATATAGACGGGAAAGGAAAGAGATGAGAAGCATCAATTCTTCATTGCAGCTCCTTAGTTGTTCAGTGATTGCTTTGTCATATGTGCCTTAACTGTGGGGCTACAGCAGAGCGAGTGACCCCCTTGCTCAAGCCAGCGACCATGCAGTCATGTCTATGATCCCACGCTTAAGCCAGGGACCCTGCGCTCATGCTGGTGAGCCCATGCTCGAGCTATATGATCCTGTGCTCAAGCTGGTGACTTTGGGGTTTTGAACCTGGGTCCTCTGCATCCTAGTCCGATGCTCTATCCACTGTGCCACTGCCTGGTCAGGCTTCTTTTTGTCTTAATCTAGCCAGAGTTGGTTTCAAAAAACTTTAAATAATTTTATTGAAAAATATAGGGAATGTCCTGGCCGGTTGGCTCAGCAGTAGAGCGTTGGCCTGGGTGCGGGGGACCCGGGTTCGATTTCCGGCCAGGGCACATAGGAGAGGCGCCCATTTGCTTCTCCACCCCCCACCCCCTCCTTCCTCTCTGTCTCTCTCTTCCCCTCCCGCAGCCAAGGCTTCATTGGAGCAAAGATGGCCCAGGCGCTGGGGATGGCTCCTTGGCCTCTGCCCCAGGCGCTAGAGTGGTTCTGGTCACGGCACATTGACACCCCGGAGGGGCAGAGCATCGCCCCCTGGTGGGCGTGCCGGGTGGATCCCGGTCGGGCGCATGCGGGAGTCTGTCTGACTGTCTCTCCCCGTTTCCAGCTTTGGAAAAATACAAAAAAAAAAAAAAGAAAAATATAGGGAAGACCACATATTCATGACTCAGAATTCTGTTTATAATTTTATAGCCTATATGAGGGTGTCCCTCACAAATCTACATAATAGTAACAACCAGAAGCATTGATTGCTACCTGAGCTGGAGGTCCCACTGGGAAATGAAAGTAAAGATGTACATAATCAATTGTTCCTGATTAATAAAAACTCTGATAAAAACTAAACATGCTTTAGCAAAGAAATAATCAATAGATGGAATCCACATGCATGAATGAATTTATTGCTAACAGAAGTAACATTAGACTTTGGGGCTACCGCACCAACACCTGCCCCCTGGCTTTGAAAGAATGACCGTCTGCTCTGCGAAAACTAACATAATCTTAACCAGCTAAATTCAAACAACAGATTCTTGAGTTCAAATTTATTTTTGGAAAAAAATATGATGGAGACACAATCTGAATCCTCTCATGACTGGGTTGTATCTCTTTAGAAGCAAGATTTGATTTTTAAAAATATTTGGATGTCTCTTGAGACCATCTCATTATTTGAAGTGCAAGTTCCAACAGAGGCAGTCCCTTCCAATTCAGCGAAAAAAAAAAAGGTTGGGAGATGCATCCTTAGCAACTGGAAAAGGCTGTATCCAGTGATAGCAGAAAGGAAAAAAGCAAGCACAGGGCACCTGCTGCTCTTACTTCAAGGGAGAAAGAACAATGCTGAGAGGTATTGTGGGAGGAGTCATAAGCTTGGGGCTTTCATCATTTATTTCTGAATCTGGAACAATTGTCTCCTACATGCTTACCTACAACTTTTGTGATCTTGGTTCTGAATGGGTTAACCTATTTTTAAAGGGCATCCAAATGCTATTAAGATAATTCTTGCATTCCTTTGCTCTTCCTATTTAAAAATTCAAGTGCTTAGAGTAATAGATATCTCTGCCAGTATAGCCAAGAGTATCACCTACGAATGCTCTCCGAATAGAAAATAGTTTGAACCTGAGATTCAAATATCTGTGCTTATGGTTCTCCACAATTAAAACCTCTCCTTAGACAGCCTCTGTTTAAAATCTGATGATTTAGGTGCAGAGTTCTTTTTTTCTTAATTGTATTGCTGGAGATAAATAAGGCATAATCTATAAGACTCAACGTGATATCATATATCCAGTATTTTTTATTGTACTAGATTTCAGGGATAATTTAAGTTTAAACTCTTTGTTTTAGAAAATCAGTAACAGCAACTAATTAGCACATCTCATTCTGAATGTATTTGCTAACCAATTTCAGAGACTCATTTGCCTGTTAAGAGATTTTATTGAACACCAGCACCACAGACTCTCCTTTTTTTCTAGTAAACAGCTCATGCTTATTATCTTATTACAGGAATGCCACTGGTTAAATCAGGCTCTGAATATAAATAGCCATATTACTGCCATCAGGCATCAATGTTTATTTAGTGGCTGTGAGTCATGCAAACCTCTTTGATCGGGTTTGGAATGAGCCATTGCAGTTTTTGTTCAAAAAGGTTATTTGCAAAGGCTACAGGAGTATCAGTTAGATTAAACATGAAATTAATTAGTGTGAAATTTTATCAGCAATTTCTGCCACCTCACACCAGGTGTCAAGAGCATGTGCAAATGAGGGCTGAACATAATGACGCTGGGGACAGCTCAGTAGGGAGGTCAGAAAAATTCCAAAAGGGTCTACCATCTCAGGGACCCTTCCAAGGTTGGAGGGAGTGAAGATAGAAAGAAGGAAGGATGAAAGAAAAGAAAGAAGGAAAAAAGGATGGCAGGAAAGAGGAAGGAAGGAGGGAGGAAAGAAGGAAGGAAGGAAGGAGGGAGGGAAAATGGAGAATAGAAGAAGGGAGGAAGAAAGGAAGGAGGAAGGAAAGAAGGAGAGAGAAAGGAAGGAGGGAGGGAGGGAGTAGGGAGGAAGGAAGAAGGGAGGAAAGAAGAAAGAAAGGAAGGAGGAATGAAGGAAGGAGGGAGGGAGGAAGGAAGGAGGAAGGAAGGGAGTAGGGAGGAAGAAAGGAGGGAGGAAAAAAGGAAGAAAGGTGGGAGAATGGAAGGAGGAAGGAGGGTGGAAGAAAGGAAGGAGCAAGGAAAGAAGGGGGAGGAAAGAAGGAAGGAGGGAGGGAGGGAGGGAAGGAGGGAGGGAGGGAGGAAGGAAGGAAGGAAGGAGGAAGGGAAGGAGGGAGGAAGGAAGGAGGGAGGAAGGAAGGAGGGAGGAAGGAAGGAAGGAAGGAAGGAGGAATGAAGGAGGAGAAAAGGAAGGGGGAAGGAAGGAAGGAAGGAAGGAAGGAAGGAAGGAAGGAAGGAAGGAAGGAAGGAAGGGAATATTGAAGGCCTGTTGAATCATTTGAAACTCTGGCTCTTTGAAAAAGCATGTCTGATTGCACAGGAGTGGAATGGGAGTCGGGTGACCTGGGTTAGCCTGAGCTCTGCCCTGCCCTGTGATCTTTGGAAAACTGCTTAGTGCATATACACATTTCAAAGCATACACGTGTAACATGATAAAACCAGCACATTTTCCACCTCAACACATCTTTAGACTAAAAGTATCAGAGCTAGACAGACCCAAGATAGCTGTCACATGGTTTTAGTTGATAAAACTGTTGGTGGCCCTTCAATGAAAGGGATCACTTGAATTGAGTTTGTTTAGTCATTCAACATTATTGAATACTCCAGCTTGGCAGGCACATATGCTGAGGGGCCTGTGAATAATTATAACATACCGTGTTTAGTTCCCTGATGATTGCCACTATTGCCACAATTTCTGGTAACCTCAGTCTCAACCCAGGTCTCATCACTGCTCAGCATTTCTGTGGCATTCCATGGGAGATTTCACGCTGCCATTGTCCCCAGTACCTATTTCTACCATTCCTCATTGTCTTCAAGCTTCTAATGCCTCAGCCTCCAGCACCTCTTCCTCTCAGTGGATCATTTAGCCTTCCCCACAGTGAAAACAAATTTACCTACATCCACACTCCTCTTTTTCTCTTCCCCCATTCTTATCACAGGGGATGATCTCATTTCTTCCCAGGTTTCTTTTTCTATCCAGAGTCTTTCATTCTTCTCTCTCAACTAGATACTTCCTTCTCATTGGCAGATAAAAATGCTCAGTTTTTCCAAACTAAACAAATCCTCCTCTCATAGTACCCCTCTTTAGGAATCTTTCACAGGCAAGCTTTGTGAAAGAACTGTCCACCTAAAAGTCACTCTGCCTGTCCACCCTGCCTTGGGACAGGTGCCCTGGGGGACTCTGAGGGAGCAGGAGGTGGATTGCAGGGTGCTCTCAGAACTGACTGGGGAGTGGGATGAGCAAGCAGATTGCCAGAGGGAGGAGTAGCAATGTAGACACATCAGGTGTTGTCCAATTCCAGGGAACTCTACAGCTGGCATGGCCTTTCACACGTGAGTTGGGGCAAAGGGAACAGGCCCTTGTAACCCGTATCTACCAGCTCAAGTGCATGAACTTGGGCAAGGCAGCTTCCTTTGCTAAAGGGTAATTCTAGAGAGAGATTCAGTTATGAGCCACCAGCAGGCAACAGTCCTGGCAGTTTGGGACGCAAGTACTTCATCCTAAAATGGAGTTCTGGGTGGCACAGCCTGGCCCATACTGTGTGCTTACTCCCCAGTTTACCATAACTTGGCCTTCTTGATGCAGAACACTAGACGCCATCTACAGGGTGGGCAAAAGTAGGGGTACAGTTGTGAGTACACAAAACACAGTTTAATCTTGGATTGTTATTTAATAATTATTGTATTATTTTCCATCTGAACAGCTATAAACCTATTTTTGCCCCCACTCTTGTATATTTAGCTGTCTACCTAGACATCTCACAAGAGCCAATTAACTAAACATTCAAATTTAACTGATCACCTTCTACTACTTCACTCACTACTTCCTTAGGGTTCTTTGTCTCTGTAAATGGAAGGTAGGAGCTAACTCCTGAGATAAATTCTCTCTCTTTTCTCTTTTTTTGTGGATTACTTCTGGGAATGTTTGTTCTTTGCAGCCCTGCCACGGAGTCTTGTGTGCTGAATAAACACATCTAGCGAGCTATCTCTTTGCATCCTGTCGTGAAACTGAAGCCCTGGAAGGCCATGCTCACTTTACTTTCTCTTCATTCTCACTTGGGCTTGCATTTACCAAATACATTGTTATGACCTTAACTCTGGCCTCAGGCTTTGTTTTTTGAGGACCTGGGAGAAGATACCATCTTTTCTCTAATGTCCTGTTTCTAATAAGTCATACTAATTATAACTTCTAAATGGCTCTTCTATCTATTCTTTCCTCAATATCTCATTGCTAACACCCCAAACCAAGCACCATCATCAGTTCCACTGATGGGTCATGATATCAGCCTCCTAACTGGTCTCCAGTCTCGTTCCCCTACAAAGCTATTCAAGACTTTGTAGCTGGACACATAGTAAGAACTTATACATAGTATTGGTTACAAGAGTGAATGAAAAAATGAACAAGTGTCACAGGGTGCTGCGTATTGTAATTAGACTACTTCAGAAAACATTGAAATTCTAAGAATTTTCCCTAGATTGTGGTTACCACACAACACTTGCTTTTTTCTTCTCTGATATTCTTCTATTTCTGAAATTTCATGGATTTTTAGAAGGTTTAAATGAGCAGTATAAGTGAAGTGCGTAGAGCTGTGATGGGTACACACTAAGCGTGAAGTAAGTTTTAGTTATCATCGTCACCATCATCATCATCATCCTCTCATGGTTTTTTTTTCCTTCTGCTTCCTTCCCCCAATCTCCTGAGGGTTAAAATATTTAAAAATATTAAATTAAAAATTGAGTAAATTCCATTTTCTATACATAGTACTCCTATGAAACAAAATACAGTGGAAATCTAAATGGCCATCAGTGTTAAAATTGGTATTTTCAAGGTCTGTGCAATGTTCTTGTGGATATAAAAATACCATTTAAAACTTGAGATTTTAAAATTAATATTAAACTTACAAAAGTAAAAATGTAAAAATAAATCTAGTTTTCCTTAAGTTTTCACATTCAAATTACAACTCTTATAAGTAAAGATAATAAGCCAAGGGAATTATTTGATTATAGTTTGATTGATTAGCTGAACAGACCAAACTCTGAAACCATCCGTTCTGTTTATATCTTAATTTATAAAATCCCCCTGAACATTTTAGATTGCATTCATAAATTGAATATATCTGATTTTTAAGGCACTTCTCTTGCCTACCTACCTCAAAAAGCCTTTCCTCTCTAATAAGTCTAATTAAATTAACAAATGTGGTCTATCTCAAGTTAATTATACTCATTCTAATTTTGTTTACAAACTGCATAATTCTCTTTATCTTTCAACTGAAAATATAATTGTAAAATACATTACTCAGTTATACATTTTAAATTAGAATCAAAGGCCAAATCTATCAAATTCCCTAACATCTCTTACCGCTCCAAATAGTTAAAACGTAAAATACACACAGATCATTATTAAACATATGAACAGACTTAATTGCATAGTTTTGTTTATTTCATCATCTCTGTATTTAATTTTAAATATCCCAGAGTTGACAGTTTCTACCATCTCAGTAAACTGGGGTTGCTTTGGCCAAAAGCTTCAGCTGGGATATAATTGTAAGGTCTGATGCCAGGTTGCCCTGTGCACTGAAGGAGAGGTGGAGCATCTTTGTAATGGTCAAAGTGGTAACAAGAGATTTCTTGTTCATGCCCTACAAACAGGGCTGTTTTCACAGCTGACCTTCTGGTTTCAAATTAAGCCATTATCTAATTCTTTCTTCTGATTTGTGCCTGCAGCTCTGGCTAGTTTATCTCTTGATTGGAGTTAATTAATCCATTTACCACTGATTAATCTGGAATTTTTTTCATTTACTTTTTATGTTTGAATATTGGCTATAGTCCTAAAGATATGCTATCAGGTACAGTCTTGTCATTTGTTGGAAAGGAAAAGAAAAAAAGACATATGTTGAACATAATTTAGCATGATTTATGTGCTCTTTACATATTATTCATTGTATGTATCTTATTTAATCTATTATTATCTTATTTAATATTTTTTATAGTTATATGATATAGGCACACTTATGGTCATTTGATAGATGAGAAAACTGAGATTCAGAAAATTAAGTAGCTATTAAGTTGCAAAGCAGAGTACAGCCTAGCTGTGACTATAACCCATAGTCAGTACTCTGTGAGGGAACTTCATGTAAGCCCCCTGAGATTTCTAGTTGAAAAGCACACTTGGCCACGTATGCAGAAAACTCTTGGGATTGTCTTATTTAAAAATCCTTTTTTGTGCTATCTTTTTGTAACAAAGTAAAGTTATGAATGGTTTGGGGTCATGGCTATGAGTTGAACATATGACACTCTTCCCTTCTGTGATAGATCGCACATTAGTGGGCCAGCTGGTGACCTCATAGACAGAGGGTTGAGAGCTTCAAGGTAGGAGACTAGAATTCCTTACAGCAAGCTCTTGCTTGAGTTTGCCTTTGGATCTCAGGGCTTTGCCATGACTCAACTGGTAATTATCAAGCTCCACACAAAGCCAAGAACAATATGTGCTGGCTAGGGGGATGCCTGGGTGATTCCTCCTCCCTCCCTCCCTCCCTCCCTCCCTCCCTCCCTCCCTCCCTCCCTCCCTCCCTTCCTTCCTTCCTTCCTTCCTTCCTTCCTTCCTTCCTTCCTTCCTTTTTTCCCTTTTCTTTCCTTTTTTCCTTTCCTTCCTTCCTTCCTTCCTTCCTTCCTTTTTTCCCTTTTCTTTCCTTTCCTCCTTTCCTTCCTTCCCTTCCCTTCCCTTCCCTTTCCTTTCCTTTCTTTCCTTCCTTTATTTCTTTTTTAAAAAACTTATTTTGAAAGAATTTCAAACTTATACAATAGGTAACAATAGTATAAAAATCCTCCATATACCCTTCACTCAGATTTACCAGTTGTTAATTTTTAACCTGTATGCTTTATCATTGTCTTGAACTATTTGAGCTTGTGTTGCACACATCATGTCTTTTTAGTCCTGAATTCTTCAGTGTATACTTCCTTGGGATAAGGATAATCAATTACAAAACCACAGTACAATGATCAAATCAGAATTTTTTTTTTTAAGTGAGAAAAAGGGAGATAGTGAGACAGAGTCTTTCATGTGCCCTGACCGGGTTCCACCCAGCAACTCCTGTCTGGGGCTGATGCTCGAACCAATTGAGCCACTGCCTATGAAAGAGGAAGAGAGAGAAAAAGGGGAGAAGGGAGAGAAGAAGGGGAAAAGAAGCAGATGGTTGCTTTCCATATATTCCCTGACCAGGGATCAAACTCAGGACATCCACACACTGAGGCTGATGTATCCACTAAGCGAACCGGCCAGGGCCAAATCGGGAAATTTTGAAATTGATGCAATGCTCTTATCTAAGCTATAGCCCTTATTTAAATTTTACCAATTGCTCAGCAATTTTGCTTTTCTGCTACAAAATCTAATATAGAATTAAGTATTACATTTACTTATATGACTTTTTAGTTTGCATAATCTGGAATGATTCTTCAGCTTCGGGTTTGTCTGATTAAATTCAGGTTAGGTCTTTTTGGCAGGAATCTTACATAAGTGATATTATGTCCTTCTTGGTGCATTCTATAAGGAAACACTTGAAGTCAGTTTGACCCATTATTGATGACATTAACTTTGATCATTTGCTTCAGGTGATGTCTGCCAGATTTCTCCACTGCAAAGTTACTACTTTCCCCTTTGTAATTAATAAATAATTTGTGGTGAGTTATTTTGAGATTATGTAAATAAACTGTTTCTCATCAAACTTTACGCCACTAGTTTTGTCATTCATTAATGATTCTTACCTGAATCATTAATTATTATGACAGTTGCAAATGTTGATTTTTCTAACTCCATTTTCCCCCTCCATTTATTAGTTGGCATTCTGCTGTAAAAGAGAGCTTGCTGGCATCATTAATTATCGGTATGGACTAATAGATTCTTATTTTTTGTTCTTGGGTTATTATTCATTACTAAATTATTAATTTTGATGCTCAAATTGTCTCAAATTTGACCAGTAGAAACACCTCTAAGCTGATTCTTGCATTCTTTTGACACGTCCTCCTCATCTATGAGTTTGGTTTACTTTCTGACACAGGTAGTCCACACTCATCTGGTACTTTCTCTGCCTCAACCTGGAATCAGTAGTTTCTCCAGGACCCAATTCTCTCTTTCTCTTTTATTTTTTGGATGCATTTTTATAGGAACATTGTTTTAGAGACTGTCAGTGATTAGAATCTTTGTCTGGATAACTATTAGTGAACAGAATTCCTTGAAAGATGGTAGAAAATCACATTCACCTTTGACCTTGAGGTCTCTGGTAAGTAGCACATTGCTCGACAAGCAGTTAAAGGAAACGACTGTTGGAAAAATGGGAATAATTTGAAACCAAGGCACATCACTGGAACACAGAGCAGGTAGTGAGCTGCAGAAGAGCCTGAGTGTTCGGCAGCCACTTGCCTCCTCTCTCTGTCCTTGGGTTGAGCCCCAGGGCTCATCTTAGGAAAGGACGAGAGGGAGTGAGGCTGGGAGATGCCAGGCTGTGCCAGTGGCAGGGAATCTGGGGCCAGCAGGTGAGAGATGCTTGTGTCACAGAACCAAAGAGGCTTCTAGGAACTCTGCAGATTCTCTGCCCTCAGAAACAACCTAACCTCATTTTACAGGCAGGAAACAGAAGCCCACAGAGGTAAGCAGCTTGCCCAATGTCACAAACTTAATTATAATTTGTGCCATATAAGTTGACTTAAAGCTAATAAGCCTTTTCAAAAGTAATCCATGTTGAAACATGCACCTCCATTTGCAATTTATATTTTTAAGGTGCCATCCTGGTCAGCCGTATACTTAATACTAGTAATTGTGGCCAGAACTTTTATGAAATTCATTTAAAGGGGAATGGAAAATTTGCCTTGGCTGGTCTGTGTGTTCATTCACTTCTTTTTTTTTTTTTCATTTTAATAACACCAACACATTTTTCTGATCCTTTTTGTTTTGTTTTGTTTCTAGACTTTAGTCCAACACATACTTCTATCAGTGCAGGTTTTAAATTTATTTTTAAAAATAGATTTCAGTGTAAAAAGTAGGTCTGGTTTTCTTTAGTTACATTTCAGTTTTAAGAATATACCCTAATAACTTAATTGGACTTCTGTGATTCTAAGTCTCATAGATAACCCATTTTTCCCCAGATTAATCCAATCTGTTATGTTTGTGTTTCCCAAACTGCTAATTACTGAGGTTTGTTAGACATGCATATTCAAACCCACTCTGAGCTCCCCAATCACACTCTCCACATGACTGAAAATTTGAAATTTTAACAATTTAACACAAGTGCAAATTTTGGAAATGATGATTCTGTGTTAGTTTTGGGAGTCTAACTGGCAGCTGGCGGCTTCACCTCAAATCCTCTTACATGTGGATTATCCATAGGCTCTGAGGGCAATGCCAAGAAAACTTTTTGGTCCGTGGCAGAATCATTGGAATAAATATACAACTTCCTTACACAGGCAAGTCATCAACATGCTGGTGCTACTTTGAAAGGGAGAGACTAATCCTCAGGATAATTAGATATGTGTATGCCAAGTTGCAGTCCTTCATAGTGAGAGCCACACTTTGGGAAAGGCAGGAGGCAATGGGTAGTCAGCTCTCTGTGCTGCCATTACAGAGCTGGATGACAAAGGAAGTCATTCCTTCAGTTGTCAAGATCTGTTGACCAGAGCACTTTATCAGTGCCAGGACTGACTCAGTGACACAGGCACTGGCCTGGTGCTATTGGGAACAGTCTGATATCCTGGTTGGAGCTGCTTATCATCACAGCTGTCTTCCCTTACTACCATTAGGGCTGTCTGCTTCAGCCTCTCATGAATTCGTACTTTGGGTTTCCGTCTCTCCATCTTAGAACATCTTGCCCTTCCTTCTTTGACGCTTCAAATTTAATAAATGTTTGCTGAGTGATTACTTTGCGCAAGGCACTCTGATGTCGGGGAGGGAAGCAAGATGGAAAGCTACTAAGAAAAAAAATACTCAGCCAAGTTGTCAAGGCTATTAAAATGCTTAAGCAACAGTGCCTGCTCTAAAGGAACTTAAGATTGCTAGGGGGATAAAACAAGTAACTATTAAAACTTGGCAATGAAATAGCCAAGGAAAGGTAAGTACTTTGTTCTAGTAATTAAAACAGTTTGGTACTGATGTAGTAATATATATATTAATGAAATTATGAACGTATAGACTGAAACATATAAAAATAATGCTTGATAATAGCCTCATTTCAATTTGATAGAGAAAATACAGATTACTCAAATAAATCATAGTGAGACAACTGGCAAGTCTTCTGGAAAATAAATTAAGCTGAATCCTTACCTTACTCCTCCACCAAATTTTCTAAATGTATTTATTTTATTTTTAGTTTTTGGATTTAAATGTAAAAAAATCCCATAAATATGTTAAGAAAACCAAAGTAAGACCTTTCTAATTTTAAGTACATAGTCTTTTTAAGCATGAATAACACCTAGAAACCTTTAAAAGAGTTTGTTTTCATTACATAAAAGTCAAAAACACACCTTAAGCAAAGTCAAGGGTTAATGACAATAGGAAAAAATATTTGGAACACATGTGACAAATAAAGGACTCTTAGTTATAATATTCCAAAAACTCTTACAAGTCAATAGAAAGATAAAGAACTCAATAGAAAAATAAAAAAGACATGAATTGGGAAGTCATAATAGAAGAATTAAGAATTACAAATGGCAAATAAACAAACAAAAATACACTTCAATGATTAAAGAGATGCAAATTAAAACATTAATTTTTTTGCCTGTTTGATTGGAAAATATGTATGTTCTTAAATTGATAAAAATTCCCAGTAATATTTGCTATAAATAAAATATAAATTGGTATATGCTTTCAAGAACAACTTGGCAACATATGTTTAAAATGTAAATATGGATTTTCTGTGATTCAAAAATTCTATGTTTATATAAAATTATAGGTTTACTCAAATAACTGTGCTAAGGTTTTTGTAAAAGTTCACAGAAGTACAGTAAATTATATGAAACATTGGCAACAATCACTAAGTTTAATACATAGGTTGTAGTATATCCATATGATAGGATAAAATAAAAACATTCTGATCTGATGTAATCTGCAATTGGTAGTTGCTTAACTGAAAAAATTTAAATGAGGAACCACAAAATATAATATATATATATACTTTAAACATAAAATTTTCACTTAAACTATCTAAATGTAGAATTATTCATTAATCTATTGATGCTAAGACAAGGCCTCTTGGAGTCAGGGTTTGCTGACTACAATTCTACATGCCCTTCTTGCAAAAGCCATTCCTACAAAGTTCCTGCTCACCTTCCCGTTCTTGCCTCCTACCTTTTTTCACCTTGCTCACAATGTCCTCCTCCTCTCTGTCACTCCACTTGTTAAACTGTTTCCCACTGCATTGCCTCTGCACTAGTTATTCTCTCTTCTTTCCTTCTCCTGTCTTTTTGCATGGCCGGTCTTTCTTATATGTTAAATCTCAGGCTAAGTGTTACTTCAGAGTTACCTTCTCTAATAACCCCCAGATATGAGTTAGGATAATTTTCCTTGCAAGCAACAGAAATTCCAGTGTAGATAGACTTAAATTATAAAAAGGGAATTTATTGTTTCACATAACTAAATAACTAGTCATAGATCTGGCCTAAGATTACACTGTAAATCTAGCACCCGTTTATAATAAATACTCTCAGCAAAGTGGTAATAAAAGGAACATGACTCAACATAATAAAGGCTATATATGAAAAACCCACAGTCAACATCATATGCAATGGGCAAAAATAGAGTGTTACTCTTAAGATCAGAAATAAGACAGGATGTCTACTTTTGTTATTTTTATTCAACACAGTACTGAAAGTCCCAGCCACAGTGATCAGACAAGAAGAAGAAATAAAAAGGCATCCAAATTGGAAAGGAAGAAGCAAAATTGTCCCTGTTAGCAGATGCCATGATAACGAATGCAGAAAACCCTCAAGACTTCACCAAAACCGTGTTAAAACTAGTAAGTTCAGTAAAGTTGGAGGACACAAAGTTTTTGCACAGCAAAGAAACCAATCAACAAAAATTACATATCTGATAAGGAGTTAACATCCAAAATACATAAGGAATTCATAGACTCGACAACAAAACCCCAAAAAACCTAACTAAAAAATGGTCAAAGAAACTGAATAGACATTTTTTAAAGGAAAATAAACAAATAGTCCTGTTTATACATTAAAAGATGCTTAACATTACTAATCATCATCTAAATGTAAATCTGAACCTCAATGGGATATCACCTTATACCTGTTAGAATGGTTATTATAAAAAAGTCAAAACTCAAAAAGTGTTGGTGAGAATGTGGAGAAAAGGAAAGTCCAAGGAACACTTACACTATTGCTGGGAATGTAAATTGGTACAACCCTTTTATAAAACTGTATGGAAGCCCTGGCCAGTTGGATCAGTGGTAGAGCATCAGCCTGGCATGTGGATGTCCAGGGTTCGATTCCCAACCAGGGCACACAGCAGAAGCACCCATCTGCTTCTCCATCCTTCCCCCTCTCCTTTCTCTCTGTCTCTCTTTTCCCCTCTTGCAGCCAAGACTCCACTGGAGCAAAGTTGGCCCTGGCACTGAGGATGGCTCCAGGGCCTCCATCTCAGGCACTAGAATGGCTCCGGTTGCAACGGAGCAATGCCCCAGATGGGCAGAGCATTGCCTCTTGGTGGGCATGCCAGGTGGGTCTTAAGGTCAGGTGCATGCGGGAGTCTGACTCTCTGACTCCCTGCTTCTCACTTCAGAAAAATACAAAAAAAAAGAAAAAAAACACCCTGAAACAACAAAACCGAATGGCGGCTTCTCAAAAAATTAAACATAGAACTATCATATAATTCAGCAGTTCCACTTCTGGGTTTATATTCAAAGGGAATGAAATCACTATGTTGAAGAGATAGCTACACTCCCGTGTTCATTGCAGCCTTCTTTACAGTAGCCAAAACATGGAAACATCCTACATATCTGTCAGTAGATAAATGGATAAAGATGTGGAATATTATTCAGTCTCAGAACAGCAGAAAATCCTGCCATTTGTGACAACATGGATGAAACCAGAGGACATATAAGTAAAATAAGGTAGAAGGAGAAAGACAAATATTGCATAATTTTACTTACATGTGGAATCTAAATACATATATCAAATTCATAAATACAAGGAGTAGAATGGCGGTTACCAGAACATGGGGAGAGGTAAAAATGGGATGTTAGTCAAAGGGTACAAACTATGTTGATTACATGGCAGATGGGACTCTATATATGCAAAGGTACAGGGAAAAAAAGGAAGGAAAATGTGTAGGTAATGAAGATAATTCTAGATCAGTTGTTCTCAAATTGTAGTCTCCCCACCAGCAGCATCAACATCACCTAAGAGCTAATTAGAAATGCAGATTCTCAGGCCCCACTTCAGACCTAACGAATCAGACACTGTGGGGGTGAAATGCAAATACCTGTGTTTAACAACCCTGCTAGGTGATTTTGATGAATAGCCAAGTCTGAGAACCACTGCTCTAGAACAATCTGACTGAAACATGGGGTGTGTGTCGGATGTAATGGGAGAGGAAGTAGTAATACACTACTCACAAAAACTAGGGGATAGTTCAAAATGAATATGAAGCGATAAAAAAAGAAGCATTTGATTTTTTTATTAAACAAGAGCATCAGAAAAGCAAACGACAAGTCAAAGAAAGTTGTTTGATTATGCAAATGAGATGCAAAACCAACTTTTATTTCATTGGTGAAAATGCACTGTACAAAAGCCTGAAGGTGCTGGAGTATCTGCATGTTCCCTGATCCCCTAATCTTTGTGAGCAGTGTATATTAATATTTTAATGTAGTTTTTTTATGTGTGTGTGACAGAGACAGAGAGAGGGACAGATAGGGACAGACAGACAGGAAGGGAGAGAGATGAGAAGGATTCCTTCTTTGTTGTGGCTCTTTTGTCTCCTTAGTTGTTCATTCATTGCCTTCTCATATGGGCCTTGACCAGGGGGCTACAGCAGAGCAAGTGACCCCTTGCTCAAGCCAGAAACCTCAGACTTGAGCCAGTGACCTTTGGGCTCAAGCCAGCGACCCTGCATTCAAGCTGGTGAGCCCTCACTCAAGACAACGACCTCGGGGTTTGAACTTGGGTTCTCTGCATCCCAGTCCAATGCTCTATCCACTGCACCACCGCCTGGTCAGGTAGTGTGTTTTTATTTCAAACATAATTAAGAAAAGAAAGAAAACGTCATCCTCTCCTATTGGAAGAACCTTTGAATTCTAAATACCCTTGTCAGTGGTTAGGAGGTGGGAGTGGGTGGCATTAATGTTGTTTCTATTTTTCAGGATAGGAGGGGATGTGCTACCCTAAGGACAATCCTGATTATCCCCATTCTTACCCTATCCACAGCTCCTTCCCTATGTACACACAATTAAAAAACAATAAATTTAACTTTTAGCATATTTTTAGATTTATAGAAAAATATCAAAGCTGGCACAGAGTTCCCATATACCACCACATCCACTTTCCCCAGTTATTAACACCTTATATTCATTTGACACATTTGTCACAGTTAATTAGCCAATATTGATATATTATTATTAAAGGCCATAATGTATCCAGATTTCATCAATGTTAATTTAATGTCCTTTTGTCTGTTCCAGGATCTGTCCAGGATACCATACTACATTTAGTCATCATATTTCCTTAGGCTTCTTCTGGCTTGAAAATTTTTCAGACTTCCTTTGTTTTGTTGTTTGATGACCTTGATAGTTTTGAGGAATACTAGTTGGGGCATTTTGTAGAATGTCTTTCAACTTGGATCTGTCTGATGCCTTCCTCACAGTTAGACCGAGGTATGGTTTGGGGAGGAAGATCACGGAGATAAAATGCCATTTTCATCACATATAAAGGGTATATATTATCAGCATGATTTATCAGTGTGGATGTTGACCTTGATCTGGAACTTTAGCTAGGATAGCTGTAGAATGAGGATGGATTTATGAAATGTTACTCAGGGAGGGTTTTCAGAACTTGATATTTACTTAGATTTTGGGTGGATGGTTGGAGTAAAAGGAAAGAAAAGAAGGAGTAATTAAGGATTTCAATGTGGGTGACTGGGCATGTATATGACAAATTCAGCTGGGGTACTTGTGGTCTCTTCAGGTAAGGAAATTTAGATGGCAGTCAGACTGAATTGGAACTGGGGAGGGTTAGAGCAAAGAGGGTTCCATGTCTGAGGCTCTGGCTGCCCTGCAACACAGGGTAGAATGCGTGATTGGCACAAAGGCCCTGCTGGCTGCATCCACCACTCAGAAAA
Organism: Saccopteryx bilineata; assembly: GCF_036850765.1. Lineage (NCBI taxonomy): Eukaryota > Metazoa > Chordata > Mammalia > Chiroptera > Emballonuridae > Saccopteryx > Saccopteryx bilineata. The sequence continues at coordinate 106,354,176 of NC_089493.1, read as the reverse complement.
ACTAGGACAGTCCTTCCCAAAATGACTACTACAGTCATTTGGAGGGGACAGCAGAGTCTTTTTAGGGTCTTGGGCTCAAGTTTGGGGTATGGTTGGAGCAGTCAGCGGGTATTCTTCAGTATTCTCTCAGCAGTTTAGTTATTTGGAAAAGCAGTGGATGAAATTTAGGAGAACCATGGCTGAAACTTTCCCAGAAGAATGCTGGCCATCCATTTCATCAGATGCACTTGGCTCTAGAAAGAGTCAAAGTACATACATTAATTAAAACATTAACAGGGCTTATCTCTGCATAGTGGGTTTAGGGGTTGTATCAGTTTCCTAGGGCTGTCATAAAAATGTACCCCAAAGTGGGTGGTTAGAACAACAGAAATTTATTATCTCACAGTCTGGAGGCTAGAAGTCTGAAACTGAGGTGTCAGCAGGGCCATTCTCCCTCTGAAGGTTCTAGAGCAGGATCTTGACTTGTCTTCTGAACCTCTGGTGGTTGCCAACAGTACTTGGTGTTCTTTGGCTTGTACCTGCAGCACTTCTGTATCTGCCTGTTCCATCACATGGCATTCTCTGTGTGCTGTGTCCAAACGTCCCTATTCTTACACAGATGCATCATATATCATTTAGGGCCCATCCTAGTGTGGTATGACTTCATTTTAAGTTCATAAAATCTGCAATGATCCTATTTCTATTCACAGGTGGTTGATATTTCCTTCTTCATATATTTCTATTTCATCTAAGTTACTTTTTGCAATCTACATGTATTACTTTTATGCCAGCAAAAACAAAACAGAAAACAAAAAAATGCAATCCCCATCACCAAAACTTTAAAACACAAAATCAACTACATTTGGGGAAGAGGACAGTGCTGGAACATAGAGGAAAGGTTGCTCATGCCATTGACAATGCCCTGTGCCAAGAACCTCCCTATACGCACAGCCAAACCCCAGTGAAAAGCAGGGAGGAGGGTTGGGCTGGGAATGCCTGGGAAACTGTCTGGGCATCTCTGCTCAGGCCAGGGCCGACAGTGGAGGCCTGTCTTTCTGTAGGCTGGGCTGCTGGATTTTTAGATATGGGGCTTATCCAAATAGATCATTTAGACCCCCTGGGACAGCTCCGCCTTCCTGAACAAACACAGGAGGGCAGCTTGGAAAACACCAATGTGATTACTGTAGCCACCTTCACCCTGGCTGGGTAAACACTACCTAGGAGTCAGACATTGTTTTCCCAAATTTTCTTAGGTACTGGGGCCCTGTGGGGAGGTGCTTTCTCTCATGGCAGCCACACCCGAGGTCCTCCTTTATTAGTCACAGCACATGCTTGACTCTGCCGGGTTATGTTCTCCTGATGTTCTGCACGTCCCACCGTTCACAGTACGTGTTTACCCCTCCCCAGGGCTAGTTGGACTGAACAGCATCTCGTGCAACCCGTTCTGAAGGAACAGCGGGGAATCAAATTTAAACCATGGATTTTCAACATGACTGAGTTAAAAATCCCTTAGACATTTCTGTTTATGGGTGCCAGGGAGAGAAAGCAACCAAGGAAGAAGGAATTTTTAGTGGGTTTCACTTGATCAAAAGTTCTGCCTGCTTCCTTCCAAAGACCCTGGTGTCTGTGTAATTTTTTATTTTAATGGAAGAGCATCCTGTTCGAGATGGGGTCTGTCAATGAATAATTTTGGCTATTAGGAAACTAATACACAACTTGTTCTTAAGGAGTGAGGGTTGGAGGTGAGTGCCCTTCAAACAACTGTTCCTGGGCCTAAAATGCTCTAGAATATCAATATCAAGTTTAGACGGAGGCAAGGGTTTCATTATTTTTCTACACAGCTATTTAACTCTTTTCCAGAGTAAAGAATAGCCATAAAATAAGAAATAACCTCCTCTTTAAAACAGATTGTCAAAATCCTTCTCTTCCTGATCCACATCCAGCCACCATTGACTGAGGGCTCCATTCTCTCCTCCAAGCGCTATGCTTATCCCCATTTCATAGAAGAGGAAACAGAAGCTCAGGGAAGTTGAGTAACTTGTTCTGAATCGTTGTTGTTGCCAACTTGAGCCTAGGCTCGAGTGACTGCAAAGCCTGGAATCTTGGCAACTACACTGAGCTGCTGCCGAAGAGGGCAACACCCATAAAAGTGTCTTCAGCAAAGGCCGAGGAGAAGAGCAGGCATCCGAAGATGGGAGTTGGATATGCTTTCCAGTTCTATCTTCACCATTCACTTACTGTGTGACATTCATTGGCTCACTTAAAGTTTCAATATTGCAGGTGACACATAGAGAATAGTGCCCTTGCTCTCAGGGGTTCTTAGGTCACCCAGGATTTCATCAGGCACCAAAATGCTGTATTTTACAGAGGCTAGAGATTGAAAGAGGAACCTGCACAGTATAGGCACCAGCAACACAATGCTAGAAAAGCCCTGGCCCAGACCCCTGTCCGGTCCTCCTGTGTGAGAGGTACCCACTCCCGCCTAGGGTGCAGTTAGTCTTGAGAAGCCAGCTCTGTCCACTGTTGTGATCAAAGATTCTGGGTGTGCAAGCCTAGTTTTACCCAAGAAATACCTTTCAGGCTCACAGCTTTCTTAACTTTCATAGCACTTTCTTGGCAATGTTGTAATTATTTTTAATCTGATTATGCAGAAAAGTACAAATGAAAAAGTAATGATTACCCATATTTCTGCAATTCAGAATTAGTCAGCATTGACATATTTGCTTCTGGTTTTATTCTATATATCTATACTTTAGGATCCTGTCCCCGCACCCCCACAAAACTATATGATATATAGCTATGCTGGGGTTTTTTTTAAGCAATTAGTACAATATGGAATAAGCTAATGGCCACCATTTCAAATCCTAATTCCTCCCCTCCATCCAGAAGCTCCTATGAATTTGGTTGTTAGTCTTTGGCATTTAAAAAAAATACATACCTATATAAAATATGTGAATGTTTTTTGTGTGCATGATTTTTGTATACAAATGGCATCATGCTGCATGTATATCACTTTGCAAGTTCCTGTTTTTCATTCAATAATTTTTAGATTTATCCATTTTGACACAATAGATGTAATTCATTGCTTTTAATAGCTCTAATAGCATTCCACTGCATAAATGTAACACATTTTATTTATAAATAAATGCATTTTAATTTCAATTTTTCATTATTATGAACAATATTGAAGTAGATATTCTTGTACTCAGGACTACCATGCTGCACAGCTCTGGAAAGTTCCATTCACATCCAGGTGTATGTGCCTTCTGGAGTTGTGCGGTACATAGTCCGTTTGGCTATATTTGGGCTTGCCTTTGTCTCCTTCATTCATTCTTTTAACAATACTTATTGAGTGCCTAGTAAATGCAGGGCATTGTTCAAGTGCTTTGCTTGCATTAATGTAGTTCTGAAAAGTTCTAAAAAGTACTGTTTTCCCCATTCTCATTTTTGAAAGAAGTGGGGTGGGGGCAATCAGCTGCCTTAAGTCACATGGTCTGTAAGATGCAGAGTTGGACAGCCTGGCTCCTGCGTCTGAACCACTGCACCCTCCCTTATGTTTAACTCTCTACTTAGTTGATGTCCCTCTCTCCACTGTGAACCCCAAAGCAGACACCATGGTGAGCCACTTATTCTGCATCTCCAGTGCCCAGACATGCCTTTGTCTGTGTCCTGACCTCCTTTAGGGGCTCAATAATGTTCTGTTCATCACTTTGCTTATTGTTCAACTCTCCTTTGCTAATTAACTCTTCCTTTCCCCCTTCCCTATGGAGTTCTCTCTATTCAAAAGCATTCTTCTCCTGTGTCCCTCCCCATAACATGCCTGCCCCTTGCACAGGTTCAGAAAAAGTGACATGGCTACATCTCAGATGCTCGGAGAGGAAAACTTTATAACATATGCCCTAATTTGGGAAAGAATATTTTACCAAAGGGCAAAAGAGGACTGGAAATTTTTCCTGCCCTCAGGAAGCCCAGTCTTGCAAACCTGTAGGTCTAGATCTGAACAGGAGGCACTGCTAAGTTCACACGTTTAGTCAAGAGTACTTCCAATTCTGCCCTTCAGCCGCCAGGCACGTAGGCAACTTCCTCTTATAAAGTTGGTGGCGGTAACTAAACAGGTGCAGAGTGAGGAAATACAGACGGATTCGAAAAAGTCCCTGCTGCACATGTGATGAGGTTGATAAGGGACTTCCCCCTTAATGTACTGGCCTCCGCCTTCCAGGCTACCCTCGGCACGACCCCTGCAGCGGGGCCCAGCCCCTTCTCCATCCGCCCTCTGACAGCGGGGGAAGGCGGAGAACAGCTGAGCCTGCCTGATCCGAAGCAGCGAGCGTGTGGCTCAAACGCTGAAAGCACAGAGACAAGGAGAAGGTCGGAGTCCCTTTGAAGGACCATGGGCAGGCTCTGTCCTGCCCTTCACCCGGCCTCCCCCTTTCTTCCGGGCCGGCAAGCGCCGAGGGGACCACGCTTTCGAGGGGCCACCGTGGGGCCAGGCGCCCCTCCCGCGGTCTGGCCCGCCTCGGGGCGAGCCTCTTGGCAGCTGGGCGGCAAGAGAGCGGGCGGCGGGACGTGCCGACGGCGGGCGCGGCTGCAGGGAACCCTCCCCCGGCTCAGGGCTGCGGTGGAAGCGCTGACTCACGCTCTTGCTACGTGAGCGGCGAGATGAGCCAAGCCCGGCAGGGCGCCAAGCGGGGGCCGGGGCAGCCCACGCGGTTGTGTATTTATTCCGAGACAGCTGCGCGCGCAGGCGTCGTGGTCCTGGCCTCCCGCCTCCTTGGCAGGCGGGCGCGGGGACTGCATCACCCGTCTGGCTCGTCGCTAGCGTTGTGGATCACCTTTACTGCTTCATGGCTACAGCGGGGCTGTGATTATTGACCCGCAGCGATGGCACCGGGGAGTTTCTGCTAGGCAGGGGCAGCCAGTCATGTTAGATATGCACTGGCGAACCTAACGCTTCCGTTTAGCCTCAGGGGGAGTCCACGGAGGACAGAGACCCAGCCTCTGGGTGTGCACGTTATAGCATCTTACCTAAGGAGATAACCACTAGTAGTCCATGTGCTCTCTCGCATCCCCCCCCCCCCCAGCTGATCCCTACATGACACTGTGACTTGGAAAAGATGAGGGTAGACACCATTTAATCCACTTGACAGATGAAATCAAAACTCATGTTTACATGTTTTATCTGTTGACAAGAGGACAATTCACCATAACTTTTATATATAGAAGTATTTAGCTTTGGATAATAAATTTTAGTGTTGGCGCAGCCTATTTTAGCAACATTCCCCAGTGTCCTGTGTTTACTGGAAAGGCAAATTAAAATGGAAAAAAGAAGAAGGTGAAAGACTTTATATTACCTACTGTGGAGCAGCTGTATTAGGCTTGCTGGCTGGTTTACTGGCTATAAGCACTCTGCCTGATTAGTACATGAGCACATGGCTGTGCCACGTGTGTATGGCCCTATAAGTGTAAGGCCAGTAGCCACGGCCACCATCACAGCCGCCTGGCCCATGCAGGTTCGCATTTGATTCAGACAGACAATAATGAAACAATGGAGCCAAGAACTGGTGGACAGTTAGCTTTCATCCTAGCTTGCACCAGGTGGGCAAGTAATATTCACAGTGGGAAAATACTTCCCTTTCCATTCAGGGCTCCCAAAACCACTGACTTATCCGAGTTTCCTAGAATCAAAGGTTTCTACCTCACCAGCCTTATTCACCTCTGTTTCCCATCTCCTTCTCTCTGCACAAACTCTGCACAAACTGGCTTCTCCTTCGGCACTCCGCCATCTTGGCTGCTTCTACTCTCCTCCACATGGCCTCTCTCTGCTCTCCTTCAGCATGGGCTCCTCTGCTCCATTTTATAGTGTAGAAATCAAAACCTTTAATCCAATATACAAACAAGGAAGTCTCTAATACAAAGTCACTTAGCTGAAGCATAAATGGGATTCCTCATAAGAGTGCACCACCCCCTATCAAGCAAGAGTCAAGGGTGTGGGGAAAAGCTTAGTCTTACAACTAAGCCTTAGGCCAGGGGTCCCCAAACTACGACCCGCGGGCTGCATGCGGCCCCCGCCACACTTCTGGAAGGGGCACCACCATCTCATTAGCCAAAAGCAGGCCCATAGTTCCCATTGAAATACTGTTCAGTTTGTTGATTTAAATTTACTTGTTCTTTATTTTAAATATTGTATTTGTTCCCGTTTTGTTTTTTTACTTTAAAATAAGATATGTGCAGTGTGCATAGGGATTTGTTCATAGTTTTTTTATAGTCTGGCCCTCCAACAGTCTAAGGGACAGTGAACTGGCCCCCTGTGTAAAAAGTTTGGGAACCCCTGCCTTAGGCTATAAGGACCCTGCCTGCTTAGAGCCTGTCCCCCACACCCAATGCAAACTATAAGCGAGCAAACATATATATCATATTTGCAAACTTACTTGACACAGTAAAGCTATGGGTACTTGTGCTGGAGAGAGATGAGGGAGATTGGGGATTGCAAATGTGCAGATTGCCTGCCTGCCACTGTGAGGGACCATTTTGTTGTTTGTTTGTCTGAGAGGTGGTTTCCCATGCTTGAATGCTTGTCTACTGTTGTGAGACTTTATTATATGAAATGGCCGAACCTTTTCTGGCTCCACAGTTTTTCTACGGCCTGTCCAAATCCAGTGTGAACCTGCCTGGCCTCGGCCACTGGCTTTACACCTACTTGCTTTATTGCCTCTGTTTCCAATGAACAGCACTATCTCTGTGGTATACCTCTAATAAATGTGAAATCTATCATAGGTGTTACTTTTTGCTAGATTTAAGTGGACACAGCTGAGTTTACAGTAAGACCACTGTTCACTAAAACTGACCGGTCCTCCTCAGCTTTACCAAATAGGTCCTTGGATGTCTGCCATGAAGGACTGTACTAGGATCTCCTAGGCTGCATCTGAGTCCTGAGGCTCTGTCATGACCAGTGACTCAGGACAGTGTGGTTGACATCACTGAGCTTCAGATTATTCTCACTTTGCCACTTCTATGGGTTGCTGTGAGGCTCGAAGATGAGATGTACCCAAAGGAGTCTGCTTAACGATAGTGGCCCACAGAAATGAGAAGTGGTAGTATTTTTCTTGGTCATATAATACCAAGGAAGGGTGGGGAGTGAGAGACTGTGGGGCAGCTGTGTTAAGCTTGCTTGTGGGTTTACCAGCTGCAAATGCTTCGCTTGATTAGTGTGTGAGCACGTGGCAGAGGCCCATGTGCATAGTCTACATATATAAGGCTATGGGTGCTTCCCCTGGGCGGCGATTCTCCCAGATTGCTTTTCTGCCACCTTGAAGTGCAGTTTTCCTTGCTTTCTTGCCCTTACTGCGAGCAGCAGACTTGTTTATTAGCTCTTTCTCTTTTGTTGTTTATTCGCTTGCCTGTCTTTGCTCACCTCCAATAAATGGGTATGGCCCTACATTTTCCGGCTCCACAGTTTTACCATCTGCCCGAATCCAATGTGAATGGGCCTGGCTTTGGCCATCGGCATTATAGAGACACTGTCCAGAAAAGTCTGTGTTCTCTTGTTGGCTCATCTTGGGTAAACCTTGGGGGTTGCCGTTTCTATAGTGTCAGTTGGAACAGGAATGAGATGAATTCTCATGGGTATTCTGCCTTTAGACACAGTCCTAGCTTTCAGGAGCTTGACTGCAAACAGAACTATATACTTGCATGTTTCACTTTTCCCTATTTTGTGGTTGTTTTTGCTCTAATTTCTTTGTTTCTCTTTTTTTGGAGAGGCATAAGGAGTTTGCCACACTCTACATGATAAAATTAATACATGCTCTCATAAAAACACACTAAAATATGGTATATAGAAAAAAACCTTTGTAATCCAACATTCATATACCAATAATGTTAGCATTTCAGGTATATTTCTTTCTAGGTATTTTATTTATTTACTTTTTTTTTTTCATTTTTCCGAAGTGGAAACAGGGAGGCAGTCAGACAGACTCCCGCATGCGCCCAACCGGGATCCACCGGGCATGCCCACCAGGGGGCTATGCTTTGCTCCTCTGGGGTGTCGCTCTGTTGCATCCAGAGCCATTCTAGCACCTGAGGCAGAGGCCACAGAGCCATCCCCAGTGCCCGGGCCATCATTGCTCCAATGGAGCCTCGGCTGTGGGAGGGGAAGAGAGAGACAGAGAGGAAGGAGAGGGGGAGGGGTGGAGAAGTAAATGGGTGCCTCTCCTATGTGCCCTGGCCGGGAATCGAACCCGGGACTCCTGCACGCCAGGCCGATGCTCTACCGCTGAGCCAACTGGCCAGGGCTTCTTTCTAGGTATTTTAAAAATCCATTTTAATATAATTGAGACCACAATCTATGTTATTTTATATTATTTACTTGTTTAATACTATATCATACACATTTTCTCATTAAATTTTTTATAGTCAACTTTATGAATGCATTATATTTTTTTCAACAGTTCCCCTATTGTTGGAAGTTTAAATTATTTCCATTTTTTGGCTAAGCAAGACTTTGGTGACTATCTTCATGTATAAATATTTGATCGCTTTATTTATTATCTCATTAGCATGGGTTCCCTGAAGTGGAATTATTAGTTAAATGATAATAAACATTTTCATGAAGTAGAGGCTGTTGATCCCCTTGGGAAGGACCAAAACTCTAATTAGAGGCTAGATTAGTGATCCTTAATTTCTCTTAAAACCTTGAGATTTTATGATTTTATTACTTGTCCAAAGACTGAAGACTGATAAGGTTTTGGCTAGTTTTCTTTCTTAATAATCTTTTTTAAAAAAATGTTTATTGTATTGATCCGAGAGAAAGAGGGGGGGGGCATTGTTTTCTGCTCTTGTACATGTCCCAATTGGGGGTCAAACTAGCAACCTCTACACTTCAGGACCATGCTCTAACCCAGTGGTCGGCAAACCACAGCTCGCAAGCCACATGCAGCTCTTTGGCCCCTTGAGTGTGGCTCTTCCACAAAATACCATGTGTGGGCACAAAGGCCAGCTTAGGAGTACCCTAATTAAGTTAATAACAATGTACCTACCTATATAGTTTAAGTTTAAAAAATTTGGCTCTCAAAAGAAATTTCAATCGTTGTACTGTTGATATTTGGCTCTGTCGACTAATGAGTTTGCCGAACACTGAGTCTAACCAACCAAGCTATCTGGTCAAGGCAGTTTTCTTTCTATTACTAGGAACTAAAGCTAGATTTGGAGGAGAGAGTATGCAACTTGTTTAGAGGAGAAGGTCAAAGGGGGATCAGGAGGGAAGGCATGGTGAGGTCACTGGGCTCTGAGTGCAGAGGGAGGATGACACACAGGGCACGGAGCCACAGAAAGGGCATGGAAAGGAAGGAAACAGAGCCAAAAGTCATCCAGGTTGATGGAACCAAGTCCTTTTCTAGATCAACAGATCTTCTCTCCCTGGCTCTGCCCTAATCAAGAATGGGCTGCTTATTGCAGGCATCCCGGTCAAAAGAAAAGAACCTGGATTTTCAAGTGAACATGAACTTGGAGCAAATACTAGTTCTACCATTTACTAATCAACAAGATAATTGACCTCTCTGAACCATGGATTTGTTCTCTGAAAAAGCAAAAACTCCAATTAAAAGTGATGGCACACATAAAATACTTAGTACAGATCCTGACAGAGAAATTTTATAAATTTTAGCTGTTATTATAATTTTGCAAAAAAAAAAAAAAAAAGAGCAAAAACAAAAGAAACCTTCAAAGAGCAGCTGTGAGGATTTAAAAAGCTAATGTGTGTGATATCCCAGTTTAGGGTCTAGCTCCTTAGTAGATGCTCAAATCTTAACCATTAGCCAGTGCATGCCCAGCGCATGCTCAGCCAGCTTTCTCAATACACACTAAATCCATAACCTCTTGCACATTCTCATGTCTATTTTTCACCTGTAATTTATTACCTCTAATTCAATTCAGCAAAGATCTTATAGGATGCCAAGCATTAAACTGAGTGGTAGAGGTCCCACTTGCTCCCTTCCTCCTAAAACTTGTAGCCTATAGGTGAGACTAGTGATAAAATATGCAGCTATAAGGGTACTGAGCATTCCAATAAGGGAAATACATAATGGCTTTGGAATTTGTAGATGAAACAAAAAATAAGGTTAAGTGGTGAACTTTTTTGAAATCCACTAAAGAGGTAGTATAAAACAATTAGAGAAAAATTAGCATCTGTGCCAAGGGGCAGCAGCTAATTGTTTAGACAGGGTCTGCTTGAACACGTGCCAAAAGAGGTGGGAATACCACTGGGCAGGGTCTGCCACCCTAGTTTATTACTGGATGGAGCTCCCCGAAAGCACAGAGTTGGAGGAGTGCAGTAGTCCACCAGGGATATTGTGGGGGAAGGTTCCAGCCTGTGAGTGTGAACCAGAGGGAGGAAATGATTTTTTTTCCTGCTCAGTGGATTCTACTGAAATGAAAATCCAAATATTGGCCTCCAACAGCTGGAGGATTGCAGGAGCGGGCCTGGTGTGACTGGGAATCCCAAAGCTGGGATTATTCCTAAATGGGGTGAGTACAGATTCTCTGGAAGCCTGGTCATCATTACAAGGCAATTATTAAATTCTAAGCTGTATTGATTTCTCAAAAAGTGAGTGTTTCTGGAAAAGCTATTTGGAAGGTATAAGAGAACCATTTTCCTTGGTAGGCAGCCAGCCTCCCAGCAGCATTCTGTGCTCCGGTGATCAACTGTCCTAGTTTGCCTGGGATTGTCCCAAGTTTTGCACTGAAAATGCAGCCCCCCCCCCCCCAGAGCACTTAGGACTCTGCTTACATGCCATCTCCTGATAGAGGCCTTCTCACCCCCACCCCAATGGTCATATCCTACCCTCTGATTCACATTCATCTAGCTTATTTCATTATTGTCTCTTCTCTAAAGCTAGAATATAAGCTCAGGGAAGGCAGGGACTTTGGCACATAGAGCAGAGCTAGGAACACTGTTCATTAAATATTTATTGAGTGAATGAGAATGTTTTTAAGTTTCTAGCACTGTGTTCATCTCTAGATATACAACAGTAAGCAAAACCAGAAATGGTCCTTGTACTCATGGAGCATAGAGTTTACTGGAGGAGAGAGACATTCATGAGATATTTTAATATATACAAGTAAAATTAGAACTGGGATGAATGAACAGATGAGTAGGGGCCTAGAGGAGAGGTACTGATGCTTTGAGAAGGTACGATGCTAGGTCTGTGGCCCAGAGCCAGTGAAGGCTGGCCCATGGGAGTACAGATTGAGTTGAATCTGAAAGTTGGAGGAAAAATATTTTCTAAGAGGAGGGAACTACACACACAAGCCTGTGGGACCCACAAGCAGGCCCTGTGGGTGGAGTGCAGAAAGCAAGGGGACTCTGGTACTCTGGGCAGCCAGACCACTCAGGACCTTGTGCCTTGCAGGCCTTGTTGAGGAGTTGGTTTCGGTTGTTTTCCCCCAAGAGTATGGGAATTACTGGAGGATTTTAAGCAGGGTGTGTGTGTGTGTGTGATTGTGAGTGTGTATGTGTGTGTGTGTGTGTGTGATGTAATTAATCTTTTATGTTTTGAGGCGAGTATTCAGTAGATTATCAGGGTTTCTCCATCCTAGTGGCTACATGGTTTAAACTAGCCAGGGAGAAGACAATGAAAATGTTCATATTTAGAAAAGGTAGCTCATAGCCTTAGTTGTTCTTTTGTCTTCTGCTGAACTATAATAGATTCTTATGGCCTTAAAAGAGGCAGATAAATGGGAAATATAATTTGTAACCACATAGTTTCTTGAGGAATCTTTCTAGAATATGGTACCCAGCAAAGAACACAAAACTGTGAAGCCACTGTATTTAAAGCACTCTTCTGGACTCTCTGTGAAAACAAAAGAAAACCACATGAATGCTTTCCTCCCTTAGGGAGCTTAGATGTTTAATGAGAGGTATGCAAATGAAAAGGGCACAGGACAGACCCAGAAGGGAGAGACCCAGAAACAGGTTGGACAAGAACTGCTTCCCAGAGATACCCAGGCACATGTTAATGTACAACCTCCTGAGAGAGAGCAAGGTCCACGTCTGAATCATTTCAGTTTCTTCCACGAAGTTAGCCAAGTGACTTGCCTAAATGTATAAAATGCATGGAGCTGAGCCTGGTTGCTTCAGGGGAGAACAATTAGCCAATAAGCAAGTTAGGCCTTTAGTGGCACTTCCATTATACAAAGTGCTTTTAAAAGCATGTAAGCTCTGTGAGCACAAAGTTTTACGTCCATTTTTGGTTGTTCACTGCTGTGTCACCAGTGTCTAATCTATTGTCATTTCATAATATTTGAAGAAATAAATTTATTAGCTTAAATGAAAATCTTTGGAATGACTGGAGGATTTAGTGAGGAATTAGGTAAGTAATTAATGTTCCCTCCATCCATCTGGGATGCTATTTACCCTTTAAAGAGTATGGTACAGAAGAAGGCTTACTAACTGAGCAGGGTAGCGACAGCACAGTCTTTGGAGGCCAACTGCCTGGAGGGGAACCCAGTTCTGCCATTCGCTAGCTGTGTGACCTTGGGGGAGTTACATAACTTGTCAGTGAGATTTCCTCAAGTATAAAATAGGTGTAATAACAGTATGTACTTTGAAATTCTTATGAGAATGAGTTAATTCATAATGGGTTCATATATATAAAGTATGAAGGGCTGTTCCACTATGGAGAAAGAGTGCATTCCTTCTCTGTTTGTTCCCTGATCCTTATGGAGAGGGATGTGCTGTGGCAAAAGCCACCTAGAAATTTAAATATCTTTTATCTACTCCATCTTCTTCTATCTGTCAGTGGCATGAACTGGGAACTAGGAAAACAAACTTGGACAAAACTGTGAGGAATTCCACAGGGTGGCATTGAAATATCTGAAAGAGCTGTGGTGCTCAAAGGACTAATGAGTTAATGAGAAAAAAAATCAGACTAGAATGGAGCAGCAAATAGATTGGTTGATATTAACTAATGGTAGGCTGGGAGGGAAAACAATCAGGGAAGTAATTGTCTGAATCTTCGGGAGGGGAGCAGGAGACAAGGCCTGAGATGACAGTGGGGGGAGGCAGGGATCCATGGTGTTGCTACCAGGAGTCTCTCTATTGTTAAAGACCTAATCCAGCTGAGATGGCACCCCCAAATTGTCTGGAAGTGTAACTCGGGACTATTTAAGGTGATGTTGTTTCCTTAGGCAGACATCCCCAAACTACGGCCCGCGGGCGCATGCGGCCCCCTGAGGCCATTTATCCGGACCCGCTGCACTTCCGGAAGGGGCACCTCTTTCACTGATGGTCAGTGAGAGGAGCACTGTATGTGGCAGCCCTCCAATGGTCTGAGGGACAGTGAACTGGTCCCCTGTGTAAAAAGTTTGGGGACCCCTGCTTAGAGGGTAGGCAATTTTTAAATATTAAGACTTTATTTTTTTAGAGCAGTTTTATGTTCAGTTTTTTTTTTATTGTATTTATTTTTAATGGGGTGACATCAGTAAATCAAGATATATATATTCAAAGATAATATGTCCAGGTTATCTTAAAGTTAAATTATGTTGCATACCCATCACCCAAAGTCAGATTGTCCTGTCACCCTCTATCTAGTTCTCTTTGTGCCCCTCCCCCTCCCCCTTCCCTCTCCCTCTCCCCCCTCCCCCCGTAACCACCACACTCTTATCAATGTCTCTTGGTCTCACTTTTATGTCCTATCTACGTATGGAAAAATGCAGTTCCTGGTTTTTTCTGATTTACTTATTTCACTCCGTATAATGTTGTCAAGATCCCACCATTTTGCTATAAATGATCCGATGTCATCATTTCTTATGGCTGAGTAGTATTCCATAGTGTATATGTGCCACATCTTCTTTATCCAGTCATCTATTGATGGGCTTTTTGGTTGTTTCCATGTCCTGGCCACTGTGAACAATGCTGCAATGAACATGGGGCTGCATGTGTCTTTACAAGTCAATGTTTCTGAGTTTTTGGGGTATATACCCAGTAGAGGGATTGCTGGGTCATAAAGTAGTTCTATTTTCAGTTTTTTGAGGAACCACCATACTTTCTTCCATAATGGTTGTACTACTTTACATTCCCACCAACAGTGTATGAGGGTTCCTTTTTCTCCACAACCTCTCCAACATTTGCTATTACCTGTCTTGTTAATAATAGCTAGTCTAACAGGTGTGAGGTGGTATCTCATTGCAGTTTTGATTTTCATTTCTCTAATAACTAAAGAAGATGAGCATCTTTTCATATATCTGTTGGCCATTTGTATTTCTTCCTGGGAGAAGTGTCTGTTCATATCCTCTTCCCATTTTTTTATTGGATTGTTTGTTTGTTTGTCGTTGAGTTTTATGAGTTCTTTGTATATTTTGGATATTAGGCCCTTATCTGAGCAGGTGTTTAAAAATATCATTTCCCAATTAGTTGGCTGTCTGTTTATCTTGTTATCAATTTCTCTTGCTGAACAAAAACTTCTTAGTCTGATGTAGTCCCATTCATTAATTTTTGCTTTCACTTCTCTTGCCTGTGGAGTCAAATTCATAAAATGCTCTTTAAAGCCCAGGTCCATGAGTTTGGTACCTATGTCTTCTTCTATGTACTTTATTGTTTCAGGTCTTATGTTTAGATCTTTGATCCATTTTGAGTTAATTTTAGTACAGGGGGACAAACTGTAGTCCAGTTTCATTCTTTTGCATGTGGCTTTCCAGTTTTCCCAGCACCATTTGTTGAAGAGGCTTTCTTTTCTCCATTGAGTGTTGTTGGCCCCTTTATCAAAAATTATTTAACTATATATATATGGTTTTATTTCTGGGCTTTCTATTCTGTTCCATTGGTCTGAGTGTCTATTTTTCTGCCAATACCATGTTGTTTTGATTGTCTTGGCCCTATAATAGAGTTTGAAGTCAGGTATTGTAATGCCCCCAGCTTCATTCCTTTTCTTTAGGATTGCTTTGGCTATTCGGGGCTTTTTATAGTTCCATATAAATCTGATTATTTTTTGCTCCATTTCTTTAAAAAATGTCATTGGAATTTTGATGGGAATTGCATTAATTATGTTCAGTTTTAGAGCCGCAAAACTGAGGGGCAGGTACAGAGATTTCCCATACCCGCCCCCCCCTCCACACATAAGTAATCTCTCCTATTATCAACATTCCTCATTAAAGAAGTTCATTTATTATATAACTGATGAACCTGTATTGACCCATCATAAACACCCAAAGTCTGTAGTTTCTATTATAATGTTATTATACATACATCCAAACCCATAGAATGTACAAGAAACTGTAATGTAAACTGAACTTTGGATAAGCATTTTTGATCCTGTGAAGATTTATGAGTAAGTGTAGAAATGTTTAACAGAATCATCAAACTTATAACATTGTTATTAATTTGCACACATTGGTATTTTCAGTATTTGCTGTACTTAAGAGAAATTGAGCACTAGAGTAATGATCATCCTTTGATATCAATTTAAAATATGTAACCAAGAAATTAATTTAATTTTGTAATTTTAAATAAAAAGTTTAAATTACTATTATTATTTGAAATAGTTGAATCTTTAAGTTAGTCATATTTTAAAGTTTAACTTATTAGCACTGTAAGTGGCTTTTAGACAATTGTGCTTATAAGAGATATTAAATATTTTAAATATATAAACAACAAATGAGTTTCATAAACTCAATTGGTAAATGGACTCAAACACTAAAGAGGTCTTTTAAAGATGAGAAACCATTTGCTACATATATAAAGAGTAATAATATCTCTAAATTGAACTTAAAATTTTAAGGAAGGCCTAGATTTTTAAGTTTGTAACTTTAACAAATTGAAGATTAGGTTTTAAAAATCAAAGTTAACTCTCTATAATCTTTTCTATGCAAAGAGAGGGTACTTGAGATTACCGGAAAGGTCCTGTTACACTACCAAGGGCCCTATAGCAGCTCCTGAGCATCTTGTCCCTCCACGTGGTCAGTAGTGCCTGCGCCAGGTGGTTTGTCCTTGGAAGACGGCGGGCCAAGGCAGCAGCCCGTGGGGGAAGAGGAGAGCCCTAGAGTCTGGTCACTGAGGAGGCAGAGGCAGCTCTACTCTCTTTTTTCTCAGGGGCACGTTGTTTCTGAGCCTGGAGATGGGGTGAAAGGATTGAGAGCTACCAAGACAGCAGGGGAAGCAAAACGCAAGATTTGACTACAAAGTAAAGAAAAAAAACTCTAGAAAACAACAGAGGAAACCAAGATTACAGAAGCTATGAGCACATTTTCGGAAGGGGATTATTACCTTTGCATGAAACTGGGACGATTATCGTATCATTCTGTAGATGGGAAAACAGCAACTCAAAGGGGTTAAACGACTTGCCAAGATCTCCCAGATAGTCAGAGGCAGAGATGAGACTGTATTGAATTCTCTAACAACTCCTAGTTCAGGATTTTTTAGAGAATTTCTTTGTATGACTGCAGGGCAAATGGCTTTGATGGTGAGAATCAAATCAAAGCATGAGTTGGTGGTTCAGGTTTCATGATTTGGCTGAAGGGGCACTAACTGACTTCCAAAGCTTTGGATGGAAATTGCTTAATTTTTAAATATACTCAGTTCCCATTGTCAACTTTTAAGTCTCTCTTGGACTTGGGGCTCAAACCCTGGGCCTTTTAAAGCAACCTAGTTCTAAGGAGTAAGGTCTCATTCTTGTAGAGGTCTTTGAAGGACGGCTGCTTTGAGGCCCTCTGCAGAGCCCTGTGCAGAATCCCACCGTGGCAGCGCCCAACTGGCTAGGTCAGCTGGGAGCGGAAGTGGTGGTGGTGATGGCCATATGACAGCTGCAGGGAGAGGGCCTGGTGAGGAATTGGGGCAAGTTGGTGTATCCTGGAAAATGGAAGCTTTCTGAGTAAGTAAGCTTTCTGAGGGGGGAGATCTAGAAGATCTGACTTAACAAGGCTGCCCTGGAAAGTAAAGAAACAAAGAGAGGCATGAGGAGGTATCGTTGGGTTTCAGCCTTCTGCCAGCTTTCACAGAAAGGAGCTTTAGCGGGGTTACCCTGTGGTGGCCCAAGGGAGTTCTGAGTGGGTGACGGCTAGGGGGAAAGGGCCATAATGCTATGAAGGCTTGGGTGAAATACAAGACTCCCGCATTTTGCATGTTCTTCTTGTAACCCTTACCGCATCTATGTTTAATAACATACTTCACATCTGGGAAGCTTTGAGCAACTATTGCAATAACCACTCACCATACCCTCCCTAGGGAGATAGGACAGGTAGCAGTATCCCCATGTTGTGACTGAGGAATCTGAAGTCCCAGAAGAATAAAAATGTGCCTAGTAGAAATAAACCTAGCAAGTGGCAGGGCTGGTTTCCAGACTTCAATCCACTTTCCCCCTCTTATTCTGTTCTTCTTTTCCTTCTTATTTTTTTAAAATTTTAAAAGCTTTTTGATGGAGACAATATAGTATCCCTGTTAAGTGTTATTAAATATATTAAGATGGAATATAACACCAATGAATAAAGGAAAAAATTGAAAGTAAAAGGAATTACACTTCAATCACTGTGATGATCACTGTCAACACATTGATGTGTATCATTTTAGGTTTTTTTTCTATGTGTACAATAGATATAATTACAAATATGATCTCAACCTACTCATAATTCTTCTCACATACTTTTCCTTTATTTTACATTGATCCATAAAGGAAAAATGAGTCTTTACTCTCTATTCTTAGAAGTTTTTTAAACTTAAGTAATATGTATTTGTTGAGAAAGTCAAAATAGCACGTCTCACATCAAGAAATATTTGCTGCTGGGCCTGTTCTGCCCCACACTTGATTCCACTCCAGAATATTAAAACTTTCTAAATAGCGTGCTTATACTGTTGTTTGTTGATTTTTCAGGTTTAGATATTATGCTCTGACTTCCTGCTGTGTAAGAGGAAGGTTCAATTTCTTAGGTCTCTGCCCCCAATTTTTCTCCTCTTTTTCCCTTTCTTTAAACACAGTTATAACAGTGTTTTGTGATGTAGATTAAATAAAGTCAGTTTTTGCATTTCTATGAAAATGTAAATATCATTAAAGCTAAGCTATGTAGAGTACTAGGCTTGTCCTTCCTTTCCTGTTTGACTCTACCTCTGGAGTTAATACTTGATTTATTTTTGTTTTAGTGTGCTTAGTTGCTTGGTTTTCTATACAGAGTTCTCTGATAGGATTGTAATGTTTGCCTATGTGCAAACATTACTATTATATTTTTCTCAAGAGAGAGAGCCCTCATAGAGGCTCCTCTCAGATCTTCACTGTCGGGACTGGTGGCTGTCTGGAGCTGCTGCACATTATCTTTACCCCGGAATTTTCCCACACCTCCCTCCTGAGGTGGATCCCTGAGTTCTGGCTCCCATGTCTTCTTATGCCTTCATTCACTCTCTCAGTTTCGCTGTATATGTCACCTACCAGAGGCCCGAGACTGCCTTTGTGCTTTTTACCCTACTACACATAAACCACACCCTTTTAATGGGTGAGGAAAGAAATGGTTTTGTTTTCAGATTAACATAAACTAAGAAAAAGAATTCACTCCATGTGGGGCCCAAAGGACTATTCTCATTTTGCTTTGTAGACCTGAATTTTGGTCAAATTTATTTTCTTTATAGATTAATAAGCTTTTTACACTTAAAAACTTTATCTGATTTTCATTGACCTTAATCACAGGGCACTAGAAAAAAAAAAAAAAAAAAAAAGAAAAAAGAACTTTACCTTGAAATCCAAGCTACAGCTATTAAAGAAAACAGTAGCATAAAGTTAGTTCCATTTAAAGAAGAGAAGAACTTGAACTACCATCTTTAGCCCACCCACAGGTACACCCTCAAATCTTCTGGCAGGTGATGTGTAAATGGTCACATGCCCTGGCTGGCTGACTCTTTCTCAGACCTTGCCCTGCACATGGCCTGTGAGCTGTCAGATGTGGCTCAGTGCTTCACTGGTCACACTGTTTTTTTCAGCGCAAAGTACAGCCTTGAACAGGTGTTGGGAACTTTGTGGTGGCTTCTGAAATTGTTTCCCAGAAAACAGTGATTCATCAAAGGAAACCCTTTGTTTTTTCTCTGACCTTCCCTCAGCTTCCTGCTCCACCCATCTGTGCGTGAGTTTTCACATTTCTCACCAACAGGCAGCAGCTCACCTCTTACTTTAGTCAACAGTGGTGTCTGCAGAGAGTTCTGGGAGGAAGATGGGGACCCATCTTCCCACAGAGATGACCTGAGGGCAGCAGGTCTTTTCTCAGTTCATTGGCATTTCCCTGCTGAAGTGTGAGTCAACTTTTATTTTATGATTCCTGGAGAATCCTTTTTCTGATGTCCCTAAACCAGAATGATTATCACATTTTAAAAGAGGTAGATTTGCTCTCCTAGCCCTTGCTCTAAATCAGGGACTGATTTTGCACAACTCTGTTTCTAGAAAATATACATCACTCCTCTTTTAGTTGCTAATGTTCAATTGTTTTTGACTCATGTGAGCTACATCAGAGAGGATGTTTGTGGTTGTTGACCCATAGTGTTTCTGCAGTGGATAGATGTTGAAATGAATCATAAAATTCAGATTCTCATATATTCAGATTCTTGTCTAGAGTTAGAAGGGAATGTAAAGAACATCTAGTCTTGCTTTTCCATTTTATAAGCAAGGATCCTGAGGCCCAAATTGCTCTCTCAAGGTCGCCCGGCCAGGTCCTGGCTTCACTGGTTCTGGGCTTTTGAAGGCTGTCAGTACCCTCATGCCTGCCTATACCGCTCTGCAGGTGGACTGCAGTCCCCACTTCCATCTGCACATCTCCTTCACTCTCTGCACGTCGGGGTGGACGCCCAGCCTGGGGAGAAACTCTCTTCAACGTCTCACCCTTTCTCTGTCACTGGTTTTGCCAGAGTCCCTCCATGGTTCCAGGATTCTGTCTAACCTGCAGGCAAGTTCAAACTGTTGGCTTTGGTTTCCTTTGGCTGATCCAATGAAGAATGTCCTTCAAATTAATTTTTCAAAAATTTAATAGCAATGCCCTGGCTGAATAGATTGATTGGTTAGAATGTTGTCCTGATACACAAAGGTTCCTGGTTTGATCCCCAGTCAGGGCACATACAGAAACAGATTGATGTTTCTCTCTATAAAATCAGTAAGTAAAACTTTAAAATAATTTAAAAGCAAAATACTCACTAGAGAAAATTTGAAGAAGACACATACAAGTAGTTTTTAACTTTTCTTTTTATTTTTGACAGAGAGTCAGAGAGAGGGACAGATAGGGACAGACAGACATAAAGGGAGAGAGATGAGAAGCATCAATTCTTCATTGCAGCTCCTTAGTTGTTCTGTGATTGCTTTCTCATGTGTGCCTTGACCAGGGGGCTACAGCAGACCTAGTGACCCCTTGCTCAAGCCAGTGACTTTGGGCCCAACTCAGCAACCTTGGGCTGAAGCCAGCGACCTTTGAGCTGAAGCCAGTGACCATGGGGTCATATCTATGATCCCATGCTCAAGCCAGTGACCCCTCCTCGCTCAAGCTGCTGAGCCTACGCTCAAGCCAGAGACTTTGAGATTTCTAACCTGGATCCTCCGAGTCCCAGTCTGCGCTCTATTCACTGCGCCACCACCTGGTCAGGCGGTTTTTAATTTTTTAAGTATAATTTCTTTGGACATTTTCTCACTGGACTCCTCCCTTTTAAGTAATAGATTGTTTAATTTATTATAACCATCATCTTACTCATTTAGTTTTGTATCCTGCTATTTTTGCTTGTGTTCTTTTAGTGTCACTTTATGACAGAATGCTGGGAAAAAGTACTGGTTTGCCTTTTTAATTAAATCTTCTTTTGTTAGACCACTGTCACTTGAAAAAAAATAGACTCCTTTACTTTTTGGTAGGACGAACAATAACATGCACATCCAAGGCTAGTTCTGAGGGGCAGAAGACATGCTTCATGTATTCCCTACATCTTCCTGTCTTCCTATCACCGCCATGGGAGAATTGGGGTTGCTTTTTCTGTCACTGTCAATGAAGCGCTGCAGTTCCTGAAAGTCCATGAACCACAACATTCCCCTGCTACTGTAACCCCATTCAATCCTGTCTTCTAGTCTCCAT
Source organism: Saccopteryx bilineata (assembly GCF_036850765.1). NCBI lineage: Eukaryota > Metazoa > Chordata > Mammalia > Chiroptera > Emballonuridae > Saccopteryx > Saccopteryx bilineata. The sequence goes on along the minus strand of NC_089493.1, from coordinate 106,333,134 downwards.
GACAGTAACAGTTTGCCCCAATTGCCTTGTGGACCTGTGTGCCATTGCTGACCTCTTGTTTATTGTGAAGAACTTTGTTGTAACACTAACAGGCTGTGATGCCTGCACACCCTATAACTGTGAAAAAGGAAGCAAGTCCGCCTAGAAGTCTTTGGTGTGTCTCTGTATCCCCAGTAGGATGCCCAGCACACAGAAGACAACCCATGTGTGTCTAGTGAGTGAATGAACAAGTAAAAGAATAACTAACTGTGGTTGCAGAGTGGTCTTCCCTTCTAGTGATTTCAAAAGCAAAATCACAACTGTGATGGGAACATTCTCTTCAAACCATTTCATACCACAAGGGAAGAAATGAACTGATAGAAAATTGAGAGTCAGGATGGCACTAGAATTAATTCTCTTGGGCAAGAATGATGGCCCCAGGTCTCTTTCCCCTTATTTCTCACACCTCACAGTCCCTAGATATTGAAAAATCCTTCTTTATATTTAAGAATCTTAAATGGCTGAATTTTCTTTTTTCTTTGTTACTCTCTATTTGAGGCAAAACAGAAAAGAAAATTAAAACAAGCAAGCAAGAAAAAAAAGAAAACAAAAGAAAATTAAAAAGAAAAAGATTTATTTTAAAGGCAAGAGCAGTAAACTCTACTGTAAGGGAAAGCCCAAATCTTTATAAACTTCCTTAACACCTCAAAATCTTAGTCCTGGGTAAAAGTCAGACCAAACAAAAGTATATACTGTATGATTCCATTTATTAAAAGTTCTAGAAAATGCAAACCAATCTATAGTGACAGAAAGGAGATTAATTGTTGTCTGTTGTGGGCCTGAGAAGAGGTGGAGGCAGGGAGTGTGAAAGGGCATGAGGAAACTAGGTTGTAAGGGTATGTTCATTGTTGTGATTCTGGTGATGGCTTCACAGGTGTATATGTATGTCGAGCTTGTCAACTTGCATGTCGTAAATATGTGAAATGTATTAGATGTCATTTACACATCAATAAATCTGTTTTGGAAACTGCTTCTGGGAGATGGAGTCTTGTCCCGTCTCCGCCTCGTGTTCTGCCTCACTTCCCAGCCTCCCCCAGTGGGGCGTGATCCTCACTGCTCCCTGAGTGCAGCGGCTCCTGTGTTATGGCAGATGCTGAGGTTATTTTGCTTTTTCTGCAAGTGAAGAAAGTATGTTAACTGGGCCACCATTTTCTTCTGATTAATTTCCAGACCCTCCTGAGTGCTGTAGACAAACTCACTTTTCCTGTCAGTAGCTAGTTAGGAGTTGCCCCCGCATGGTTTCAATAGCAGGTTTTCTTAATAGCAGCCAAGTGGGTAGCCAGCCCTTGCACGGGCCAACCTGGGCCATGAGTCACCAGTCCCAAAGATAACAATTCTTAGACCTTTGACGTGTTTTCAGGGTACTTTTCAAAATATACATTGGTTCCATGTAGGAAGGTTCAAGGCAGTGACCTACCGGTGTTTGCCTGTTCCTCTCTTGCACATTTTTTCTTTGCTTTCCAAGGTAATGTCTTTAAAGTTAGGTAGCTCTAGATCAGCAGTAAAAAGTGGAGAGAGATCCCTGCATCTGGAAGCAGCATTGTTGTAATGTTGGAAATGTTTCTAGAACCTAAGGAAGGACGAGGAATGAGTGCCTAGAATGTACACATATGGGATATTGCTGACTTGCTGAGAGGTTGCCTGTTCTCCCATCTTGCAGAGACAACAGGTCCAGGCTCTAACGTGGTTAGGTAAATAGCAAAGACCTCAAGTCAGGGCAGGGCTACTCAAACCTGTGCTGGTCTAAGGACAAGGAAAGAAAATGAGAACAAGTGTTTAGAAACTTTCAGTAGCAGTGTGCTAGAATAATGTTATGACTAATAAAAATGTTGGGCTTGCATTTTATATGCCTTTTATTTTAAATTATTTTTTAGTAACTCACTTTTATTTTACAAAAGTTCTAATTCATAATGGATGGGAAAATTATAATATATATATATATATATATATATATATATATATCCCAACTCTTTACCACATATTGTTTGGAAAGCACTGAACCAGCTCCATGGCCTCTGAGAGCAGTTCATGTCACCTTCCTTCCAACAGCCATGGCGGGTGAACTGTGGGGAGATGGTGACAGTGCCATGGAGGAGGCAGGTGAGGCCCTACTTTGTCTCCAATCTGTTTTCCTTCTTGACCAAAGAGCACACACATCCCTGGAGAAGTCTTGCACCAAGAGTAACCAGAGTCATAACAAAATTAGAGAGGACTGCAATTAGAGGAGGGTCTGGACGTGGCAGGAGTGGCGAGAGAAACTAGTTGTTGTCTTCTAGGACTCCTAACTTAGGCAAATATCCTTTTCAATGGACCGCAGAAGCAGTGGAGAGAACAGCCAAGAAATAAGGATTTGAAGGAGATCACAGCTCACTCCTCACTAGTCTAGAATACCTGGAATTATGAGTCCTGCTTAAGAAAGTTACCTACATTTAAGATGCTCATATAACCAAGAGGAGGAAGAGAGAGCTTGGCGGCCATAACCCTGTAATACATGAGAATACACTGACATACTCCTTTGTAGTCACTGACCAGAGGGGTTGTCCCTTCAGAAAGCATAGAAGGATCAGCACACTGGAAAGATAAATTTTACTGAAAAGAGAGGGGATCAGAAAAGGACCGAGCATAAGACACCATAAAATTGGGAGATCCTACTAGCTGAGAGGTGTCAGGAAGGGCCTGGAAGTGAAGTCTGTTCCAGATGATCTCAGTGCTGTATCTATTGGTCTCTGCTTTGTTTGGGCAGTAAAATCATGGTGTCAAATGATATTCAGTTTCCTAGGGGGCATGGAACAGCCTACTGTCCTGCTTGCCCTTGAAGCTGTCAGCTGACAACCCCATTGTTATTCCATATTCTGGGGAGATGATAGGACAGAGATGACACGATCTTGTTGCCTTCCATACATGACTCAGTGTGCCCTTGTCACTGTGGTTGATGTTGATGTTGACTGAGAGGAGAGAATTAGGTTGGGTGGGTTCAGATTCTGTAACACAAGAAAAGCTTCTCTGTTTTAAATTTAGGAAGGAAAGGAAATACCCAACCTTCTTGTTTTTTTGTTAAATTAGAGAGTGCTTTCCGCTTTGTAAATTCTCCTGGAATATACCCTGGCTTTGACTTGGTGATGAGGGAGGCATATCTGAGTGTGCCTTCCATATGGCATTATTTCTTGTCTGAAGAGTTTGAGGTTTAGGAAGCGTTGAGATTAGACTTTGGGTCTCACGTTGGTTGGTGCCGCCCGGGGTGGAGGGGCCTGCCGGCTAAGCAGGAGCAAAACCGAAAACTCAGCAACCTCTTTGGGGAATGGTTTACAACACCTGGACCCAATTGCAAGGAGTGTTAAAGAGACTGACAAAGAAGCACAAGAGTAATATGAAAGCCATTCCCACCTACTGCTGTAGAAACTTCGAGAGCCAGGCAGGCACCTTCTGGGGATGAAGTGAGTGACCTACCCTGCCTGGGAGACAGGGCTGTGGTTCTAGGCCTTTACCTCTCCCAACTTCCTCATTCTGAAAAGCCTAGAGACAGCCTGAAATAAAATTCCATACACTGTTATCACCCCCCAGCTGTATAATCCAGTTAACTAAGAAGACTGGTTTAGTATGAAACAATGGCAGCAAGCACTAGATTGTGGCAAGGATAACAAGCAATACAGATGTTCACAAAAGAGGAACTGATACAGGTCTGAGGAGTGGCTCCTAAAAAAGTTGGCCTTGGCCTGGCACTGACACTTTCCCTCCAATGTCATCAGATGAGGGTTGAGTTTGGATTTACCAGGACTTACGCTGGGCAAGTATAAGATTTCTGGGCCTCAGAATTCTCATCTATAAGATGGGGAAAATAATGATGAGACTTTCTGTGAGCATTAAACCCTAGCAGAGTAGGTGCTGAGGAACAGTTGAGCCTTCCCTTCACTTCCAATGCTGCAAGAAGTTCCTCTGGGATGAATTCCTGGGAAGAGCTCACCAATTTGCACACACAGATCAGATTTGCATGGCTTCTCTTCTCCCTGTGTGAAGGCAGAGCTATAAACAAACTGGAACTCAGTAGCTGCTTTTCCCAACTATGCACCCAGTTCTCCCAACTGGCCTAACTTATGTCTCCTTAAACTGGAAACTCCAAGGCATAATTTGTCCCAAGAGATGTGCTTTGTCTACTTACTTGCTTGGCTGAAAACACCAGCGTTCTTAGTATTAATGCTGGTATCAGGTTCTGAAGCAGTCTGTCTTCCCTCCCCAGACTCTCCTCATTTGTAAACATTTTCCAACTTTATTATACACAAAGTTGGAGGTTATAAAATTATAGCTCTGCACTGGAGTGCAGTTCATTCTGGAAAAACAGGCCTATGTATATGATGCTTTTAGACATTTTTAATGGGTAAGAAATTGATCATGGGTAAAGAGAAAATAGAGCATAATAGATAAGAGCATGAACTCTGTATAGAACTACCGGGACTTGCTTCCTGGCTCTGCTATGTGACTTTGGAAGAAATTATGTAACCTCTCAGTGCCTCAGTTTATGCATCTGTTAAATGGGAAAATAATTTTGTACACATAGGGTTGCTGTGATGAGTAAATGAGTTAAAATATACTTAAGGCATTTAGAGCAGTAAGTGGCTGGTGTAAGGAGTAGATATTTGTTGGCCATGATTAATATAATTATTCTGAGTGAAATGGGGAGGTTTCAGGCCTTGATGGCTACTGTATCCTAAAGAAGAGGGCACCAAGAAAGCCAGCACTTGCAGGGCCTGGCGACAATAGGAGGCATAGAGAAGAATACTCTTAGGAAGGTATGAGCCCAAGTGCCAAATTCTAACGAGAAGGCCCAGGTTCAACCACTGATACTGAAATTGCCATTAGAGAGACCCTTTAAAATTGGACAGTTTTGTTTACAGATTCTGGGATTCCTGGACACAGCCTCGCTGCCAGTCTGCTCCAAGACTGATTTAGGTGAGGGTGACATGCTAACACAAGCTGAGTCAATAACAGGCTCTTTGTTCTGTCTCCTGGACCTCTGGGTACCACTGTACGGACATGTCCAGCTTGGCAGGCAGCTGGCATCTTAAGGATCCAGGTTGTTATCAGATGGACACTCACTAAACAGCCCCTCCCCGCCTGGTGATGTGTGCTGCTGCGCACGTAGGCTGAAATACCTCCTATCTCTGCCCTGGCAATTACATCCCAACTGCCCCGCTTCATTCCAAGGCAGCCGGGGCCAGCTGGGACACAGTGCTTGGGGAGGAAGCCAGGTATTTCTCCTCCTTCCGTCCTTTTGGATTCCACAGGCATTCCCCTCTAAGCTGGGGTTCTAACTACAATGTCCAGCATAGAAAAACAAACCCGAAAGGCAGAAACCAAGCTGCATCTGTTCATAGAGCTGCCTTTTGCTTTCTGAAATGAAACCAAAAGGTCCAGCTTCTTCCCTCCAGGACAGAAAACCTAAAAGCAGTTTGTCCTTTGTTCTCTAGCCACTGCGTGTCCCATGAGCCTATTGCATATACCTATACATTCGTGGCGCATTCTGGACTGATGTTCAAATTGGTATTTAAATATTAGTGTGAGATTCAGAGTCTGAGTGTGTAAAGTGCATGTCTGGGCATGGTTTCTTGGCCAGGACCTAGGGTTTTCAGCCCACTCAACTGGTCCCCAAAGTTGGCCTCTTGCATTAGAAGTGATCCCACACAGTTTTGATTAGTTATGACAGCTCACCCTGGTTTGGGAAATCTCTATGCTAATGTACTCTTATCTCAGCAGAGAGATCCATGTTAGAATACCAAAAATTGGTACCATTTCTTGAATATAGGCTATGCCCAGGCAGCCTGCTAAGGGTGCTTTACATAGTGACTTCCTGCAGTTTCCCCCACCAGCATTTCAAGCAAGGTCCTGTGATCAGCTCTGCCTTACACCTGAGATGTGATGTCTCAGGACACTGAGATGTGATGATGTCAGATAACTTGCTCAAGGCTACCCAGGTAGGAGGTGGTAACGCCAGTATTTGAACCAGGCAGTATGATCCAGGGCACGCTCCCACCCACCGTAGTGCCCTCTGCTGTAGTGTCTTTTTTGCTTAAGCCTCTTCAAGAATTTGTCCCTTGTATGAGAATGATCGTCCTCTTTGTTATCATTAGTCATATCAGCCGGCAGAGGACAGAAGCTACAATTGGTTGGTGCTTTTAGCTAATTGCTACATCCTTAATGTTAGATAACAACAACACATTTGAGTTGTTTCCTTTTGGATTTCCACTACTTTGAGCATTTACTTTGTGTCAGGCATTATACTGGACTAGCAAATAAGGCCAATACAGGGTACTTGCTTTCAAACACTCTAGGCAGATAAATAATCTGCTCGTATTCTCAAGATGGCCCACAAGGCCTCCTGAGATGGGCCAGGCCTTCCCAAGCCTTTGTGTCTTTTTGTTTGTTGAGCTTCCTACCACCTCAGAGCCTTTGCATCTCTGTCTCATCAGCCTGAAATACTTCATACTTCTGCCTAGTTACTCCTCCTCATCCTTCAGGTCTCAGTTAAAATCGCTCTTTTCTAAGGAATTCTCTCACAGTCCCTCATAACAGAGGTCAGGTTCCCCCTGTTATGTCTATCATAGCTCCTTCTGCTTTTATTTTTTGTAATTATTTGACTAATCCACCAGTTCCTTAAGGGCATGGATAGTGTTTTTTGTCATCACTATACTCCTAGCACACAGTATGAGCTCACTAAACACTCTGAGGTGAATGAAGAGTATAAATTAGTTATTAAAGCAAAAACTGGGGTATGTTTGTCCCCAGCCCCCCAAGAAGCATATATCAAGATAAGAGTAAATGAGCCAGGATTTTAGGAGGGGAAGACATACAAACATAAAATGGGGAGGGAGCTGCAGGAAGCTTCCTGGTTCTTCAGGCTGTGAAGGAAGTCTGATCTTAGCGTGAAGAAGATGGGGAGGACTATACTATTTGTTCTGGTACAGCACAGGGAAAGTTCAGGGAGGCCATCAAAGAGATCACTGGCAAAAGTTGAAGGTCAGAGGCGTTGCCTGGCTCCCTGCTGCACTCACTCATTGGCTGGGAACTCTGTGGGAGGCGTGGTCTGGATGCTGCAGAGTGGAGTCTGGAGCGCAGCAGCAGGGGGCACTCATTAATTGGGCTCCCAGAAAGTGGAAGTCTGGGGGGGCCCCTTCTCCAGGATGCCATGCGTTGGTTCAAGGGTAAGAGGAGATGATTTGTAGTTAATACAGAAGAGAAAAAATTACCAAAGGTATGTCTTCCATAAAAGGAAGGAAAATCTTAATTTTGAAGCTCAGTAAGCATTTATGAGCACATACTATTCTGAGATCGTGAAAGACACTGTAGGAGTGAGTGTCTATACCCATGGGCTCTTCTCAGAAAGCATATCAGCTAGTTAAGAAACAAAATAAACGTACATGCATGCTGTGGAACCTCAGTTTTTTCGTTTCTAAAGAAGAAACTCAGCCTACCTTGTGTGACTTGTGACAATTAGGTCCAATGCTCTATGAATGAAGTAGGTGCTGAACAAGTAAGATTTGAATATGAGTTTAAAATAACAATTTGTTGTCTCCTAGCTTGTCTAGTCACTTCAACAGGCTAATTGAATTTTTTTAGTTTTCGAAGAAACTTTTTGGCTTAGGATGTGCACTTTCCTTGCAGTTACTCTTGTCAACAGTCCCTTGAGACTTTTTCTTTAAAAATATTTCAAGTGAAGGAATCACAGTTAAATATGTGCTCAGCACCAAGGGGAAATTTAGTATTGAGTTCCCACATGTTAGGAAATCTCTGGGGAAAGGCTCTGTGGTGTGTGCTTGGCCCAGTGAGCTCCTGTGGGGTTGGTTTTGTAACTCTTAACCTTGAGTCAGTGTTCAGTTTGTTCTCTGGGCAGCACAGTCATTGGGGCATTGCTTAGTCAGGGTTCTTTCCATTGTGGAAGGTTGTGGATCCCTCAGGAAGCTAGAGATTTAGGGTAAGGTGGATCTCCTCTTTTTTCTTAACCACCAAAGTAATGAGGTAGTCTCCCTTGCCCCCTTCTTAAAATATATTATTCTTTCAATATATTTCCCCCCTTCTGTACCCTGACCCTGGAGTTAATCTTATCCTAGTTGTACCTTTGAGTTGGCATGTTCTTTCTAGATATTATTTGTGTGTGTGTGTGTGACAGAGATAGAGAAGGACAGATAGGGACAGACTGGAAGAGAGAGAGATAAGAAGCATCAATTCTTCATTGCAGCACCTTAGTTTCTCATTGATTGCTTTCCCATATGTGCCTTGACGGGGGGTGGTGGTGATGGTGGTGGTGGTGGTGCTACAGCAGAGCTAGTGACTCTTTGCTCAAGCCAGTGACTTTTGGGCTCAAGCCAGCGACCTTTGGGCTCAAGCCAGCGACCATGGGGTCATGTCTATGATCCCATGCTCAAGCCATCGACCCCTCATCACTCAAGCTGGTGAACCTACACTCAAACAAGATGAGCCTGTGCTCAAGCTGGCGACCTTGGGGTTTCTAACCTGGGTCCTCCACGTCCCAGTCTGATGCTGGTCAGGCTATATATTAATTTTAATTCAACAACTATTTCTTGAGCAACTAACTATAATAGTAAATGCAGATAATGTGCCTCAGTATTCTAATATAGCAAATAAAAGGACTGGACTGGCTAATGCATGAAGTGTGTCATGAAGTGTAAACTTTATATAGGTATCTCAAAGAAACATGAGGATGAAGCAGAAATAAGTTTTCCAGGGGATGAGGCAGAATTTGATTCAGGACTCAATGTTAATTAACAGAGAAAGAGTTCCACACTGAGGGAGTAGCATGAGCAACAGCAGGTTGTTATTTACCATGCTTTTGGGAGACAAGTAGTTTGTAATAGCTGGACAATAGGGAGGGACCCAGAGACAGATGAGAAGAGAAAATGGAGTGGAGGGTAAACCACAGAAGTCTTTGGAAAGCTTGTTCAGGAGTATCATAGGTCAAGAGGAGCCATTGCTGTTTTATAAGCAGGGGACAAAATTAGAGTCACTTATGAAACAGTGCCTAGATAAAGGACAGAAATGAGACAGAATGACCAGTGGCCAGAGTAGTGCCACTAGAAGAGAAAGAATTGTTACTGTAGAAACGAATATAAGGGATAGATCTGAAGGTGACCCAAGGTTTCAAGCCCTTACATACTAGGGGCAGAGCATGGGGGGTGGATGTCACCGAGAGGGGACCTGCGAGGAAGATCTGCTAGGCTGGGAAAGCAGATCACCACATAGGTCACATTGCATTTGAGGGACTGGCGGGATGTGCATCTGGGCATGACCCTGGAAATCTAGATCTGGAGCTCAAGAATGTAGTCAGGGCTGAAGGTGAAGATTTGGGTGTTGTCAGCATAGGGGTAATAGTGAGATGATAAATTGTATGGCTTCCTTAATCACTTAAAGAAAGGCTTGGGTTTTTGGTTGTGTGGGTGAGGGCAGGTAGATGGGTATTTTCCGGTGTCTGAATGGCTAGTCCTACTCCCCCTTGGATCCTTGAGATTCCAAGAGAGAAATACATTAACCTTATCCTCCTTCACTAAGGTTAGCATCATCACCTCTGTTCCCTCAGTTGTCCAGCTTCTAATTCTGCAAACCACAGCTGCAAAGGGTGACTGTGGGCCAACTCAGCAGCTGTGTGTTGAAAATCAAGAAGGCGTCCAGGATAAAGATACTGTCTGGACAGCTGTTGCCAAGATGAGAGTGTGTGTGTGTGTGTGTGTGTGTGTGTGAGAGAGAGAGAGAGAGAGAGAGAGAGAGAGAGAGAGAGAGAGAGAGAGAGATTGACTCAGCAGGGAGTCAATTGCTGGCCAACTTTTTTTAATGGTGGTAAATGAAATATTCTTTAAAAAGTTTTAATTCTGTACCAAAGATGATTTTACTTCACATTTCCGCCCAATTCTTGGTGATTAGAAAGTCAGAAATCTACTTTCAGGGTCTCATGATTACAGGTGACCACCTGTGCACACACAGGCTGGCCACACAGGCAATGGAATGCACTCAGAGACTCTGGGTTTGGCTGCAGACTGCCCAGGGCGATGCCTCAGGGAGAAGCCCAGGGATCTACACATACCTGAAGAGAGGAACAGTTCAAGAAGAGGCTGTTGTCCCCAGTCCCCACTGAAGAGAAGCCTTTTCTTGGGAAGTGATCAGGGATTTGTATGGTTAATTTTCTTCCTGGCCAAACAAACATAAACCTTGAGCTAAGTAATCTGTTTCTAATCATAATTTGGATTATCCCTCACACTAACCAAATGTTTGTTTGAGGAGGCCAATGCACAGGCCCCAGAGGGGAGTGACAGACATCTACTGAGGAGCCAGGAAACTCCCGGCTAGTTGGCTCTTTCCAACTGCTGCCTCTTCCTGCTGGGAAAGGGCGGAAGTAAGCGTCCCACAGTATTTGGGCATCTTCAGCCTGTGGCTATCCTCTTTGGTCACTCTTGGTTCTTAAAAGAGCTATGCCTGCCCCCCAAGCCCCAACTAGGGACATTTGGCAATATTTGGACACTTGATTTGTCACCATGGAGGGGACAGTGGGGTGCTATTGATATCTAGTATGTAGAGGTCCCTTTGATGCTGCTAAACATCTCACCACATACATGACAGCCCCCCACAATAAAGAATTATCTGGCCCCAAATGTCTATTGTAGCCTACAGTCCAGCCAACTCTAAAACCCTCACCAATGATGTTTGTTCTCAAACAGAGAGTTGACAAACCTTCCAGTAGGTAGATGCTGGTAAACCATCATCTTCAGGGGCAAAATTAGAGGGAAGGGCTTTGCCAGTTTCCTTGGTATAAGTACTTTTGCTGTAGTTGATTTCTGGTACCAGAGGTGATGCCATTAACATGGAGTTGGGAAAGGCTACATAGACTAGGCTCTCAATAGCTGCTCCAGACATTCTGTTGGGTCCATTGATTCTCAAATCGCAGAGACACGAGCAAACCAGCAGACTTCCTGCAAACGATTGTGGCTTTCAGTGTCATACCAAGCCACAGTGGAGCCTAAAGCAAAAGGAAAAAGCAGTAATACTAATAGCTTCTTTAGTTAAAATTTTGGAAATTTATTCATCACAGATTTTTTTTTTTGCATTATTTTGATTTTTAAAAATATTGCCTTAAATGTTACTTATTTTATCTTTATTTTTCTCTCATCTTCCTCATTTTTATTCTACTCCTTCTTTTCCCCCTCACTAGTCTCCTGCTTTGTTTTGCAATTTATGGTGAAATGGTTAAGCTATCAGAGCCAAACTGTACAGGTTCAAATTAGCAAATTGCTCTGTCACATAATAACCATATGACTCTGAGCAGATGCCTGACATACAAGTGCTTGCTATTAGGTATGTATATATGCATATATGTGTGTGTGTGTGTGTGTGTGTGTGTATATATATATACACACACACACACATATATGCTAACAAACACTGAGTTTGAGTTTTTACTTTGTTTTGGTATTTTGCTAATTATTTTATAGAATATCTCATTTAATCTACATATGTGCATATGCACACAGGATGTGGGGTTCATGGATGAGGAAACTGATGCCCACAAGATGTTATATAACATGCCCAGAGTCACACAGCTAGTTGGACGTGTAACTGGGATTTGCAATAAACTCCATCTGATTCTAGAGCCTGTCCTCTTAACCCTTAGGTCATATGTATTTTGCGAGCCAGGCCTGCATACAGCTTTCTCACTGGCTGTGCGGTGGATCTGCTCTAGGGCACCTGTCAGTGTGAAGGTCTTTGGGAACCACTGGTAAACCCCTGTGAGCTAGCACTGAGACCTAGGGTTTCCATTCAGGCTGTGCCCACCATCACAAGGCAAAACCGCAAAGTGTGGAATTAATTGAGGGCCGGGGGTTTATGCTTCCTAAAGAAAGTTGTTAAGGAGAGATGAAAGGTCTATCTGCCAATGTCCTTTTAAAGAAGGAACAAGGAAAAGTGGTGACAAGTACTCTGGAAAAGCCACACTTGCTTGAATATTCTTTCCCCAAATTATACCTCTTAGAAAATTTGGGATTTGCATTAACTACCTGGGTATGTAACTCCAATGGCTCCATTCATAGATTACAATGTGGATTGTGCCCTGGAGTTGTATGACAAATTATCCTGCTTCTGGAAGTTTTTTTAAGCTCTTTATAGTTCAAAGAAAAAGAGGATGTCAATCAGATTCCTCTGTGAGGCAAATTCTGAATGACAGCTGCTTTTCTTTTAAGGAATCCTCACCGGATAAGGAAGGCCACTGTGAGAAGCATACTTTGGCTGTGGCCAGGGTCTGCTGTTCAGGACAGATGGTCTGACAAATGCTTTTGCACAAGTGTTCTCATTAGCTCTGCCTGTCAGCTTCTTCCTAGTATCCTGTACTTTTCCTGGAGGCACGTATCACGACTCTGGAATATGCTATTTGCTATTTGCCTAATTGTTTACCGTTTGTCTGCCTGCATCTTCCAGAGGGCAGGACCCATGTTTATTTGTTCATTACTGTGTCTCCAGTACAGAGCCTGCACACATTGTTAGTACTGGATAAATCAGATGGATGAATAGAAGACAAACAACAAGAGAGACTGTGTATCCAAATGGTGGAGGAACACTCAGAGACCAAAAGTCAAGGCTACGAAAGGTCTCCAAGGCCCACATCACTTCCCTGAAAAGTTGAGGCCAGGAATTCTTATATAATGCCTAAAGCAGGGTAGGAGAAAACTTATACTGTGACTTGCCTAGAAAGGTAACTGTGAAATCCAGATGAGTCTTTAAATCTTACATATCACAACTGAAGTCAAAATCTGCTTTCTGTTGTGAAGGACAACTATGTAATGGCTTCTTGAGACCACGAAGGGTGATATGAAGTCATGAGTCTCAAGGGCTCTGCTCACTCTCGCAGACTGCCCCACAGGAAACACAGCTCCTTCTCCCAGAGACCACCTGACATGGCCTGGAGCTGCCCCCCACCCCATCAGATGGGACTACGAGCTAGATGCTGGCTTTGGGGATGGGGCTTCTAGAAGGAAACCACAGTGAATACTGAGACAGCAGCAGCTTCCGGGTTTCTCTGAGGTCTTATTTTGACTCAACACTCCAAGTAGGAGAGAAACCAAAGAGAGACAGCATAAGCTGAGCAAAAGTTAGCTTAAAACTGAGCTTCTTAGGTTGTCCACATTTATTAACAGTTACCATGAGTGTGCAGTTCACTGCAAAGGCCAAGCGAGTTTCATTGACGTTGAAAATAGCCAACTTTTAAGAACACTTCACCCAATTCAGGAATGCACAGTTCTTTCACTGCACTTCAGGACTACAGAATGGGCCAGGAGATGAGAAAAAGTGGTCTAGCTAAGTGGTGATTTTACTATCAGGATGTGGGTGGCTCAGAGAAGATGAATTAATAAAAGTAGGAAGACAACTTCACAAATGGATATGGATTCTCATTTGATAAATGATGTGCAGGAAAACTTTACATCATTATTAATTCTTGTATGTACAGATGACCCGGCCCCCACTCCTGCTGTGAGCACAAGATAGGATGTGAAGAATTCCACTGCCCTGTCACCATTTAAGAAAAGTTCCTCTTCCTACTTCCCACAATGTGTGTGTCTGTTTGGCTTACAGGTTTCAAGAAAGTGTTGGTAGTAGTTTAGAGGGTAAGACAGATAATTGTTGGGTTTTCTCTTTCAGCTTTTAGGAGGAAAGTACATAAGAAGAGATGATTACTGTTTGAAAAGTGCTTTGCGATCCTCTGATGAAAGATAATGAGAAGTTTGAGACGTGATTCCTGGATGTATGCCTATAACATGCGATTATATGTTGGAGTGCTACTGGACTAGTTTAAATACATTCCTCCTACATCTCCAAATAAGACAGTATGTGCTGAGAGGGGAGGGGAGAAGAACTAGAAGGAGGAGGAGGTGTTGGAACAAAGACTGTAGTATTTTATATTAACTGGGAGGCAGATAGTCTGGGGACCTGAGGATCTGTGCAGAAGCTGCATGTCCAAAGAACCAGAGTCTTCCTTGGCTCTCAGGGAGTTAGCCCTCTGCCCTGTGCAGTCTGAGCTCGGCTGACTTTTCTGGTGGTTGGTGTGTTCAGTTTTTACCAAAGCAGTTAAACACTGTAACATCATAGTGGAAACCATCTTTGGTTTTGCAAATTGTTTCTGTTGTATTCATATTTGGGTAATAATCATTGGGCAGGAAGACCTTTATTATTCTCTGCATTTGTCACATTTTCTTACAAAGCCTCATAAAACAAAGTTTTATTTTGAGAAGAGGGTGCTCTCTCTAATATCCAGTATGTCGCTAGTGTGAGGCCACCCCTCAGACCAGCAGTCTCTACGATGGCAGGTTCCAGAGGTAGCAGGGGGTACTGGCTAAACCTCAGACTTGAATTCAGGATCTGTTGCTCCTACTCACAGGATGTTAGGTAAATTATTAAACCCCTGAGAGTCAGTTTCCTTACTTGTGAAACAGGATAAGAATAGCATCAACCTCTTTGGGTTATTATGAGCATTAAAAGAATAATTATAGGGAGAGACAAGATGGTGATGGAGTAGGCGGACGTACCAACTTCCACCTCCCAGAACCAATGTGGATTATAAACTAATTTTAAGAACCATCATCTGGAAAAAATAATTTTGGACTAAATTAAGAGGACTCTTCAACCAAGGAACACTGAAGAAGCCACACTGAGACTGGTAGGAAAAGCAGAAACACGGAGAGGGCTGCCCAGCTCCCCAGAGCGAATGGCAGCTGGGAGAGGCTCGCGTGGTAGGAAGTGAGTTTAGCAGAGAGAGGAGGGTCCTGAGTCCCAGGAACAAAGCCCCAGCCTGCAGCCCCAGAGCCTAGAAGAGGTGTATGGACAATATTTAGCTGGAAGCAAGTCAGGATACTGTTTGTGAGAAAGAGACTGATTTCTCAAACCCAGGATTCTTCTTAAAGGGATCGCGCAGAATACCTCTCTCACAACCACTCACCCAGGGCTCCAGGGGACAGGGAGAGAGGAGAGGACCAGAGTGGCAGGAAGAGAGTGTAATCTAGGAGACACAGGGAGAAACATTTTGAGAGACAGCCACCCTAGCCTCTGGGTCGAGTCGCTCCCCAAATCTGAAGCAAATATTTCCCCTGGAAACAACAATACCAGCAAAGGGAAGCGGGACACCAGCCAAACAATCTCTCCCGCGGCACTCAGAGAAGAGTCGCTTAGAAGGAGGGAGCTTTCAGGACTACAGTAGTGAGTCTTAGGGTCTGAACTTCAGCACCCCACCCACACGACTGAGGGCTCACCCAAAGGCGGGCGACCGCAGGACATGGAAGCACAGTTCCGTCGGCAAGGGCAGAAGCCCACTGGCCACCACTGGGCCCAGGTGTGAGCTCAGTCTTGCCCGGCCTGGGAAGAGGGAGCATGCAAAAGTGGTCAAGCCCAGCTGCAGGCCATCTGTAATCCAGCCTGCGGGGGAAGTGCAGGAGCCCTGGAAGGGGCGGAGACCTGCCCTTGAGCAAGGGCACAGGAGCACAGCCTTGCCCCACCCACGGAACTGAGGCTTGTGGCCTGACTTGGGAGCCGGCTTCTCCTGTGGGAGTGGAGCCAAAAGCCCAGAATAGGCAGAGTCCTGCTATTGAGCATGGACATGCAGTTCCGCTGGGCCTGTGGAGCTAAGGCTAGCAGCCCTCCCACAAGCAGGCTCCTCCTGCTAGGGTGGGGTGAAAGCCCAGAATCAGGGGGAGACCTGCAGCTGAGCAAAGGTGCTCACCCCTGCCCTCAGGGCCAAGCATAATGCCACCTGCTGGGGCAGGGCAAAGGCCAAGGCCACCAGGGCTTGTACACCCAAGCACGTGATCACAGCCACTCCCATAAAGGAGAGGAAGAGACCACAGAACAGCCCCAATTGGCAGGCACTGGCAACGCCCATATCTGAACACCCTAGACAGCAACAGCAGAGGAAATGGTAAGCCTGAAGACAGACCATACCTAGGGAACACAGAGGCCACACCCAGTGGACTCCAGTGGCCAAAACCTTCTTTTACACAGACAAAATGAGAAGACAGAGAAATGCAACACAAACAAATCAAGAGAAATCCCCAGAAAAGTATCTGAATGAGTCAGATATAACCAAATTACCAGATGCAGAGTTTAAAATAATAATTTTTAGGATGCTCAAAGATATTAGAACAACAACAGATGGTCATTATGAACACCTAAATAAAGAGATAGCAAATATAAAAAAGGACATTGAAATAATAAAAAAGAATCAGTTGGAAATGACAAATACAATATCAGAAATGAAGAACACAATGGAAGGAATTAAAAGCAAGATGGATGAAGCTGAGAATTAAATCAGTGAGTTAGAGGACAAGATAAATAAAGGCACGGAAGCAGAGCAGAAAAAAGAAAAGAGACTCATAAAGTCTGAGGAAACTCTAAGAGAGCTCTGTGACAACATGAAAAGAAATAATATTTGCATCATAGGGGTTCCTGAAGAAGAAGAGAAAGAACAAGGAATAGAGACTTTGTTCAAACATATCATAGCTGAAAACTTTCCTCAATTAAGGCAGGAAAACATGTCACAAGTTCAAGAAGCACAGAGAACTCCATTAAAGAGAAACCGAAAGAAATCTACACCAAGACACATCATAATTAAAATACCAAAGCTAAATGATAAAGAGAAAATATTAAAAGCTGCTAGAGAAAAAAGACTATTACCTACAAAGGAGCCCCCATAAGGATGACTTCTGACTTCTCAACAGAAATACTTGAGGCCAGAAGGGAATGGCAAGAAATATTCAAAGTAATGCAGAACAAGAGCCTACAACCAAGACTACTTTATCCAACAAGGCTATCATTTAAAATTGAAGGAGAAATAAAAAGCTTTACAGACAAAAAAAAACCTCAAGGAATTCACTACAACCAAACCAAGGCTGCAAGAAATGCTAAGGGGCCTGTTGTAAACAGATCATAGGAAAAAAAGAATATAGCAAAAGAGGAATACAGTTTTAAAGAATAAAATGGCAATAAACAATTACATATCAATAACCTTAAATATAAATGGATTAAATGATCCGATCAAAAGACATAAAGTAGCTGCATGGATAAGAAAACAGGACCCATACATATGCTGTCTACAAGAGACACACCTTAAAACAAAAGATACACATAGACTGAAGATAAAAGGATATAAAAAATATTTCATGCAAATGGAAATGAAAAAAAAAGCTGGGGTAGCAATACTTATATCAAACAAAATGGACTTTAAAACAAAGACTATAGTAAGAGATAAAGAAGGTCACTACATAATGATAAAGGGAGCAATCCAACAGGAAGATATAACTGTTATAAATATATATGCACCTAATATAGGAGCACCTAAATATGCAGACTTTGATGGATTTAAAGGGTGAGATCAACAGCAATACTATAATAGTAGGGGATTTCAATACCCCACTAACATCACTAGACAGATCCTCAAGAAAGAAAATTAACAAAGAAACAGCAGACTTAAAGGACATAGTAGATCAACTCAATTTAATAGATATCTTTAGAACTTTTCACCCTAAATCAACAGTATACATTCTTTTCAAGAGCTCATGGTACATTTTCTAAGATAGACCACATGTTAGGGCACAAAAGTGGTCTTAACAAATTTAAGAAGATTGAAATTATACCGAGCACTTTCTCTGATCACAATGGCATGAAACTAGAAATCAACCACAACAGAAAAACTGAAAAATACTCAAACACTGGGAAACTAAATAGCATGTTATTAAATAACTAATGGGTAAACAATGAAATCACAGAAGAAATAAAAAAATTCCTAGAAAGATATGATAATGAGCATACATCAACTCAAAATTTATGGGACACAGCAAAAGCAGTCCTGAGAGTGAAGTTCATAGCATTACAGGCATACCTCAAGAAGCTAGAAAAAGCTCAAATAAACAACTTGATCCTACGTCTAAAAGAACTAGAAAAAGAACAGCAAGTAAAGCCCAGAGCTAGTAGAAGGAAGGAAATAATAAAGATCAGAGCAGAAATAAATGACATAGAGGTTAAAGAAACAATACAGAGGATCAATGAATTCAGGAGCTGGTTCTTTGAAAAGGTAAACAAGATCGATGAACCTTTAACCAGACTCATCAAGAAAAAAAGAGAGAGGACTCAAATAAATAAAATTAGAAATGAGAATGGAGAAATAACAACTGACACAACAGAAATACAAAATATTGTAAGAAAATATTATGAAGAACTGTACGCCAAAAAAGAACTGTACACCAAAAATCTAGACAACCTAGATGAAATGGACAAATTCCTGGAAACATATAATCTTCCAAAAATTAATCTGGAAGAATCAGAAAACCTAAACAGACCAATTGCAACAAATGAGATTGAAAGAGTTATCAAAAAACTCCCAAAAAGAAAAGTCCTGGGCTTGATGGCTTCACAAATAAATTCTACCAAATATTCAAAGAAAAACTAACTCCTATCCTTTTAAAGCTATTTCAAAAAATTCAATAGGAAGGAAAACTTCCAATCTCCTTCTATGAAGTGAGTATAATTCTGATTCCAAAACCAGGCAAAGACAACACAAAAAATGAAAATTTAGGCCAATATTCCTGATGAATTTAGATGCTAAAATCCTCAACAAAATATTAGCAAACCGGGCCCTAGCTGTTTGGCTCAGTGGTAGAGCATAGGCCTGGTGTGCAGGGGTCCCAGGTTTGATTCCTGGCCAGGGCACAGGAGAAGCGCCCATCTACTTCTCCACCCCTCCCTTCTCCTTCCTCTCTGTCTCTCTCTTCCCCTCCCACAGCTGAGGCTCCATTGGAGCAAGGGTGGCCTGGGTGCTGAGGATGGCTCTGTGGCCTCTGCCTCAGACACTAGTATGGCTCTGGATGCAACAGAGCAATGCCCCAGAGGGGCAGAGCATTGCCCCCTGGTAAGCATGCCGGGTGGATCCCGGTCGGGCACATGCGGGAGTCTGTCTGACTGCCTCCCCGTTTCCAGCTTCAGAAAAATGCAAAAAAAAAAAAAAAAAAAAAAAGAAGAAAAAAAAAATAGCAAACCGGATCTAGCAATATATAAAAAAAATCATACACCATGATCAAGTGGGATTTATCCTTAGGAGGCAAGGCTGATACAATATTCACAAATCAATCAATGTGATTCATCACATAAACAAAAGGAGGAGAAAAACCACATGATAATTTCAATAGATGCAGAAAAAGCATTTGATAAAATCCAGCACCCATTCATGATCAAAACTTTCAGCAAAGTGGGAATACAGGGAACATACCTCAACATGATAAAGGCTATCTGTGACAAACCCATACCCAACATCATACTCAATGGGAAAACATTAAAAGCAATCCCCTTAAGATCAGGAACAAGGCAGGGATGCCCCCTTTCACCACTCTTATTCAACATAGTCCTGGAAGTCCTAGCCACAGCAATCAGACAAGAAGAAGAAATAAAAGGCATTCAAGTTGGAAAAGAAGAAGTAACACTATCATTATTTGCAGATGATATGATATTGTATATAGAAAACCCTAAAGTCTCACTCAAAAAACTACTAGACCTGATAAATGAATTCAGCAAGGTGGCAGGATATAAAATTAATACTCAGAAATCAGAGGAATTTTTATACACTAACAATAAACTGTCAGAAAGAGAAATTAAGGAAGCAATTCCCTTTACCATTGCTACCAGAAAAATAAAGTACCTAGGAAGATTAAAGACTTGTATTGAGAAAATTATAAAACATTGATAAAAGAAATCAGGGAAGATACAAACAAGTGGAAGCATATACCGTGCTCATGGTTAGGAAGAATAAACATCATTAAAATGTCTATATTATCCAAAGCAATTTATAAATTCAATCCAATTAAAATACCAATGACTTACTTCAAAACATAGAAGACATATTTCAAAAATTTATATGGAACCAAATGAGAACACGAATAGCCTCAGCAATCTTGAAAAGGAAGTATAAAGTGGGAGGTATCACACTTCCAGATATCAAGTTATACTACAAGGCCATTGTACTCAAAACTGCTTGGTACTGGCATAAGAACAGGCATATAGATCAATGGAACCGAACTGAGAACCCAGAAACAAACCCACACTTTTATGGACAACTGATATTTGACAAAGAAGGTAAGAGCATACATTGGAGTAAAGACAGCCTCTTCAACAAATGTTGTTGGGAAAATTGGACAGCTACCTGCAAAAAAATGAAACTAGACCACCAAGTTACACCATTCACAAAAATAAACTCAAAATGGATAAAAGACTTAAATGTAAGCCATGAAACCATAAGCATCTTAGAAGAAAACCTAGGCAGTAAGCTCTCTGACATCTCTTGCTGCAATATATTTGCCGATTTATCTCTACAGGCAAGTGCAATAAAAGACAGGATAAACAAATGGGACTATATCAAACTAAAAAGATTCTGCACAGCTAAAGACAATAAGAACAGAATAAAAAGACTAACTACACAATGGGAGAATATATTTGAAAATACGTCTGATAAGGGGTTAATAACCAAAATTTATAAAGAACTTGTAAAACTTAATACCAGGAAGACAAACAATCCAATCCAAAAATGGGCAAAGGAAATGAATAGACCCTTCTCCAAAGAGGACATACAGATGGCCAATAGACAGATAAAAAAATGCTCAATATCACTAATCATTAGAGAAATTCAAATTAAAACCACAATGAGATATCACCTCACACCAGTCAGAATGGCGCTCATCAACAAAACAACACAGAATAAGCGCTGGCGAGGATGTGGAGAAAAGGGAACCCTCCTGCACTGCTGGAGGAATGCAGAGTGGTGCAGCCATGTGAAAAATAGTATGGAGATTCCTCAAGAAATTAAAAATTGGACTGCCTTTGACCCAGCTATACCACTTTTATTCTTGGGAATATACCCAAGAACATCATAGCACTGTTTGAAAAGAAGAAATGCACCCCCATGTTTATGGCAGCATTGTTCACAATCGCGAAGATCTGGAAACAGCTCAAGTGTCCATCAGTGGACAAGTGAATTAAAAGCTTTGGTACATATATACTATGGAATACTACTCAGCCATAAGAAATGATGGCATCGGATCATTTACAACAACATGGATGGACCTTGATAACATTATACTGAGCAAAATAAGTAAATCAGAAAAAACTAAGAACTATATGATTCCATACATAGGTGGGACATAAAAATGAGACTCAGAACATGGGCAAGAGTGTGGGGGTTATGGGGAGGGGGGGAGGAGAGGGAGGAGGTTGGGGGAGGGGAGGGACACAAAGAAAACCAGTTAGAAGGTGACGGAAGACAATTGGACTTTGGGTGATGGGAATGCAGCATAATCAAATGTCAAAATAACCTAGAGATGTTTTCTCTGAACATATGTACCCTGATTTATCAATGTCACCCCATTAAAATTAATTTAAAAAAGAATAATTATATATAACACAATAAGGCCTAGTATGTAAGAAGCACCAAATAAGTGTTTGCTGCTGGTAGTTCTTTCCTTCCATTACTACTACCTTTGTTATTATTTCCTAAGACACTAATGGCTGATTTAGAGCAAATTATTATGATTTTTACTGCCATCATTATTAGTCTCCTAAAGAAACTAGGGTTAATTTAAAGCAGCATGCTCAAATATATAAACTTATTTTTGATACTCTTCCACTTCTATTCTTAGTCTCTCTTTTCCTTTTCGGTCTTCCAGATTTCTGACACATGGCCGTGGCTTAAGGTTTTAGTGATACGTTAAACACATCTCTTGTGAGTGTAAGCTACTTAAGGTACAGATACCTACAAGGACAAAGTCACACTTTCAAAGGAGACTGGAAGCCTGCCACTTTTATGAAAAGAAGATTAATAAATATTACAGACTTCTAGAAATTTGAAGCTGGACTTCAGGAGCCATCTAGATTAATTGCAGGGTAGGCAAGACAGGAAAGTTCGTTAGTGGGAGAGTGATTACAGTCGTGAGTAAAGGTGGACAGTTAAGAATTGCGAGCATTGAAAAGTGGTCTGATCCCTGTAAAGCTGTTTCTGCTGGAATGCACTGTGGTAATATCAGTGTTCAGAAAAGGCTGCTATAAGATTGCCTCCTGGCCCTGACTGGCTGGCTCAGTGGATAGAATGTAAGCCTGGTGTATGGACATCCAGGTTTGATTCCTGGTCAAGGCACACAAGAGAAGCCACCATCTGCTTCTCCCCTTTCCCTCTCCTCCTTTTCTCCCTCTTCCCCTCCCACAGCCAGTGGCTCTATTGGTTCAAGTGTTGGCGCCAGGCACTGAGAAGAGCTCGGCACTAAAAATAGTACTTAATCATCAGCCTCAGATGGGGGGTGGGAGTGGGTGGATCCTGGTCGGGTGCATGCAGGAGTCTGTCTCACTATCTTTCCTCCTCTCACTTAAAAAAAAAAAAAAAAAAACAGGAAAAAAGATTGCCTGTCAAACTCCATTTGGGCACTGAAGGCTGTGTTGCTGAGGACATCATCCTGATTCTCTTTATGAAGACTCTTGAAGGGCTGTATGTTTCAGTACTAAGTACTGGAAATAGCTGGTGCTCCTGGAACAACTATTTGTTTTCATCTGATGAATGCTTCAAACTTTTTATATGATTATTTATTTTCTGATCACTGTTTTTGCAGTGGCTACTTGGAAGCTCAAGGGCAAATTGTGAATAAAAATTAATAGTTACAACAAATTATATATGTTCATTACGGCAGAAAACTTTGTAGTTTTCCTAAGCTGTGCTCTGCTGAACAAGAGCATTCTATGACACAATGAATATTTCTGGGGTGGGGAAGGACAAGGGCCTTGGGTCCTTTACATTTCATTTTTTATCTCCTTGGATATTTATGGTTGTATAATATATTGGTAGCTTAAAGGTTCTGAGAAGTCTGACAGTTTAAAATAAAAACAAAAACAACTTTTAAAACTTTGTTTAACTCTGTTCTTATAAAAACTTATTTGATCACAGAATATTTTTTTAAAAGTTATCTCAAAAATCTCTAGTTTTATAGAAAATACATTTTAGGAAATACCATCTTTCAGTAATTTGTAATCAAATCCTGTTTACTGGATTTATGTCAGTACAAAAGTTGGTTCTCGATAGGGCAAAACCTGATTCTTCCAACTCTGCGTAGCAGGGAGCAAGTCCAGACAAGAGGCCTGACAAGAACTCAAACCCCACACACATATGTTACTTGGGTGGGAGCTGCAGACTTGTCTCAGACAACACGGCCAGCTTCTGGAGTTGTTCTGGCCCCTTGTCCAGTGAGCCAGACCCAAGGAGGAACTAACAAGGTAAAAATCATCTTCAAATAGAGTTGATAGGCTCTCGTGCCTGAGTCTTTGGTTGATAACGCAGCTTCTGCAACAGCCGACTGGACATGTCACCGTCATTTTAGTGGCTTTCTTTACCTTTCTCTCAGTGTATGACCTAGTAAGGGGTATGATTTCATTATTTCTCAGGTCACTGTCCCTCTGACTGTGTGTGTTTTTCTCCCTGTTTGACTATGCTACTACATGTCAGGCATTGTCACTACAGTGCCTGTGCCCCCATCCTTGCCCTTCCTTGGCGGGTTTCCAGTATAGTAGAGTAGATGAGTGCTAGAGTCAATGGGACAAAGACTCCAAAGGGGAAGTGATGAAGGTGACACTTGAATCAGGTCTCAGAGACTGTGTCAGCCACTGACTTTTCTATTAACAGAATTACTTTTCCTGCTTAATGGCAACCAGCCTGCTTGAAGGGGAAGTATAAACCAGGAACTCCTTTTGGATTGACTCAGGAGACTAATGACTGAACCTCTTGGTTAAAGGCTAGACGCTTATTTCAAGTAATTCAGTGAATATTCAGTCTTTAATTTATTTCAGTTATTGGAGGACAAGACCGTCTGGAAAGTGGACTCTCTGAAACTTACTCTGTGGTTCCCCTGATGTGGAGATGGTCTTTGATTTTGAATTTCTGGAATTAGCTTTGCTTTATGTTCAATATGCCTAGTTTCCCAATCTCATGGTAGAAACAAAATAAATGGCATATTTAAATTGCTATATAGATGAAAATAAAGATCAGTATTGAAGAACTGTTTTAATTGAAATTTCCAGAAAAAAATTTACCAAGTGCAAGAAAATGTGGGCCAGCGAGCTCCTTGAGTTTGCTGTTCCTCAGAGAGCTGACTCTGGAAGCAGTTTGGCAGTCCTACTGTTGAGCAGAATTTGATGCATTATTTTCAAGTTACTTTTTTGAGATAAAACATGGGTGTCAACCATGTGACATAGTATCCATCACTTCCCTGGCCGTGCAGGCAGTTCTGTAACTTGATATTGATAGAAAATCTTTTTCTTTAGCTAATGCTCTTTTCCTTTAGACTTAACACTTCAGGCTTTGCTCCCTTAAACCCCAATAATATATATTTAATAATGTTTTGACTATCTATGTTTATTATATCCAGGCCTCATAGTACCTTTATTTTCTGCTGTGGGGTTGAGCAGGTATCTTTCCAGCTTGTTTTTCAGACCCCAGATTTACTTTGTGCTTAACTAGGGCATTACACTTTAGGATCTTGTATTTGTGGGTCTTATACCATCTTATTAACTATAAAGTAAAAGACCTTGAATCTCTATGGAAGGCCAAGGCAAATTTGTGGCAGTATTTCTGTCTAAAATCCCAATAGCACACTAGGTACTATTTACTAAGCATCTACTGTGTGCTAGGCATTCAGGCATATGATCTCACTTAATCCTCACAAAGATTTCAAGGCTTAGGGGGGTTAAATGGCCTCCCCAAAGCCATATGAGTAAACACTACTAAAACTAAGCCTATGAGCAAACTTCTCCCAAACTTGGCATTCTCACAGCACTCTCTGTCTCAGTGGATAAAAATTTTAATATTCAGTTCCTCTAGTGAAAAATCCTCTCTCTAAATCCATTTCTGAGTCCTGCTGATAGACCGTCCACATATTTGTAACACCCTGAACAGCTTCCACTCCGGCCCCACCCACCATCCGCTGTCCATGGATGGCCCCGAGCCTCCTCAATAGTCCACCTTGCCCCCCTCAAATCTACTGCCCACACCAAAGCTTGAGGAGTCTTCTCTCTCTCTCTTTTTTAAGGTGAGAGGAGAGACAGGCTCCTGTATGTACCCTGGCCAGGATCTACCTAGTAACCCTGTCTGAGGCTTATGCTTGAGTAATGAGCTATTTTTAGCACTTGAAGTTACATACTCAGACCAACTGAGCCATCCTCAGTGCCCAGTGCCATGATCCACCAATGGTGGATTGAGTTACTGGCTATGGGAGAGGAAGAAGGAGAGAAGGGGAGGAAGTGGGCGGGGGGAAGCAGATGTTGGCTTCTCTTGTGTGCCATTGACCGGAATCAAAACTAGGACATCCAAATGCTGGGACAACGTTGAGTGGTCTTCTCAAAATTCATGTATGATCATGTCATTTATCAATTAAAAAATCCTCCATTGGGCCTGACCTGTGGTGGCGCAGTGGATAAAGCGTCGACCTGGAAATGCTGAGGTCGCCGGTTCGAAACCCTGGGCTTGCCTGGTCAAGGCACATATGGGAGTTGATGCTTCCAGCTCCTCCCCTCCTTCTCTCTCTCTGTCTCTCCTCTCTCTCTCTCTCTCTGTCTCCCCCTCTCCTCTCTAAAATGAATAAATAAAAAAAAAATTAAAAAAAAAAAAAAGAAAAAAAAAAATCCTCCATTGTTTTTACTATTCACTCTTAAAGCAAAGACTCAAGTCCTTAACTAGGCCCACCATCACCTGCCTGGCCTGGCCCTGGATGATCGCTCCAGTCTCTTCTCCTTTCTTGGGCTTCCTCTACACCAGCTAGTCACTCAGCCTAGAATATTCTTCCTGTCCTTTTTTGTAGTCTAGGATGATGCCCACTTAGCTGACAGAGCCCAATTCACTAGTGTCTTCCTCAAGGGACTTTTATGTACTTTTATGGCATCCTGTGCATCTCTTTCATAGTTTTAATTTTATATTTGTTTGCTTAAGTATTTAAAGGGTTTTTTTGAAGTTTTTATATATTGATTTTAGTGAGAGAGGAAGGGAGAGAGAGAGAGAGAAAGGAACATTAATCTGTCTTGTATGTGTCCTGACCAAGGATTGAATTAGCAACTTCTGCACTTCAGTATGATGCTCTAACCAACCAAGCTATTTAGACAGGGCTGCTTAATCATTTATTTACCATCTGGCTCCCTCGTGAACCCATAAGCTTCATGAGGGCAGGGACCATTTCTGTTTTCATTCACCAGGCCCTAGATCAGAACTGGAAATGTAGTAAACAGTTGATATGTATTTATTGCACAAATTAATGCACTAATAGCTGACAAGTGGCAGAACAGAGATTTGAACTCAAAAGTTCAGTTTCCCCTGTCTTTGGTGTTTGTCCAGGCCCCCAAACAGTCACTATTTTCAAATGACCTCAGGTTTTAGACTAAGGAAGGTAGAAGTTGGGAGTTCAGTTCACGCCTTCCCCTGGTCCTGGGATGTATGGGAAATACCATCAAAGAGCAAGTGATGTGCTTGACATGCAGACAGTAAGTATCTAACACCAACCAAAAGTATGCAGACACCCTGGAACTCCCACTTCAAGGTTCCCAGCATCTTTAAGGCCCTTTGAGTGAGGAATTGGCCAAAATTTTAGGTGTCTTTGAATGTAGATTTTTTTTCACACTTAATAATGTAGTTTTGTGTCTTAATAGAAAATGAAACAAATATTAGAAATCAGAGGTTTAGGATTACTGATCAAGATGATGGAGTAGATAAATACTGTATCAACTTCCTCCCACGTTCACATCAAAATTACAATTAAGTTATAGAACAACCACCCTTGAGAATCACCTGAAGACTAGCTGAATAGAACTCCTATAGCTAAGGATATAAAGAAGCCATGTGGGACCCTGGCCGGTTGGCTCAGCTGTAGAGTGTCAGCCTGGCGTGCAGGAGACCTGGGTTTGATTCCCGGCCAGGGCACATAGGAGAAATGTCCATTTGCTTCTCCACCGCCCCCCTCCTTCCTCTCTGTCTCTCTCTTCCCCTCCCGCAGCCAAGGCTCCATTGGAGCAAAGATGGCCCGGGCGCTGGGGATGGCTCCTTGGCCTCTGCCCCAGGCGCTAGAGTGGCTCTGGTCACAACAGAGCGATGCCCCAGAGGGGCAGAGCATCGCCCCCTGGTGGGCAGAGTGTCTCCCCTGGTGGGCGTGCCAGGTGGATCCTGGTCGAGTGCATGCAGGAGTCTGTCTGACTGTCTCTCCCCGTTTCCAGCTTCAGAAAAATACAAAAAAAAAAAAAAAGCCATGTGGGAACTGGTAGGAGGGGCAGAGATGTGAAGTGAGATGGTCTCACACCAATGTGTGGTGGTTAAGAATTAGGAGAAATATCTCAGCTGCAGATTACCATACCATGCTCCCCAGCACAAAGCACCAATGTCAAGAACAGAAGTCCCCAAAACACCTGGCTGTGAAAATCAGTGGGAATTCCAACTGGTAAGTTAAAGGGCTGCTTTAGAAACCAGGTTCTTCTTAAATGGCCTGTACAAAAATTCACTTGCTCACAAACAGTCACCCTAAGCTCCCATGAAGGGACAACAACTTGATAAGTGCCATGGCCATATGAGGAGAAATTAAATTATCTGGCTTTGGGGTGAGAACTGGAGGGACAGTTCTCTCTCTAGACAGAAGTGCTGGCAGATGGCATTGTTTCTCTGTTGAGCCCACCTCCTACAGCTGGCAGGCTCAAGTGGAAATGCTGGCAAGCTCCATAATTCCTCTTTTGAATCTTCCCTTCCACCAGCATGCAGGCACAGATAGTCACCAAATCTAAGTCTCTATTAGTTTAGGTAACTCACCCTTATGATTCCCTGAGACCCCGCCCCACCCAACTTTCACACCAGTCTGAACCTCTTTCAGTGTCTGCTCCTCACAAATCACTATCCTCAGCTTGCAGTATGGACTTTCCTAAAATCTCTCAAAGGTCCACTAAACCACACAGTGCTGCCCTCAGAGTGCCCTATACTTCTTGTTAAACATCTCCAAGTCCAACACCAAAAGAAACTGGCTTCAGATCACAGCATAGTCTCTCTCAGATCCTCCAAACTCAGCACAGAAAGCTAGCAACCTCAGATCCCTTTGTAGCTCTTACCAGGTGGCTCTGGACTAGGCATAGGCAAGGGCTGAACTTTCCCTGCACCAGAATCTCTCCTTATAGGCCTCAGAGCTAACACACCCAGTTGGCCAGCTTAAGACCATAACAGAGCACTACCCGATTAGCTCCCCAAGATATGCACCTGAAGGGTGGACTTGGCAGGCACCAGAGCCATGCTAAAGCAAAGTCTGCTATGTGGGGTCAGCATCTGAAAAACAGCTCATCTACTATGGTCATGGTCAGTCCTCTTAGCCAGTCAGCATGAAGGTTGGTACACTCACTGATGTACCAAGAGCAATAAAGGCTCAACAACAAGAGGAGCATACATATAGCACACATAAGGGATACTCTTGGCACACTTGATTCAGGTGACCAGAGAGACTGTGCTACTGGGCTACATGAAATACCTAGTAGGCAAGGCCACCTTGCCAAGACTGGGAGACATAGCAGATCTACCTAATACATAGAAACAAATACAGGGAGGCAGCCAAAATGAGGAGACAAAGAAACATACCCAAAACAAAAGAACAGGACATAATTCCAGAAAAATAACTAAATAATACAGTCAATCTACCAGATACAAAGTTTAAAACACTGGTTGTAAGGATGCTAATGAACTTAGGGAAGAATAGATTAACTCAGTGAGAACTTACACAAAAATATGGGAGCCATAAATAGAATCAGTCAGAAGTAAAGAATACAATAATTGAAATAAAGAATACATTAGATGGAATCAATAATAGATTAGATGAAGCAGAGGATTATGTCAGATATTTAGAAGACAAGGTAGGAAATAAAACACCTAATTGGGCCCTGGCTGGTTAGCTCAGTGATAGAGCATTGGCCCAATATATGGATGTCCCGGGTTTGATTCCCAGTCAGGGCACACAGGAGAAGTGCCCATCTGTTTCTCCACCCCTTCTCTTCTCACTTCTCTCTCTCTCTCTCTTTCTCTCTCTCCTTTCCTCTCCTACAGCTGTGGCTCAATTGGAGCAAGTTGGCCCCAAGTGGTGGAGATCCAAGGTCTCCACCTCAGGCACTAAGAAGAGCTCTGTTGCTGAGCAATAGAGCAACACCCTATATGGGCAGAGCATCACCCCTAGTGGGCTTGCTGAATAGATCTTGGTTAGGGCACATGTGGGAGTCTGTCTCTGCCTCCCCTCCTCTCATTGAATTAAAAATAAACTAATTGGAAAGAAAAAATATGAGAGTAGTTTAAGGCAGTTCTGGTATAACATCAAATGTAATGACATTCACATCACAGTGGTACCAGAAGAAGAGAGAGAGCAAAGGATTGAAAACATAGTTGAAGAAATAATAACTTAAACCTTACCTAACCTGGTGAAGGAAATAGCCATACAAGTCTAAACAAGATGAACCCAAAGAGACCCATACAGAAACATTATAATTAAAATACCAAAGATTAAAGACAAAAATAAAAATATTAACAGCAGCAAGAGAAAAGCAGTTAGTTACCTACAATGGAGCTCCCATAAGACTGTCAGCTGTTTTCTCAACAGAAATACTTCAGGCCAGAAGACATTGGCATGAAATATCCAAAGTGATGAAAAGCAAGGACCTACAATCAAGACTACTTTACCTAGCAAGGCTATCATTTAAAATTGAAGTAGAAATGAAGAGCTTCTCAGACAAGAAAAAGTTAAAAGAGTTTGTTACCTCCAATCAATATTACAAGAAATGTTAAAGGGTCTTCTTTAAGAAGAAGAATATGGAGAAAAAACCCAAACAGAATCACATAGTTAAAAGACTAAAATGGCAGTATATATGTATCTGTAAATAATCAGTTTAAATGTAAATAGCTTAAATGCTCCAATTAAAATACATGAGGTAGCTGAATAGAGAAGAAAACAAGACCCATATACACATTGTCTATAAGAGATCCACCTTAGAACTAAAGAGACACACAGACTAAAAGTAAAGGGATGGAAAAAGATATTTCATGCAAATGG
The DNA here is from genome assembly GCF_036850765.1 of Saccopteryx bilineata. Classification (NCBI taxonomy): domain Eukaryota; kingdom Metazoa; phylum Chordata; class Mammalia; order Chiroptera; family Emballonuridae; genus Saccopteryx; species Saccopteryx bilineata. The sequence goes on along the minus strand of NC_089493.1, from coordinate 106,302,946 downwards.
AAACATAAATTAAAAAGCTAGGCAGCATTACTTATATTAGACAAAATAGACTTTAAAACAAAGACTATAATGAGACAAAGAAAGACATTACATAATGATAAGGGGATCAATCCAACAGTAGGATAATACTCTTGTAAACATTTATGCACCTAACATAAGAACACCTAAATATATAAAACAAATATTGATGGACATAAAGGGAGAAATTGATAGTAATACAGTCATAATAGAGTACTTTAAGAACCCATTGACATCAATGGATAAATCTGCAGACAGAAAATCAACAAGAGGAGCCTTAAATGATTCATTAGACCAGCTAGATTTAGTTGATATTGTGGAACATTTCATACAAAAGAGGCAGAATATACTTTTTTCAAAAACACATAGAACATTTTCAAGGATAGATGACATGTTAGGCCATAAAACAAGTTTCAATAAATTAATAAATTTAAGAAGATTGAAATCATATTAAGTATAGTTTATGATGACAATAGTATTAAACTAGAAATCAATTACAAAAGAAAACTGAAAAACACATGAATGCATAAAGGCTAAATAAAATGCTACTAAACAATGAATAGTTACTAACTCTGTCAAGGAAGAAATCAAAAGAATCTTTATGACATGGAAAAAACCCCCAAAATTTATGGGACACAGCCAGAACAGTTCAAAGAGAAAAATTCATAGCAATACAGTCTTACTTCAAGAAACTAACAAATAAAACTCAAATAAACACAAGGGGACTAAAATAAACTAATAAAGTCTAACACGAATAGAGGAAAGAAAATAATGTTCTGAGTGAAAATAAATGAAATAAAGTGTAAAAAAGATACAAAAGGTCAATGAAACCAAAAGCTTGTTCTTTGAAAAGATGAACAAAATTGATAAATATTTAACTAGACTCATTAAAAAGAAATGTAAGAAGGCTCAAATAAAATGAAAAATGAGAAGTGATATCTGACACCACAGAAATACAAAGAATTATAGTATAGAAAATACTATAATTAGAAAATACTATGAACAATTATATGCCAACAAATAGAACAACTTGGAGGAAATGGATAAATTCCTAGTCACATACACTCTTTCAAGACTGAATCAAGAAGAAACAGAAATCTGAATAGACTAGTCACTACTAACAAAACCAAATCAGTAATGAAAAAACTCTCAGCAAACAAAAGTCCTGGATCCAACTGCTTCACAGGTGAATTTCACCAAACATTCAAAGAAGAATTAACACCTATCCTTCTCAAACTATTCCAAAAAATTCAAGAGGGAGGGATCTCTGACAAGTGCATTGTACGAGGTCAGCATTTGCTCTGATTCTAAAACCAGATAAAGACACTACAAAGAAAGAAAGATACAGGCCAACATCTCTGATGAACATAGGTGCAAAAATCCTCAACAAAATATTAGTAAACCAAATTTAGCCATAAGTTAAAAGGATTGTATAACATATCAAGTGAGATTTATTCTGAGATGCAAATTTGAATCAATAACCACAAATCAATTAATGTGATACTCCACATAAACAAAATAAAGAATACAAATTATATGATTATATTAATAGATGCAGGAAAAGCATGACAAAATCCAGCATCCATTTATGATAAAAACTCTCAGCAAAGTGGGAACAAAGGGAACATACCTCAACATATTAAAGGCCATATATGACAAACCTACAGCTAATATATAAGTAAATGGGGAAGAGTTAAAATTGTTTTCCTTGTAATCAGGAACCAGACAATGTTCACTTTTATCACTTTTATTTTACAGAGTATTGGGAATTCTAGCTTCAGCACTCAGACAAGAAAAAATAAATAAAAGGCATTCAAATTGGAAAATAAGAAATAAAATTGTCATTATTTGTAGATGAGATGATACTATATAGAAAGAACCCTAATGAATCCACCAAAAACAAACAAACGAACAAACAAAAAACTACTAGAACTGATAAATGATTTCAGTAAAGTAACCGAATAGAAAATGAATATTCAGAAGTCAGTTGCACTTTTATACACCAATAATGATCTATCAGAAAGAGAAATTTTAAAAAGAATCCCATTTACAACTGCAGAAAGAAAGAAAGAAGAAAGAAAGAAAGAAAGAAAGAAAACACAATACACCTAGGAATAAACTTGACCAAGGATGTAAAATACCTGTACTAGGAAAATTATAAGACATTAAAGAAAGAAATTGAAGATGCAAGTAAATGGAAGCATGTACTGTGCTCATAGATAGGAAGAATTAAGATCACTAAAGTGCCCATACTACCTAAAGCAATCTGTGGATTCAATGCAATCTCTATCAAAATACAAATGGCATTTTTTCACAGAACTAGAAAAAATAATCTTAAAATTTATAGGAAATCCCAATGACCATAAGTAGCCAAAGAAATCCTGAAAGAAGAGCAAAGTTGGAGGTATCATGCTACCTGATATCAAAGTATATGACAAGGTATATTAATTACAACAGCATGGTACTATAATAAAAACAGACATGTAGATCAATGGAACAGAAAAGAGAGCCCAGAAATAAGTCCACATTTATATGGTTAATTAATCTATGACAAAGGAGGCAAGAGCATACATTGGGGTAAAGACAGTCTCTTCAATAAATGGTGTTGTGAAAAATGGAACATGCAAAAAAATTGAAACTAGACTATTTTATTATAGTATAGACAAGAATAAACTCAAAATACATTAAAGACTTAAATGCAATATTTAGAACTATAAAACCAAAAGAAATCATAAGCAGTAACTCTTTTATATTGGTCTTAGTAATAATATTTTTTTGGAGATATCTCCTAGGGCAAGGGAAACAAGAAAAAATAAACAAACAGGACTACATAAAGCTAAAACGTTTTTGCACAGCAAAGCAAACCATCCACAAAATGCAGACAGCCTACTGAATGGAAGAAGGTATTCACCAATAAAACATCCACAGGGATTAATATCCAAGATTGATAAAGAACTCATACTAGTTAACATCAAAAAGCAAACAGTCCAGTTGAAAAATGAGTAGAGGACATGAATAGATATTTCTCCAGAGGACATACAGATGGCCAATAGACAGATGAAAAAATGCTCAACATCACTAATCATCAGAGAAATGCAAATCAAAAACACAATGAGATGTCACCTAACACCTGTGAGAATGGCTATAATCAATAAATCAACAAACAAGTGTTGGTGAGGATGTAGAGAAAAGGGAACCATTTTGGACTTCTTACATTTCTTAATGAAGTTACACATTCTTTCAAATGATTATTGGTCATTTAAAAATTATTTTTATATAATTTGTTATAATTATTTTATATAATTTATTATAATTTTTAAAACCATTTTTCTTATGTGTTATTTATCTTCCTGTTAATTTGTAAGATTTTTTAAAAATCTAAGAAGGCCATTAATTCTCTGTCATTTTTTTGAGTTAATAAAAAATAAACACAACCAAAATAAAAGTGATACAGATGATTCCTCAGAAAGAAGAGCAGTCCAGCTGAATTTGATCAGAGAAGCAAAGTCTGCTCCTGACTTGCATATACTTGGTGTGTGTTTGGGTTTGCTGATTTAGTGGACACCTTAGTTGTTTCCTAGCAAATACTCTGAAATCTATTGCCAGAAAGTATCATCTTGACAAATAACTGTGGTTTCATTTTGAGATAAATAAATTATTACTTTAAGTTAAATAAAAAAATATAAACAGTTTTGAGCATTAGTTAATTATATATTCATAACATCTCTTTCCAAATAATTTTAATTTAAAAATACTTTTAAAGGTCAGTTTATGTTTTCTTTCAATTCAGCTGCTTAATGGGTGGGGTAGTTTTTTGTTTGTTCATTTTTTTTTTTTTTTTAGCAGTAATTGAAATTGGGGCATAGGTCAGAAGTCCAAGATAGACTAAAGGAATGTCTAAGATTCAATGATCTGCTAGACCAAGATACTTAAATAGAATTTGATGTTTGATGCTACCGTGTTTCTTCCTTTCTCTCTCTCTCATTTTCTCTCTTTATTTGCCTACAAGACTTTAAGTAATTATCCCCCTTGCTTCTATCCATAAGGAATAATCATGTGTCTAGCTGCTTGAGGCAATGGGGTAGGGGGAGATGGTTGAACTGCCAATAAGATTTCTTAAGCAAAGGAAGATGCTTAATCATTTCAAAGTATAATGCTTTCCTGCCATTTGAAAATGTTAATGTGGCCCTGGCCAGTTGGCTCAGTGGGGCATTGCCCCAGCTTGTGATGTCCTGGATTTGATTCCCAGTCAGGGCACACAGGAGAAGCAACCATCTGTTTCTCTACCACTCAATCTTCTCTCTCTCTCTCTCTCTCTCTCTTTCTCCCTTTCCCTCCCACAACAATGGCTTGATTTGTTAGAACACATCATCCCAGGTGGCACAGAGAATGGCTCCACTGGAGGCCCCACCTTAGGTGCTAAAAATAGCTTGGTTGTGAGCATGGCCCCAAATGGGCAGAGCATTGACCCCAGACAGGGGCTGGGGTTGCTGGCTGTATCCCGGTCAGGGAGCATGTGGTAGTCTGTCTCTGTATCTCCCCTTCTCTCACTTGGAAAATAAGAAAAAAAATGTAAATGTTCTCAGGTGTGCACACTATGCACATGTCTATAAGCTTGCACATAAATTTTATTGCCTAATCACTCATCATTAAAAATGTTTTTATTTGGCCTTTCAGAATTGTAAAATGAATATGCAATTTAATATTTTTCTAATAAGATTGTGATTTTTTAAAATTTCTGGCTTTTAATGATTGTGATGTTTTTAAATGAGTAGTGCCTCGTTAAGTAATGAAAATAGTGATGGCTACATCTTAAGTGTATAAATATATAAGGGTAATTAAATGGGTCTGTTAAGTTGCCCCTCATCTAGAAAAGGACTGCTATCTTTAAGTAGAACATCATTTCTTGTTTCTAGATTGTGTGGTGGGAGCAAGGATGATAATTTAAGTGATGAAGTTGGCATTTCCCATCTGTCGTACTTCTAACATGGGCCACCTTCTCTCTACCAATCACAGATACAAGAACTCTGCTGATGGTTTGACCATCTGGATTTCCCATTATACCATATTTTCACACCTGGAGAATCAGAGCCTGTCTTTGATTGATGTTTTTCAAAACTGCCTCATGAAATCAAAGGAGAAACGAACAATTTTTTCTGAAAATGTAAGTGGTAGAACCAACATTTGTGACTATCATTACTGCTTTTTAGAATTGTTAATCTTAGCCTTGTGTATATATTTTTAAATGCATTTTAAAAGCAAATATTCTCACTAGCTGCTTATGCTTAACAGTGTCAGAGCGAAGATTAAAAGTGGGTGATAGTAGTTCCAAGTTCAATATTAAGCACAGTCAGTTCCATATTAAACTTTAATTCAAATATTTATATGCTCATGATTTGCTTTCGTATAGGGAGCCAAATACCACCTATGTTTTGTCAGCCGGCAGGCTCTGCTAATTGAATGGTCATTTAAAATACCACTTTGAATCTGTCTAGAAGTATAGCATTATTCTGACTTATTACTAAATTAACAATTCTGCAGTCCTACCTGCCTCTATCTGCCTTGGTACCAAGCCCAGTTTAGGATCCAACGGCTGCCCCGGAACAATGCCCTTGGCCTCCAATTTCCATTTTGTCTTAGTCACTCTCGGGCAGCGATTTGCCTACTTTTGCTGTTTCCTAATTTTTCAGAGTGATGACAGACAAGGTATTAAGCTTTGGTTTCTCTCTAGATCCTATCAGTTTCCTCAAACACAGTAATCTCCTCTGTTAGCTCCTGCTGTGCCTCAGGATTACTGGGCCTCCCTGGCCAGCTGCTGCCTCTCCCCTGCAGAGCTATTTGCTTTTAGGGAGCAGGGAATTAATTCGGCTGAGTGTTACACACTTGGAGACCCTTTAGCATGAATAACTGTAGAAACAGGAGCTCTCATCTCGTTCCTGACATCAGACAGACAAAAAGACATGACCACTTAAATATCACAGTTTTTTACTTTTTTTTATAGTTCAGATAAAGGAGCAGGTGCAACCTTGAGGCAGAATAAAGCTGACCCTGGCTAGGATAATTTTGTCTAACTTTGCCCCGTGAAATTTTAAATAATTATTAATACGTTTGAAGGTCCTGGGCACAGTGAGACCATCAAATATAATCTTGGACCATCTATTCTGAATCATGTAGCATTACAAACAAATGTGATAATTTTTTTTTCATCTGGCTATTAATGTGGTGTTTTAAACACGTTGCTGCCTCGTTGGTAGGTTTACTTCCTTCTTTCTTTGCAAAGCTTCACAGTAAGCAGCCCCTTGTGAAACTGGAACTTGATGTGGGGAAAGAGGACGGGTGGAGGAACGGTTATGTTAACTTATTGCAAATGTAGTGACTGGTGCTTTCACACGTACACATTCCACGTTACAGGAAGCTCACACGTCTAAGAAACCATGCCCTGTTGGCCCTTCATCACCAAATTTTCCATTGCTTACCTCTGAAATCTCATCTTCCTAAATGCTTGCTTATTTTATGATATCAATTGCTTTTCTAGAGTAAAGTAGGAATATGGTCACTTGAATTTCAAGAATAAGAAAGCAATCTACATGAATCAATCAAAGTTAAAGGACAAAAGAGATTTTTTCCCCAGTCACTTGCAGTTTATAGTATGTGTCTCCTTTGCTCCACAATGCTTCCTTTGAGATTTTTTTTTTCTTTTCAATGAAAACAAAATAATCTTGCCAGCAGGGTCATGGAAATTTTTACCAACTCTGTTTGTTCATGGTTGCCCATTCCCTCTCATTTCTTTTCCTTCTTTGTATATAAAACATTTTTATTTATCTTATTTATTTTCTATTATAAAAGGTAATTTTTAAATAACAGCTTATAAAATTTTGAACAATATAAAGGCATATAAATCTAAAAACACCTTTTCTACCCCTAATATCATTTCTTCTAGCTACATTTATTTTTAACCTGTTCATGGAGCCAGAGTCAGTTAGGGTTTCTATGAATCCTTGACAAGTGTAAGAAAGAAAGATGGAAAAAGAAGAAATTGAATGAGTATTAACAAGCCCATTTTCACACGATGCACAAAGTAAAGGGGAAGAGAAGACACGGACTGAAAGAAAAGGGGAAAGGCGCCTCTCCTTTCCCCTCTCTCAGAAGTCAGCTTCTTAAGGGTAGGCTTTTCGTCTGAACTATCTTTAAAGCGCATTGGACTAGGAAGATGCCTACCAGATGCCACCAACTGGTGCTGAATGAATGAACAAGAATGAAGATCAGGACCACTGGCTGGTTGGCTCAATGGTAGAGCATTGGCCTGGCATGTGGAAGTCCTGGGTTCGATTCCTGGACAGGACAGACAGGAGAAGTGCCCATCTGCTTCTCTACCCCTCTCCTTCTTGCTTCTCTCTCTATCTCTCTGTCTTTCTCTCTCTCTCTTTCTCTCTCCCTTCTGCAGTCATGGCTCGAATGGAGCAAGTTGGCCCTGGGTGCTGAGGATGGCTCCATGGCCTCTGCCTCAGGCACTAAAATAGCTTGGTTGCTGAGCAAGGGAGCAATGGCCCCAGATGGGTAGAGCATCACCCAGTAGGGGGCTTGCTGGATGGATCCCGGTTGGGGCGCATGTGGGAGACTGTCTCTGCATCCCCACCTCTCACTTAGAAAGAAAGAAAGAAAGAAAGAAAGAAAGAAAGAAAGAAAGAAAGAAAGAAAGAAAGAAAGAAAGAAAGAAAGAGAATGGAGAGCAGGAACTAACTTACTAGCATTAAGCAGAGTTCATTGAAATAATTTAGGCCTGTATAGGCTATCAAAAGCTTCCTTGCTTTTATTTGTTTATTTAATCACTACATTGTGTTTTTAATCTGTAAGCAGCCAGCATGTGCTACTGTATGATTTAGCACCACAGGTAGTTGCTGCTAAATTGAACTAATATTAATTAAAGAGAAAAATCTGTTTGGAACAAATCCATAGTTTAAAGGAGAAGTTTTGAACCATTTTTACAGGAACTTACTGGGTAATTTGTACTCAAAAGGTTATTAGGTCTCAAAGTAGCTTTCAAGTCCACTGCTTCCTTTTGGGGAAAGGGACCACAGGGAGTGCTGGGTTTAGTGCCCACCTCCCCCACCGACTCGGCCAGGAGCCAACACCTGCTAAAAGCCAGCAGCATTAGGCTGTCCAGGCCCTATGAGGGGCCCAGAGTGACACTGGATTGTTACTGTTGGAACCAATCCAAGCCTCTTTCAGGAAGTTTGAACTGGAGACAGGGTGAGAAGTCCCAGGAAGACAAGAGAAAGAAGAGATGACAAAGCAGTCCAATGTCAATGCAGAAAACTAGAGATGTGGAATGAGAAAGCAGGAAGCAGGAAGCAGAAAGTAGGAGGTGATTGACAACTTGAGTGAACAGAAGCTACAGAAAAAGGCATCAAAACTTTCCATTAGTAGATTAACAAGAAGCATCAAGTGGAGAAAAAGGAGTAGAATGCAGGAGATGCTTCCAAAACCATAGGCTGCTGGAGAAACTGCTGCTTTATTCTGAACAACATTCTAGTTCTCCATGAGGCCAAGCAAGGAGATCCAGAAACTGTTTACCTTGCTTCCTCAACCCTCTCAAGCATCCCTACTGTGGAAACTCTTATTCTGAAGTAAATGAGTAGGCCTTCGTATTTTGCAATTTGAAAAATTCCCCCACCCCCTTTTTTTTATTCAGTGAGAGGAGGGGAGGCAGAGAGACAGACTCCCGCACATGCCCCGACCAGGATCCACCCGGCAAGCCCACCAGGGGGCGATGCTTTGCTCATCTGGGGCATTGCGCCACTGCTCAGGAATCGAGCTCTTCTTAGAGCCTGAGGCAGAGGCCATGGAGCCATCCTCAGCACCCTGGCCAACCTGCTCCAATTGAGCTATAACTGCAGAAGGGGGAGAGAGAAAGAGAGAGAGAGAAAGAAAGAGAGAGAGAGAGAGAGAGAGAGAGAGAAACAAGAAGGGAGGAATGGAGAAGCAGATCGGTGCTTCTCTTTGTATGCCCTGACTGGGAATCAAACCTGGGACATCCACACAGCGGGCTGACACTCTACTGCTAAGCCAACTGGCCAGGACCGAAATATCCCCATTTGTGTAAAGAACAGACTGTTTATAAAGAATTATGAACATTTTTCTGTTGCAATTTGAAAAGGACATTATAGAAAAACAGACACCCTGAGGAGAACTGGGCAGCAAATGCTCTGCTGAGGTCACCATGTTTCAAGGTCTTGTTTTCTATATTGTAGATCTAAAACTTTGACTTCATCTGTGCAGCCACTGTTAACTGACACCAACTCGGATTTTGGTAATCCAATGTATGGATTTACAATGTGAGATAAAAGTTTCCAGAGACACAGATCCCTTTAAATGGCTTTTAGTACTTGTGAACATCCTTCCTTATCAAATCTCTCTGTAGGGTCTTCACTCTTTTCTCTGAGCATTACTTCTCTTTTTCCTCTTTTGCTTCCATAAATGTATCTGTTTCTTGGGGTTTGCCTTTCATCTGTCTTAATTTTCTTTCCTGACCATCATGGAAATGCCCTCCATTGCCATGGTTCTATGTCACCACTCTAATACCTTCCTGTATTTCCAAATCTGTGTGGGATACTTGCACCTGAAAACCTTACCAGCATCTCAAATTTAATGAGTTCAAAATGTAAATGGTTTTCTTTCCTCATCAAAGTTCTTCCTCCTATGTTCCATTCCCTTCTCTAAAATGGAGCTTGAGTGAGCCAGGCACAAAGCTCAGAATCTCCCTCTCTGTCCCACATTCAAACTCCCCAAGAGAAGCTGTGATTGGTTTAGGTCATCGATATCTGGTATCACTCTAGGTTACCTCATAGGGGGCTGGAAAGCCTAAAGAAGTCAGTCTTTTGTCCAGGTGCTGGCTCCCTGCTCAACCAGTTGTGCCCAAGGTGGTGGGTGCCTTAAGCTTGCTGCCTGCTCCCTTATGTCAAGTCACATTCTCCCAACCCTCTTTGCTCTGCCTCCACTCCCAGGCTCTTCTCTCAGTACTTATCTGGCTGAATTCTGTGCATCTTCACATCTCAGTAGGGGCACCTATTCTTGTCAGACTTCTCACCCTCCATCTACAGTAGGTTCCTATGAGTTCTCAGAGCACCCTGTATTTTTTCTTCATATTTCTGTGGTTGTTTGTTTAACATCTTCTTCTTCCACTAGACTGTAGCCTGCACAAGGCCAGGGACCTTTATGCTCGCAGTGTTTGACACCTGCTATGAACATAGTGATTGTTTACCATAATAAGTCTCCATCCTTCAGGCTCCTCTGTCATATCCATGATGGCATAGTTAATCCTTCCCCAACAGTCATGCTCCTCCCTGGCCCAAACACTTTCAGTGGTCCACCGCTCTTTAGCCTGGCATTCCAAGCCCTTTGTAAAGGGGACTCAGCTCTCCTTTCTGGTTTTGTTTCTTAGCCCTCCTTTTAATAGACCCAAAAGTTTTAACCACAGGGAATTACTTGCTATTTCACTTTATTCTCTGCATCTTTGATCTTATGGTTCCCTATATCCTGGAATGTATTCTTCTCATTGGGATTATATCAAAATCTATTTTTAGAAAAACTTTTAGTTTGTTTCTCATGGGTTGCTTTTTCATACACACACACACAAATATATACATATGCATATATATACATATACGTACTTAATAGGTGCTAGTCACTAGTCAAATAATTTTTTGTCTATTAATTCATTTAATGATCATGACAACCCTATAAAATAATTCCATTTACTATTCCAATTACTTAAGTAATTGTTATCAAGATACACCTGCCTGACCAGGCGGTGGCGCAGTGGATAGAGCGTCGGACTGGGATGCAGAGGACCCAGGTTCGAGACCCCAAGGTCGCCAGCTTGAGCACGGGCTCATCTGGTTTGAGCAAAAGCCCACCAGCTTGAACCCAATGCTACTGGCTCCAGCAAGGGGCTACTTGGTCTGCTGAAGGCCCGCGGTCAAGGCACATATGAGAAAGCAATCAATGAACAACTAAGGTGTTGCAACGCACAATGAAAAACTAATGATTGATGCTTCTCATCTTTCTCCGTTCCTGTCTGTCTGTCCCTGTCTATCCCTCTCTGACTTACTCTCTGTCTCTGTAAAAAATAAATTTAAAAAAAAAAAAAAAAAAAAAAAAAAAGATACACCTAATAAGTGTCAAAGCTGAAGTTGGAACCCAGTGGTCTGGCTGCAGAATACAGCTCTGGAGTCTAGTTCTCTGCTATTAGGCTGTTACTCTCTGAGGCAGTGGCAATGTCTTGTCATTGTCTTCACCGCCCCAGGACCTCATACCTAGAGGTCCTGACTAATGCCTGTGTAGCCAGTAGCTCGGGCAGAAAGTGATGGAGGAAAGTTCCTTTTGAAAGACTGTCCACAGATAACAATCTCATGTTTTCACTTCTTTTGTCCCATATCCTCAGCTACTCCTCCCTGGCCTAAAGGGTCTCGTCTGAATTCTCCAGCCCTGTGTCTCAGCTCCTGGGTTAGATATTTTGGAAATTCCTACGAGTTGGCTTTCCCCCCCCAAATTCACTTATTCCTGTGTTGATTTGCTAGATTTAGAAAACAAAAGGAAAAAAAAAGAGAGAAAGAAAAGTACAGAATGCCCACTTCCATTTGAATTTCCTATAAACAATGATTTTTTTTTGTATGTCTTAAAATACTGCATAGGGTATACTTATACTAAAAAATTATTGTTGCTTATCTCAAATTCAAGTTGAACTGGGCATCCTGTATTTTATCTGGCAACTTGCTTCCTGTGACTTGTACGCCCTGCGACACTCTGGCTCCCCTAATGCAGTTGCGGGACGCTGACCTCATATTTGACACTTCATGAGTGTTTCATGCTGGGTTACTGTTCTGCCCCATCCTAGCCTTACCCACTGTGAGCACATTGTTTGTCAGTCTTGGAGTAAAGAATTAACTGACATCGGGATCACAAAAAAGTACAAATCAAATGTCCATTTCTGAGCTGTATTTTCCTAAAGGGTAGAAGTGCCCCAATAAAATTGATACAATTATTATTTCAGAGAATCTATACAAATACTACTATAGTTTTTATAGGCTGGAACCAAATTAACTTTTGAATGCTCTGCACTGGACAGAAAATCTCTCAGTCAAGCACATTGTTCATGTAAAGGGGGTCATCACAGGTACGTAGTAGGTGCTCAATTAGGTAGTGTAATAAATAAGCACTTATTCTCACTTTTTTTAAAATTAAGTGAGAGGTCGGGAGGCAGAGACAGACTCCGCATGCGACCCTACCAGGATCCATCTGGCAAGCCCCCTACTAGGTGATGCTCTGCCTATCTGGGGCTGCTTCTCTGTTGCTCAGCAACTGAGTGATTTTTAGCACCTGAAGTGAGGCCATGAAGCCATCCTCAGCACCTGGGGCCAACTTGCTCAAACCATTTAAGCCATGGCTGCAGAAGAGGAAGAGAGAGAGAGAAGAGAGAGAGAGAGAGAGAGAGAGAGACTGAGGAGAGAGAGAATAGGGGGAGGGATGAAGAAGCAGATGGTCACTTCTTAGTATCCTGACTGGGAATTGAACCTGGGACTTCCACATGCTGGACTGATGCTCTACCACTGAGCCAACCAGCCAGGGCCTATTCTCACTTTTAAGAACTTTATTAGTATGAACTGAATATTCATAAATCAGTAAACAAGAAATATAAAAAAGAAATTTAAAAGGAAAATGCATGTTTTTAATTCATGCCCTTTGCCTTTGGTGAGATGGTTGGTTCCAGGCTTACTGTTCCCAGGACAAATACTACCAAATAAGCTTGATGGCTAATAATATTCTTTTTCCTTTTTTAGGTTTTTAACCTTTTATTATGAACATTTGGAAACAGAATAAAAATGAAGAGAACAATGTAATTAACTCCCATATATACACCACTTAGCAGAACAATTACTAATCTATATATATATATATATTTTTTTTTGAGAGAGAGAGAGAGAGAGACAGAAAAAGAGAGAGAGATGAGAAACATCAACTTGTGGTTGTGTCAGATGTTCATTGATTGCTTTCTCATACGTACCTTGACTGGCAGGCTCCAGCCAAGCCAGTGACCCCCTGCTCAAGCCAGCGACCTTGGGCTCCAAGCCTGCAATCTTTGGACTCAAGCCAGTGAACATGGGGTCATGTCTATGATCCCATGCTTAAGCCAGCGACTCCCCCCTCAAGCTGGTGACATCAGGGTTTCAAACCTGGGTCCTCAACATCCCAAGCCAATGCTCTATCCACTGCGCCACCACCTAGTCAGGTCAATTATTAATATTTTGCCATAAATACCTTTTGAAAATGTTGCTGAATTAATTTAAATAATAGATATGACATTTCACTCCTAAATACTAAAGAAAAGGACATTCTCTTCCTCAAGCATACCATTTTTGTACTTACAAATTAACAATCATTTCTATATATCATCTAAAACATTGTATTTCCTCAGTGTCCCCCAAATGTCAATTTACAGTTGATTTAGTGAAATCAGAATTCAAACGCGGTCCACACACTCCTGATGGACTCTTCATTACTTGTAGCTTTGACCTCGTGTCATTTAGCCTGGCTTTGGCGACACAGGTCTGACGGGGTTAGGCATAGCCAGCCAGAGAATCCAAGAAGGCCATGAGGTCAGAATTTTGACTGGGCTGGGAGCAAGCTATGATGACCCAAATCCTTCTTCCTAAACCCTTTCCAGATAGAATCTGGCCCAGTCTTCCACTCCCCTTCCCCTGCTAGCCATGTTCCAACCACCTTGACCTGCTTGCCCCTGTCTCTGCGCCCAGAGCCTTCCCATGCTCACCTGGGTGCTCAGATTCTCTAACTCCCATCCTCTCACCCTTCCTAGCACCTGCCTTCCCACACATACCATTTGTCTGATGAGTTCCTACTCATCCTTTAAGAATCAGCACAAATGTTACTTCCACAGAGCCTTCCTTGGCCTCCTCCACTCTAATGCCCAGACTAGGCCAGAATCTTTGATAAATTCTCACTGCACCATGCTTTCCCTCTAGAGCACTTGCACAATTGCAATTAAATAATTATTTGTGGAATTATCTTTTTAATGTGCCTTTTCCCAGCTGAAGTGTTAAACCCCATGAAGAAAAGATCAATATTCATCTTGCTTATAGTTGTATATCTCAGATTCTAGCAAAGGGTCTCATAAACATGTGCAATCAATAGAATATTAATGAGTGGATGGATGGATGGATGAAAGTAGATATGAAACCACTCCAGTTTTAGGGAGCTTAGAGCAGTGACCTGACTGGGTCAGGTGGATACGTTAGGATCTCCTGTGAGTTTGGATGGACAGTTCTGGAGAATGATAAGTGATAGACTGCTTTTGGATGAGAGAAGGTGAAAAGAAGAACCTAGAGGAATTTAAGAAATTTGTTCAATGGCATTAACTTGGCCAAGGGTGTCAATACTTTATTTGTCTTCACTCCTGAAATGTAGAGAGCTTTTTCAAATCTATTCATCCTTGATGAGAAATCACAAGGGAATTTGAAAGTCCCTTGTGATTTTTGAAAGTCCCTGAGATTTGTGGCTTCCAGAATATATTCTTTTTAGATGAGAGACTAAATATTAGCTCAGAGACTGACATTAAAGAAAGATGAAGCCTTGGATTCCACAAATTTCCTTGAACAATTCTAGACTCAACTTAATAACAAGTTGAGTCTGTTACATAGAATTCCACTAAATAATTTCCTATGGAGATCTCAGTGGTTCCCCCACAATATTCTGAACAAGTGTGCTGGAGCCACTTAGCACAGTATTTTCCTCATGATGGCAGAACCCACAGACACTATTTACATGCTCCAGTGCCATTTAGATCATAACTATAGATTACTGCATAAAGGTTAATAGGACTGAGCCAGGCTCTAGGAAGGGCCTTATGCACAAAATTACCTCATATATTGGTAGATGATAATAGAAATAAACATTTGGAAGAGCAAGAGGTATGGCGGGGATAAAAGAGCAAAGTTCTTTGAACATCACAGGAGACCCCTATCAATGGAAGAGCAAGGCAGAGATATTAATTTCTGGGGAACTCTCCTATTCCAGTAGCAGAAAATTCTTTTTATGGTCATTTGTTTCCTACTGCCCTTTTGGCCTTCAGTTGGTAAAGCTGTTCATTTAAATGCCTACTGAATTAGCTCCAAGATTTTCCTTTGGAGCTGAAGTCTACTTCCCAATAGAGTGACAGCCCATAATTTTGGTTAGGGAAGCCCTCCACTCTTTCAAATTTGTAAATGTCCACTGAATTTTTAAGTGAAAAAAGGCACACTTGCCTTATGTGATGACCATGTGATGGTCCAATGGTTCTGTTTCGGCACCATGTGAACTGGCTACATTTCTTATCTACATTTGAGCAATTCCTGAGAACCTAAAACATTTCTAAATTTATCATCCTCTAAAAGGAAGTATGATAGATACACTCTTGGGTTTAAAATGAGTTACAACTAAATTTGTAGTCACTCTGATGATCTATATAAAGAATTCAATAGGTTAGGTTGGTAGTTTAAGTTCTCGTTTTTTGTCTTGTCAGACTCCAGATCAGAAGGTGTCCACCATATCTAGTTTCCAGATCTTACTGGTTTAAAGTCCTTGATGAACTTGCTGTTAGCAGATGACCATACGTCAGCCCAGGAGACTGAAAGGGCGAGTAATGCTTGGCATTTGGCCTTTGGGTCTCATGCTGTCCTCTGAGAGCAGTCGCAGCGGCACCACCTCCCAGTCTGCCTTCCTCACCACCCCAAAGTCAGGCCCCATGAGCTGCGGATCAGTTTCCTCCTGCATCTGGTCCAAACTGATTTTATGTGCTGCATTCATGCAAATGTGGGTTGTGGTTCTGTGGTTCTGGAGGACACAGGAACCAGCAAGACTTGGCAGAGTTTATAGGTGTCATTTCACCCACCATTGTCTTATTGCTCCCGAGGAGTGGAGTGCTAATAGCTCACAGAAAGGCACTCCAGCAGGAAGTATACAAAATAGTCTGAGATGGGGAGAATTCCTGTAGGAGAGTCATTACATGTCTGTGCATCAAGGGAACAACCATGTGGCTAATGCCCCCACAGTTAGGAAAGATGCTATAAGCTACTCAAGACTCAAGGGTTTCAATTCCATCCCTAAAAGAGCACATGAGAACCTTTCTTGTTTGCTGTTTTTAGACCAGAAAAACAGACCTATTATATTGTGGAGGGAAAGAAACACTTAAGCCTACTTTGTTATTTTCCCAGGAATCCGCAAACCAGGGATAAGAATGGAAATTGCCATACTATATCAGCTCTAAGTTATTGATCTGTCTGACAGGCTTAATAATTCAGTCTGGGGGAAAGCAAGTTATCTATATGAGAAAGGCTCCACTTTCACACCAACATCTTGTTCCCTGAATGTATCTGAAGACTTTAAAGTGTTTTATATTTTCAAACTTTGCTCCCTTTGAGAATACAAGGGTCTCATATTGTGTAGAGCAGCAGTTCTTTTCCCTCCCTCCCTCCCTCTTTCCTTCTTTCTTTCCTTCCTTCCTTCCTTCCTTCCTTCCTTCCTTCCTTCCTTCCTTCCTTCCTTCCTTCCTTCCTTCCTTCCTTCTCTCTGTCTCTTCTGCTCTCTCCCTTTCTTCTTCCTTCTCTCTATTTCCACCCTCCCTTTCTTCCTTCTCCCTTTCTTTCATCTGTCTATGTATCCATCCATCCATCCATCCATCCATCCATCCATCCATCCATCCATGCATCCATGAATCCCTCTATCCATGAATCCCTCTATCCATTCATCCCTCTATCCATTCATCCCTCCATCCATTCATCCATCCATTCATCCATGCATCCCTCCATTCATTCATCCTTCCATCCATTCATCCATCCATTCATCCCTCCATCCATTCATCCATCCATTCATCCATGCATCCCTCCATTCATTCATCCTTCCATCCATTCATCCATCCATGCATCCATCCATCCATTCATCCATCTATCCATCCATCCACCCATCCATCCTAAAACTATCCCTTTGAAGTTTCAGGGAGGTGCTTCCTGGCCATGGTAATCTGGAATGTAGTAAACAAGTTCATGCTTCCTTTATGATTTTATAGATCTGACAAATATTCCTTCTCAGCTTTTATCTTTCTAGATTAATCCCATAAATTATGCAAAGAACAATCAGAACTCTCACTCAATCAAAGTCATTTTTTTCTAGTAACTTTGGTCAACATTGTTCTCTCTTCCACTCCTAATTTATTTTCTGATAATACTAATTTAGATTTTATTACATGTTGTATTAATTTTCTGTGGCTGGTGTAATAAATTACCACAAATATAGTGGCTTGAAACAACACAAATTTATTATCTTGCATTTCTGTTAGTTAGAAGTCCGAAAGGGTCTCATTGGGCTAAAATCAAGGTGTTGGTGGGCTTTGTTCCTTCTGGAAGCTCTAGGGGAGAATTTTGTTTCTTTACTTTTTCTAGCTCCTAAAGGCTGTCTGACTTCCTTGGCTCATGTCCCCTGTCATTCATTTTCAAAGACAGCAACACTGCATCTCTCTGGCCCTCCTCCTGCCACCACATCTTTTTCTCTAACAATATGTGACCTTCCCCTTCCACTTTTAAGTATACTTGTGATTACATTGAATCAAACCAGAAAATCTAGAATAACCTCCTTATTTTAAGGTCAGCAGATTAGAAATTTTAAATATACTCACAACTCTAATTTTCTTTTGCCATGTAACCTAACATATTCGCATGTCCTGGAATTGGGATGTGGATACCTTTACCCTGCCTACCGTAACTTTACTCCTTTATAAAATGTTTCCCATGAGAGGACATGAACAGACACTTCTCCCAGGAAGAAATACAAATGGCCAACAGATATATGAAAAGATTCTCATCTTCATTAGTTATTAGAGAAATGCAAATCAAAACTGCAATGAGATACCACCTCACACCTGTTAGATCAGCTATTATCAACAAGACAGGTAATAACAAATGTTGGAGAGGCTGTGGAGAAAAAGGAATCCTCATTCACTGTTGGTGGGAATGTCAAGTAGTACAACCATTATGGAAGAAAGTATGGTGGTTCCTCAAAAAACTGAAAATAGAACTACCTTATGACCCAGCAATCCCTCTACTGGGTATATACCCCCAAAACTCAGAAACATTGATACGTAAAGACACATGCAGCCCCATGTTTATTGCAGCATTGTTCACAGTAGCCAAGACATGGAAACAACCAAAAAGCCCTTCAATAGAAGACTGGATAAAGAAGATGTGGCACATATACACTATGGAATACTACTCAGCCATAAGAAATGATGACATCATATCATTTACAGCAAAATGGTGTGATCTTGATAACATTATACGGAGTGAAATAAGTAAATCAGAAAAAACCAAGAACTGCATGATTCCATACATTGGTGGGACATAAAAACGAGACTAAGAGACATGGACAAGAGTGTGGTGGTTACGGGGGGGGGGGAGGAAAGGAGGGAGAGAGGAAAGGGAGGAGGAGGGGCACAAAGAAAACTAGATAGAAGGTGATGGAGGACAATCTGACTTTGGGTGATGGGTATGCAATATAATTGAATGACAAGATAACCTGGACATGTTTTCTTTGAATATATGTACCCTGATTTATTGATGTCATCTCATTAAAATTAATAAAAATTTATTTAAGAAAAAGTTTCCCATGTTGATGTATGGCAATTCTGATCTAAGTAGACTGTAGACTTCTTGAAGGCAAGTTTATGACAAATTATTTTGCTTTTCTGTATTTTTGGCCTTCCCTGTAGCATTTTTTAAAATGCCAGAACTTAGCAGGATCTTGATCAATACTTCCCAGCAGCTCCAAATTGCTTATACTACTTTGGTCATTCTTTCTTTATTTTATTATGTCTCTTATGGAAGTGTGTGCATAGAGAATACTCAGGTGCTGATGTGCTGCATTTATATATGTGTTACTAATGATTATTGGAAAGAATTATTGGGAATGCCATCTAAAATGCAGTAGTTACCCTCTTCACAACTCTATTTTGATTTTGTAGTAGATAGAAATGTCAAATTAGAAATGGTGGATATAGGCCCTGGTTGGTTGGCTCAGGGGATAGAGCATTGGCCTGACATATGGACATAGCAGGTCAATTCCTAGTCAAGGTACACAAGAGAAGTGACCATCTGCTTCTCTCCCCCTCTCTCTCCTTCTCTCCCTTTTCCCCTCCTGCAGCCATTGGTTCAGTTGGCTCAAGCATCGTCCCTGGGCACTAAGGATAGCTCAGTTGGTTTGAGTGTGTCACCTCAGGCACTAAAAACAGCTTAGTTGATTCAAGCATTGGCTCCAGATGGGGGTTGCCATATGGATCCCAGTCAGGGCACATGTGGGAGTCTTTCTCATTACCTCCTCTCTTCTCATGTAAAAAAAGAAAGAAAGAGAGAAATAAATAAATAAATGGTGGATTTATGTAATCGGAAAGAATAGGAGAAGTAAATGACAAGTACAGAGGTTATCTGTGATTCCTCTACCAGCTCCTAGAGATGTGAAAGATGATTGCTTTCATGTGACAATAGAAGCTGAATTGTAGACTAAGCCAGATATGACAGCCATTCCTGGAAAGTTCCAGAACTTTCTATGGTAGAAAACAACCACAATATTTCTAGTAAATTCTAGAGAATGCTGCCACTGGCTTAGAATTGACCAAGAATGTCACATTTTATCTATAAGTCTAAAGGTTTTTTCCAACAAAGAGTTCGAAGATATAAAGGGGCATTTTGTTCTTGATGATCTGCTCTCTCTTTATATTTTGGCCCAATTACAAATGTAAGTTTAACCACAGGCATTACAATTTATTAATTCAATGAACTACAACCAACTGTTTTTCAGACACTGTATTGGCCCAATGGTCAAAAAACATTTATTTAAAAATTTTTTCAATTACAGTTTACATTCAACATTATTTTGTGTTACTTTTAGGTTTGCAACATAGTGGCTCGACAATCATGTGCTTTGCAAAGTGCCCATTTCCTGCAGATATTTCAAGTACCCATCTGGCACCATACATAGTTATTATAATATTGTTGACTGTATTCCCTAAGCTGTACTTTATATCCCTGTGACTATTTTGTAACTACCAATTAGTCTTCTTAATCTCTTCACCTTTTTCACCTGGCCTCCCAAGCCCCCTCTCCCTTGGCATCTATCAATCTGTTCTCTGTCTCTATGAGTCTGTTTCTATTTTGTTTGTTTGTTTGTTTTGTTCTTTAGATTCCATATATATGTGAAGTTATATGGTACTTGTCTTTCTCTGCCTGGCTTATTTCACTTAGCATAATAACCTCTAAGTCCAGCCATGCTGTGGTAAGATTTAATTCTTTTTTTGTGGCCAAGTAATATACAATTTTATATATGTACCACTGCTTTTTAAAAAATCAGCTTGTCTATTGATGGACACTTGGGTTGCTTCCATATCTTGGCTACTGTAAATAGCACTGCACTAAACATAGGGGTGTATATATTTTTTCAAATTAGCATTTTGGTTTTCTTTGACTATATAGCCAGAAGTGGAATCACTAGGTCAAAGGCAGTTCTATCTTAATTTTTTAATGAACCTCCACACTGCTTTCCACAGTGGCTGCACCAATCTGCTTTCCCACCAGTGCATGAGAGTTCCCTTTTCTTCACATCCTTGCCAACACTTGTTCATTTATTTAATAATGATAACCATTCTGATAGGTGTGAGGTGATATCTCATTGTGGTTTTAATTTGTATTTCTTTAATGATCAGTGACATTGAGCATCTTTTCATGTCTACTGGCCATCTGTATGTCCTCTTTGTAAAAATGTCTGTTTAGGTTATCTGCCCACTTTTAATAGAATTAAATCAAGTGTTTGTTTGTTTTATAGTTGTATGAGTTCTTTACAAATTTTGGACATTAACCCTTTCTCAGATGTATCATTGGTGAGAATATGTTCTCCCATTCAGTGAGTTGTTTTTTCATTTTGTTGATGGGTTCCTTTGTTGTGCAAAAACTTTTTAGTTTGGTGTAGTTCCGTTTTGTTTTGTTTCCCTTGCCTAAGGAGAGATGTCAGGAAAATGATTCTTAGAGAAATGCCAGAGATTCTCCTACCTATATTTTGTTTTAGGAGTTTTATGGCTTTGAGTCTTACATTTAAGTCTTTAATTCATTCTGTATCTGATGTAAGAAGGTGGTCTAGTTTTATTTTTTGCATGTATGTATCCAATTTTCCTAACCTTGTGTATTGAATAGACTGTCTTTACCCCATTGTATGCTCTTGCCTCCTTTGCCAAATATTAATTGGCCATACAGGCATGGGTTTATTTGTCAGAAAACATTTCTTTAATATACATTTTATAGGGCTACATATGTACCAAGTGTTTTTCAAGTGATTAAACCATATTACTTAATTCTCAAAACAGCCCTCAAAAGAAAATGCTATGATTATGCCTAATTTATACTCAACAGAGAAACTGAGATTCAGAGCAATGAAGTAATTTGGTCAAGTGGTGGGACCTGGATTCTCTGGCTCTGGAGTTATGGCTCTTGATCCCTACATTCTGCTGCCTCCCATAAGCTGTCTGCATTTACAAAGAAGTTATATGATGGGGAAGGTTAAATGAGAGATTAGGACATGGAAGACAAAAATACTCAAGAAACAACAAATGTAAGTCGAGTTACTATTTGTATTGTATATTGTTCTATCTTCAGCACCTAAAACAGTGCTTGGTACATAAATTGGGATGGAATAAATATTTATGGAATGTTATTAAAAGATATGTTCTGATACATGCTCTGAATTAACCAAATTGGATGAGATAACACTCTCATGGGAACCCACGTAATTAATAGTGGGTAGTGAGGGAGGGCCTTTCTGAGGAGAAAGCATTGAAGCTGAGACCTGAAAGACGAAAAACAGGTGACTGTGAGAAGAGCATGGAAGAGCATTCAGGCAGGAGGACCAGCATGGGCAGATGCTCAAGGTGGGAGAGAGCCGGGCAGATGTGAGAAATGGAAGGAGCCAGGTGTGGGAAGCAGTTTGTGCAGAGGTAGCTGTGGAATGAATTGAAGCTGGGTGGGCAGAAGCTGGGTAATGTTGGAGGGGAGAATTCGTAGAAGAGGCTCTTAGAATCCCTCTGGCAGGATACTGTAGAAGTGCCATGGACGGACTCAAAAGGGCGCATGCGGCCTTGCCCTCAAGAATTTACAATCCTGTTAGGAAAACAAAGCAAACAGGAAAAATAAAAAAGAAAAAAATGTATTTTAATCACTACATCTTATTTGTTTGTGAACATCTTCATTTGTGGGGTTTTTTTATTTGTTTCTTTGATTCTTTTTTTATTTTTTTTATGATTCAAAACCTCCTCTTGCACTCTCTTCTGATCTTTAGAAGACTTTGACTCAAATCAGAGACTGGCTTTTCACTTGTGCAAACTTTGAAACTTCGGAAGATCTTCTTTGTTATCTGTTTCAATTTTGATCCACACAATAAGGCTCTGCTCTAAAATAATTTTAACTGGGCCCCAATAGCTCATGAGGCCCTAAAACTAATAGTTCACTTTTGCAGTATTTTTTGCAAGGTCTAAATTTGGTTTTCTAGTTTGTTCTACTTTCTGGCTTTTGTTTTAAAGCTCTGACTCACAGCTAAACATTGGACTGGAAGAACACACACTATTTCTGTAGCAGTGTCTTAGTTATGAAGCTATATTTAGAAAATACTGCAAAAGACGTGATATTAACCAGAGAAATTTAGGAAGCTGAAATAGACTTATAAAAATATAATCTTTTTTAAAAATAGCATTATTGAACTATAATTTACACCTATCTAAAGTGTACAGTGCAATGGATTTTAGTATATTCAGAGTTGTGTAACACCCACCACAGTTAATTTTGAGACATTTTATAATCTCAAAAAGAAGCCCTGTGCCCACTAGCAGTCACTCCCTTGTCCCCTCCGACAGCCTCCCAGGCCTAGGCAACCAATAATTTACTTTCTCTTTTGGTAGATTTGTCTATTCTGAACATGCCCTACAATTAAATCATGCAATATGTGAACTTGCGTGACTGGCTTCTTTTACTTAGGATGTTTTCAAGGTTTATCTACATTATAGCACATGTCACTATTTCATGATATTTTGTTGATGAACGATATTTCACTGTATGAATAGTACATTTTTGTTTTTCAGCAGATGGGTATTTCAACCATTTCTACTTTCTTGCTATATGAATAATGCTGCTATGAAGGTTCATGTACAATTTTATGTGTTCCTGAGTTTTCATTTTTCTTGCATATATACCTACGAGTAAATTTTTGGGTCATATAATAACTCTATATTTAACATTTGAGGACCACCAATCTCTTTTTCAGAGTGGTTGCATAGTTTCACATGCCCACCAGTGTGTATGAGGGTTCCAATTTCTCCACATCCTCACCGACATTTTTTATTGTATCTTTAATTGCAGTTGACCTAATGGGTATGGGGTGGTATCTTATTGTATTGATTTGCTTTTATAATTCTCCCTTTTCTTTTACTGTAAAAAATGTCCAAATCTCCAAAATTATGTTTTCTAAGTTATTGCGGTTATGAATGGTGCCAGTGTGAAGGAAGTAATATTGTGACATAATTGCCTTGTGAAAGTTTGGAAATAATAGATGAGTAATGCGCTTCATGTAGAACAGAGTTTTTTAAAGTAAGTATTTATCATCCTTGTTTGGGTGTAAGACATTCATTAGGATTCTAATATTATAAACAATGCTGTAGCCCAGAGATAATGCTGTAGCATTAGATCATTTATAAGAAATGACTTCATTTATTACTAAATAGATCAAAATACTTCAGGAATGTTCTCTGAATCTTATCTGTCAAGTTTACTTTGATCTAAGTCAATGTTATACAGTGTGTCTGTAAAGTCATGGTGCACTTTTGACCAGTCACAGGAAAGCAACAAAAGATGATAAAAATGTGAAATCTGCACCAAATAAAAGGAAAACCCTCCCAGTTTCTGTAGGATGATGTGGCAGCATGTGCGCATGCGCAGATGGTGACAACATAACACTGTGTATACAGCGGAGCAGCCCATGGCCATGCCAGTCGAGATGTGGATGGTACAGAGGAAAGTTCAGTGTGTTCTGTGGCTCGCTAAATTCAAATCCGTGACCAAAGTGTAACATGAATATCCACGCATTTATAATGAAGCACCACCACATAGGAATAACATTATTCGGTGGGATAAGCAGTTGAAGAAAACTGGCAGTTTAGTGGAGAAACCCCGTCTGGTAGGCCATCAGTCAGTGATGAGTCTGTAGAGGCTATACGGGACAGCTACCTAAGGAGCCCTAAAAAATCTGTGCGTGAGCCCACATTGAACTGCATTGAATAGGTATGAAACTGGGAGAGTTTTCCTTTTATTTGGTGTAGATTTCACATTTCTATCATCTTTTGTTGCTTTCCTGTGACCAGTCAAAAGTGTACCATGACTTTATGGACACACTGTATTTCCATTTTATAAAGGACTATTCGAAAGGAACTGAGTTGCCCAATAGTATGTGGTGGAGAGGGATTCTTGATGTTAATTTAGAAAGTAATGGAATCTCAGAATCAGTAAGGATCTTGGACCTCATGTGTCTATTATTCAGTATAAGAATTCCCACATTTTCCTGGCCAGATAGCTCAGTTGGTTAGAGCATCATCCCCATATGCCATGGTTGTGGCTTTGATCTCTGGTCAGGGCACATACAAGAATCAACCAATGAATGCATAAATAAGTGGAAAAACAAATTGATGTTTCTCTCTCTCTCTCAATAAAATAAAATAAAATAAAAAATCTCCACATTAATGTACATGATTAAATACTTCCAATGACATGAAAGTTCTTCACTATATAAAGTAGCCCATTCTGTTGTTGGAAGTTCTGACATTCCTTTTTTATACTGAGGCACTTTCTGCCTTCATGTCCCTTTTACTTACTGCTACTTGTTCTGTCCTCTAGAACTATAAAGAATAAAAGTACATAATAGGTACTCAATTAATATTAGTTGAATAATTAAAATTATTTACCATAAGTGTTCATGTGCAACAGATCCTCTAATGTTGTTTTATTTAATGCCATTTCTTTATAAAGTTGATGAGAGAAAAAACAAAAAGATTCTGGCCTGGGCCACTGTTTGGGTCAAGTTTGCATGTTCTCCCCATGTCTGCGAGGGTTCTCTCCAGGCACGTGGGCTTCCTACCATATCCCAAAGATAGGTGCATGAGGCGAATCAGTGTGTCTGAGTTGTCTCAGTCTGCGTGAGTGTGGGGGTGTGTGTAAGTGTTCCCGTGATGGAAGGGTGTCCTGTTCAAGATGGCTCCAGCCATCCATGACCCTGAACTGAAACAATCAATTCGAAAATAATCTTACTTGTTTTTATTCATTTTTTAAATATATGTATAGCTCACATTTATTTCAATGTTTACTATTAGAAGTGTTTTGTGTCTTTATTTAGGAGTTTGGTAATATTTTTGTGACCAGAAACATGCTATAGGAAGTTAACTCTTGTTTATAAACAGTGATTAGCTTATGGTAAAATTGTTTTTGCTAAAGTCACAATTTCCAAGAACCTATTGAGAATGTTAAGTAAAGAGTTACTATATTGCTTTTGTAATTACAAAAATGAAGAGAGAAAAAATGAGTAGAGAAAAAACACCCAACTCTCTCTCTCTCTCCACACACACACACACACACACACACACCACTAAACCTCCAACATTCTGACTTTGTTTCCTCTTTCTTTTTTGTCTGTTTATTGATTTTAACATGATTATAGAAACACTATGTTTTTTGTAGACAAACCATAAACATTAAAGAAGAAAAATGTTATATTTAAGCAAATTTGTTTTATACTCATACTTTGTTACTTCATTTGTTCTTTGAATGTATGGTTTTAATGGCTGTATTTCATAATACAACACACCATAATTATATCTAAATATTTTCCTTTCAATAGGCACTTAGGTCCTTTCAAATTTATAAAGAGTAACAATCTCTCTTTCAGTCTTCTTTTCTCTAAATGAACCACACCTGCCACCTTACAACCTCCTCAGGTGCCCTTTTGCCTCTGGCTTGCTTACTGTTGGATCTACCCTCATTTGCCAATCTGCCTCTTCAAATGAGGCTTCCAGAACTGGTCACTTGGTCCAGACAGAATGATGAATGTGGAATTTAGGTAACCACTACATTTTATTGAATGTTATATTTTTATCCATGCAGACCAAAATGGCAATAGTTTTCTGATTGCCTCTTATTGGGCTGCTAGGAGCACAGATCAGCCCGACTTCACGTGGTTTAACTTCTGCTCTTTATTTCCAGTGTCTCTGGCTCTTCCGTTGTGGCCTCTCCATTTGAATTCTCAGGTATCTCCTTCTCTGCTCCACTGGGGGTGGCTTGTCCCCAGCAGTGGCCAGCCACTTCACTTGGTCTGGCAGATCTTCTTTAAGACCAACAATTTGTATCACTTTAAAAATACTCCAGGTATAAGTTTACATGATTTAAAGCAAACAGATTTTCTTGCTTGAAAAGACTTTATTTCTCAATGGATAAAAGTAAGGAAGCTAAGTGATATGTGAAGTTCCATAACTCATTTGTCTTCTTCCTATTTTGCAACTCGAAGGCTAATATTGGAGATTAAATAACGGGCCTCATTGACTTCAGTGAACCTGCTGCTGAATGTGTAAACTTGTCCTTTTTCACACAGTCAGGTGTGACTCACTAAGCAGCTTCCAGAGTAAAAGTGGTGACATGAATAATTCTGCCTGGTAATAGGGTTAACCTTGTTCTCTTGAGATCTGCACCATGAGCAAAGGGCTACCTACATAAACCCTGCTCCTTGAAGAACTCTGGAGACCTGGCCTCCTCCCCTCCTAACACCTAAGAAATGAAAACGACCAAGAAATGAAATACAGAATTAAAGATATTTTTTAAAAATCTGAGTTTCGTGGAAAAAAGGAGCATAATAACTAAAATATGGTTTCCATGTCAAACTATTCATGCAAAAACTAGGAATTATATAAATGCATAAAATAAGGATATATACAAACAAAAATGTTAACAGTGATTTGTTTTGCTAATGATAGTATAAGATTTTTTTGTTTTTCATCTGGATTAAAATATTGTTTTACAGTGAATGTATGTTATAACATAAAATATTTATTATACTTTTATTGACTGGAAAGGCACTGATTTTTCCTACTTTGTGATAAATTCTTTGGGTGAAAAGTAAATTTGAGTGGGAAACAGGTCAAAATTACCTCTGTTGACATAAGAACATCTAAACCTATAGGTAATTTTATATGTATTTGAGCCTAACTGAAGACATGCCCGGAAACAAAAATCTCAAAAGTGCTCCAGAGAATGGCAGTTCTAAAGTTCTTTTTATACATTTGGAATCAAAGGAAGAAACATCAAGAAGATTACATGAAATTATTTGGTAGTAGATTAAGAAGGTGGGGGAAAGCAACAATGTGGAGATGCTTTCTTTACATTGATAGGTACAGGGTAGGTAGGGATGGCACACAGAGAGCCAGATCATGTGTGAACTCTCTTGAGGGTGGTTACACTTCCAATGGGGTTGGCATTTCAAAGGCTGGTAACCCAGATGCACAAGAACAATGGACAGGGCTTGCATAAGGCAAAGATAAACTTTTTGGTGAGGAAGTTGTAGGCCTGGGACATGACTACCCACTATGACCTGCCCAGTTAGGAATTTATAATCAGATCATCCTGTGAGGTTACTTTCCATCACTGAGCCTGTCAGATTTAGTATGTAGCATTTTTCATTCAGACTTCCAAGTCTGTTCTAGCCCCAAGGGGCTTTATGAAGTTACCATCAAATTCAGTCAGCAAAATAGATAGCAAACAATGATACAGCACACATTATATTTTTTAAGACTTACAATTGTAACAGAAACGTTTCAAACTAGCTGAAGTGAAAAAGAATATTCCTTTCAGGGATACAGAGGAGGCTGATAGCAGGTTGCATTTATGTAGTGATGCTGGTTATTTACATTTTAAAATACTTGTATTCCTGTTTCTCTGAGACCCCCAAATGCCTTCTTACTGTCTCAAGCATTCCAGCAATTCATTGGGATTTCTCAGGACTCTGTGCTTCATAAAAAAAGGGACAATACCTAGAAGGGCAGCAGATATTCAGAACTGTGTATGCACTGTTGAGCCCTGTCCTGAATTTTTTTTTCCCCTGTACCATTGTTAAAGTATTTTGAAAGTCACCTCTATCTAAGGCAGTGGTCGGCAAACCACCGCTCGCAAGCCACATGGCTCTTTGGCCCCTTGAGTGTGGCTCTTCCACAAAATACCATGTGCGGGTAAAAAGGCCAGCTTAGGAGTACCCTAATTTAGTTAATAACAATGTACCTACCCATATAGTTTAAGTTTAAAAAATTTGACTCTCAAAAGAAATTTCAATCATTGTACTTTTGATATTTGGCTCTGTTGACTAATGAGTTTGCCGACCACGGACCTAGGCTATATGGGTGTTTCATGGAGCCCAAGGTCAAAGATTTAGCCGAGACTTAGGGAGGCACTAGACCCAGGCCCTTGTAAACTCACTTCTCTCACCATTTCTCATTCTGTGCTCATCCTCTCTTCCTGCCTTCAAGTTCATGTGATGGGAAGATGAGCTTCAACTGCTCTCAGAATTTTCATTTGATCGTTTGGGCACTTTTGTTTGGTCCCTTGGAGAGAGACTGATCTTTCTTCCCCACCCTTCCTTTCCTTCCAGTTTAAAATGTCCATGGAAGGAACTGAATGGCCAGTCTTCAGTCATGTGCTTACTCCTAGGCCAAATACTGACGGCTCTACAAGTGGAGGGGTTCATACTGCTCAGCCATGGCTTTTCCAATTATAGGCACATGGATGGAGAGGGTACTTCCAGATAAAATGGGGGAAACTTTCCACAAATCAAGGAGTGGGACATAAAACACAAGGTCCCTAACTATTTCTCAACATTCCCCTAACTGGGGCTTCTTTATTCATTGATAAAAGAGAATAATCCTAAATGTACAAGTGGGGGCCCTAGATATCTAAAGACATGGGCTTTAGTTCCCTAGCAAAGTATTATTTAGTAATACTAGATGACTATGGAATGTGAGGCATTTGATATTATTAGTTAAATAGCCAGAAGTCTAACTATATTTTTCACTTAAATTTTTGGGAGTGGGTTATCTTGGATGGGTTTTTACCAATTCCTCCTCTATAAAATGGGACTGATAATTACTATGCAATTGTCAGAATAGGGGAGCTTACTTTGTTACCATAGACAGTCAGGAGGCATGGGTGGAGGTCAGGCCCCAGGGGGTTCCCCCATTGAACAAGATGGCACAAGAAGAGGTTCTTATACCAAGCTGACAAAAGCTAGAAACGTGAATGGACAGGGCCTGAGCACCAGAAGCTAGCAAGATAATTGGGTAGAAAAAAAAGCACTCCCTTCCCTATTCATATAAGAGCCTCAGGCTTAAACAGGAAGGGGGATGTTCTTTGAGATGAGAGTCCACCATTCTCCCGTGGCACCTGAATAAACCTCTTTTCTTTTGTATTAGCACTTGTCTCACGATTTTGACTTCGCTGTAGCGATGGCCATACCTGCATTTGCATTTTTCGGTTACAACTATATATGAAAATTTTTTGAGATCTTTAAATAAGTCAAAATAGAAGTTACATAGAAATTTATTTTGGTTTTTTGCAACAACCATAGGTAACAAATTTACTTCTAATGAAAAAAAGATGAAAGTAAATGAATTTTGCTTTGGGTCTTTATAAATTTTAAAGATCAGAACTTTATTTGCCACTTGTCATATAGTTCTTATTAATTATTAAAACTAGTCTGTAACTTTAGATTGTGTGTATCTTTTATGAATTTGGATTGATGGTTTTATTTCACAAACTACAGTTCAAGTTACATTTTCTCCTACTTCTATTGTGATAATAAAATAATAATGCCTCATAAAGTTCAAACTATAGAGAAAATTGTCACTCATAATCCCATTTCCTAATACCTCTAATCATTTTCTTTATAAATATATATTTTTTGTGAAGCTTCCCTGGTAGTTATGTTCCATATTGTAGTTCCCGTTTTTCATGCTATTACTTGTTATTTTTGTTCATAATTGTCACCTCTAAAATGTGAATAAAATTGTATTGAGTGAATGTTCTAAAATAATGGAATAACCATTTCACTATTTTAGATATTTAGAGTGTTCTCTTACTTTTTTTCCTGTAATACAAAATGCACTCCTTCCCCTCTTCCCAAATTCTGTAGTTCTGGATAGTGCATCAAATTCTAAGTGCCATGCTGCAGCCTGCCTCTGGAGAAGGTAGTCACCTGCAACTCTTTCTTCCTAAAGTTGCCACTCTCTATTCCATGTGACTTTGCCATCACTAAAGATATTAATGAGCCAGAAGATCTGTGCCTGGCCAAAAGGCAGACATATTTAGGTTAGATATCAGAAAGGCCCACGAAGTGGTTCTGCAAGAGACTCT